>NW_006921756.1:5927753-5966655 GCF_000298275.1 Orycteropus afer afer
AAAAAAAAAAAAGGAAGATTGAATGTGGTTTTCCAGAATGTGTTCGAGTCACCTTAGAAACTCAGTAATTGGATAAAGAATGAGATAAACATCATGTAATTTGCAAGATTATTCAAGATAATAAGATAGGATGAACAAACTTGCACTAAGTGACATTGCCTCAACTCCTCGAATATAAGTAACCCTGGACCATATTTGACATTATTCCCCTCATATACTCTTTTACAAAGATCGATTCAAATTATTAGGAAAGCTGTATCTCAGATCTCCTTGAGTTAGAAAGAAATCTGTCCTTAAGTCAGAGAGAGTGATCTCCTTTCCAGACAGCCCATTAGATTGCAGTCAGCAACCAGGTCCCTCATGAATTTTCTCTCCTTCAGCCTGAATGTTCCGCCCCTCAAAGGATGGGCATTCCAGGCTGCTCCACACACTGGTCACCTCCACTAGACACTTGTTGTTGTTGTCGTTACATGCCACTGAGTCAGACCCAACTCATAGCGACCCCTCCTTGGGTTTCCAAGGCAGTATCACTACGGAAGTAGATTGCCCCATCTTCCTTCCGAGGAGTGGCTGTTGGGTTTGAACTGCCAGCTGTCTGGTTAGCAGTCAAGTGCCTTAGGCACTATGCTACACTTAAGATTCTTAAATAAATGAAAATAATGATTGTCTACATCAAACAATTAATGAAGCTTTATTATAGAACAAAATAGAGAACAGAGATAGAAGTCCTTGAATGGTGAAAATTTCAGTTCATTTCCAGGTCAAGTGATAGGCAATGCAGAGACACTTTGTCCCCCTTTGAGAAGACAGTGCTTTTCTCGTCCCCAGAATGACATCGGTGCCAGGTTGCTGCCTGAATCTCAGCAAATCCATCTGCCTCCTTTGGAGTGGGAAGTCCAAGTTCAGAACAAGCTGCTGTCCCCAGCATACTGCTTGCTCCCTGCCCACACACCACCACGCACGGGAGGGTCTGATTTGGACATCACCATTGCCCACAAATCACACGCGACGCAAGGAAAACGCAAAGGCTTTAAGAAAAATCCAAAGTTTATTGCAAATTGTATTTTGCTTCCCTTCGTTCTTCATTTTTACAGGATTTATTGATATCCATGATTTTTTCACAGATGTACTTGTTGACTTTGGAGAGTCTCTGTGCAATTTCAGTTTCATCCACAGTTTCTTGTGCTATTCTGTCATACAAACACTCTAGATAGAAAGAAGAAACAAGAAGGCCAAGAATTAATGGTGAGTTTGAGTGAAAATCTTTCAAGGAGAAAAAAGGAAAATGTGCTTTCTGACACACTCTCCAAATACCAGTTCATGTATGTGGCACAGCTATACTTGAAAATTTTCATCATAAAATATACTTAGGAATATATGTAAACTATAAATTTAGAACTTAAAAATAATGATAACATACCCATGTGCTTACCACTCAGGTTAAGAAATAGGAAGTATCCCTTGGAAACTCCTACCCAATCCCATCTTGTCCTTTCCTGAATTCTGTTAGTAATTCCTTTGATTTTCTATTAATTTTAAAATGTGTATATATCCTTAGGGAACTCTGGTGGCATAGTGCCTAAGCCATTTGACTGTTAACCAGAAGGCTGGTAGTTCAAACCCACCAGCCACTTCTCGGAAGGAAAGTTGAGCAATCTACTTCTGTAGTGATATCACCTCGGAAACCCAAGGAGGGGTCGCTGTGAGTCGGATCTGACTGGACGGCAGTGCGTATATATTCCTTAAATAACATATTATTTACTTTTCCCAGTTTTTAACCTTTTTACAAATAGACCCATATTCTATGCATCTTTCTGATTTGCTTATTGTTTTTGACTCAGTGTTACAGTTTTGAGACTTTGCCATGTTGTATGTAGTCTATAGTTGTAGGTCATTCATTTTCACTATAATGTTCTATTGTCGAACTATACCATATTTGTTTATCTATTATACAAGAATGGATACTTGGGTTGTTTCCAGTGTCTGCAATTAGCAACAATGCTGCCATAAGCACCCCTGCATGTCTCCTGGGGTACACATGCAGGAATTTCCAGTATAGACCAAGGAGTGGAATTGCTGAATGGTAGGGTGTATTTTCAACTTTACTAAGTGACACCTATTAAATTGTGATTGTGTTGACTGGTATTCCCATCAGTAGTGTATGTGAGTTCTGGTTGCCCCATATCCTCAACAGTACTTGGCACTGTCATATTATTGAGGTTTTGATAAACTATTGGGTATGACGTAGTATCTCATTGTTCTGATTACTAATGATGCTGAGAATAGCCATTCTTTTCCTAAGTCTACCACCTGATGTGATGAATCAAAGAGTGAGCCAGAAACAAAGTCTGCCTGGAGCCTGACTTTAGGTGACGTCTAGCCTGGGTACCTTGTGTAAGTCATTACCCTAGATTCTTCATCTCATAAATGAGAATAAGAAAGCATAGAGTATTTTTCTTAAGGGTGCCATGTGGCCCATGTAGCTTGATTAGATAAACATTTTTAAAGCCTCCCCCCCACAACATTGTAAGGAATTCTGTGGGAGCTCTGGTGGCAGAGTGCCTGTGGTAGTTATGTTTATGTGTCAACTTGGCTGGGCCTGGTTGAGTGGCTGGGCAGCTGCATGTAGTATCCCCCATGATGAGACTGGTAATCAACTCCATGGTGGAATCTACTGTGAGCAGCTGAGTAGCTGCCTTTGTGTATGTGGTCTGTTTCCCATATATAAGAAACAGCTTTGGGAATAGTCTTTAGCTTAAGGCACACTTGGACCCTGCATGTCGCCGTGTCATTGTTCTGCCTGCCATGCTCTGCCGACCTGGGGCCTTACAATGGACTTGAATTAATGGCCTGCTGTGTGGTTTGGTAACATCTGGACCGGGCCTCTTTACTTGTCAACCTTGGGCTTAGCAGCCTCAGAAGCCAGCAGCTGAGTGAAGAAAAGCGTCTAGCTTCAGTGGGCTGGGAGCTGGAGGCAGAGCTGAAGCCCAAGGCTGAGGGGCTTTCACCCAGCCCCTAGAGCCTGGCACTTTGAACTTGGACTTAAAGCCTCCAAATTGTAAGAATAAACTCCTGTTTGTTACGGCCATCCCATTTGTGGTATATTCTTCTCAGAGTGGCACTAGGTAACTAGAACAGTGCCTAATGCATCTGACTGCCAACAAGAAGGCTGGCAGTTCAAACCTACCAGCCACTCCTTGGAAGGAAGATTGGGCAATCTCTTCCTTAGAGATACCACCTTGGAAACCCAAAGAGGGGTCACTATGAGTCAGATCAACTCAACAGCAGTGAGTATTTTTTCCTAAGGAATTCTATACCCATATGGAGTTGCTAGATTTATTTTATGTATATGTAGTTGTTGTTCTTTGGTGCCATCGAGTTAGTTCTGACTCACAGCAACCCTGTGAACAACAGAATGAAATCCTGCCTGGTCCTGCACCACCCTCACAATCGCTTTTATGCTTGAGACCGTTGATGCAGCCACTAGTTGGGGGTCTTTCCCTTTATTGCTGACCCTCTACTTTACGAAGCACAATACCAGGACATCATTTTTGTGTATATACAACTGTTAATTCCCAGGGTCTTGCACAGTGCTTGGCAGACAGACAAAAATTAAGTAAATATATATTAAGTGATTTAATGAATGGATGTATTTTCTAGGGAAATCTGAGGGGATGTAAAATTCTGGCTTTAAAAGGCCTGGGAGTGTGGGTAGAGAATGTACCATTCAGGTATGTAAACTCAGGCAAGAACTATAATTTCTTTGAACCTACCTTCTTTACCCATAAACCAGGAATGACAACCCCAATTTCAAGGGGTTGCTATGGAGGGAAAATGAAACATTGTCTTTCTACGTCAGGCCACAGCAGAGTATCCTCTCACAGACACTGAATGTCAAAACTAGAAGGGACCATAAAGGCTAGTTTGTGCTAATTTACATATATCAATACTAAGGCCCCTTAGGCTACTAGCTGCCAGCCCCACACTCAGCATTTCCTTCATGTTGCTGTCCAAGCTGCAAGTGTATGTATGGTACACTGTCTTTCTTGGGGCATCGCCCAGCCCCCACTGACAAGGGGGATTTTGTAGCCAGGAGCCTTTAGAAAGCTTTTAATTGGCCTCCTCTGTTGTCTGACTGTCCCCAAGTCCCACTAATCCTTATCATGTCTTATCTTGGCCTTTTCTTAGGGACTGAGCTAGGATGTAAGGGGCACTGTCTCCAGCCCCACCTTTGCTGTATCCTTACTATATATCTTTACTCTGCTATATTCTTTACTCTTTATTTTTCAGCCACTCCAAAGAACCTGAGTTCCTGCCCCACCACAGGCTATGCCACAAATCAGTCTTGACTCATCTCTGCCCTGAATATCCAGGCTCCATTTTTCACCTTCTTAAATCCTATTCATTCTTCTAGATTCAGCTTCGTAGGAACCTACCAGATCAAGTAACGAGAACTCACTCTGCCTACAACGGTGCTTCTGCACTAGCCTGTTTTTTAACTCTCTGTCTAAGCATTGATCACAATCTAATAAAAGTGTAACCACAACTGTCTCCGCCAACAGACTGGGACACTTAGGTGGTTCCCTCCAGTCTGAGTCAAGAAGAAGCAGACACAGTGACTGTTGAAATCCAAACCAAATGAGGAAGACAGACTGAAAAAAAAACTGTTTCGAAGTTCAGGTCTTCAAATCTAGCTCAGACCCTAAATGCTGTGCAACTTCTAGTAGGTCACAGCCCCTCTCTGAATTTCAATTTCATGATCTATTAAAGTAACATGCTGAATTTGATAATCTATGGAGATTCTTCCAGCTTATTGTCTCTAGTCCCCTGCAAGGCAATAATGGGGTGGGGGAGAAGAGAAAAGGGGAAGGAAGCAGAGTGCATGTGATGGCCCTTAGAGCCTCAAGTGTGAGTTGGAGAGGAGGTAGGAAGAGAAAGGTGTAATCAGAGGAAGGGTTTTCAGAGAGCCCCCATAGAATCCCAATCATTCTCCTTTCCCGGGGGTAACAGCACCAAATGGCCCCTCTGGTTGATTAAAAGGCTTTTGTTAGACTCTAGATATTAATCACCTGTAGTTGCTGGGAATGTCTCCCTCTGCGAGGGAGCTTTTGAGATTATTGCTTAATTAGCAAGGTTTATAACAGTGCTAATGTGTCCTATTAAAAAAGTTATAAAAATTAACCAGAACTCAATGCTGTGGCTCATTTAGAAAACCCAGACACTCTGCAAATGGTCATCCAACCTTAATAAGGTTTAACTGTCATTCTAGAGCTGTCATTAAAGCAAGACTCTCCTCCAGTCTTTTTTTTTTTTTTTTTTTCTTATTCCTAAAGCAGCAATAGTGTGCTCCTATCCCTCTGCTGTTCTCTGCAAAATAGCTGGTGAGGAAATGATTTTAAAATCAAAGAGAACAGAAAAATCCTTACCAACCTCGTGAAATTTTTGTACAGTGAATGTGACTAAATGTGATAAAATCATACAAAATAAATACAAACTCAATCCAGCAGACAGCTTGCATGGGAAGAACGAGTCAAATGCAATCTGTAATAGCTCAAATAATTAGGCTACAAATGGTGAGTGTATGGTGGGATGGGAGAGAAACTTCAAACCTCCCTAGCTGTCATCAAAAAACAAAAACAAGCCAACACTGTAGTTTAGTAAGAGAAGAAACTACCAGGGAACATGGGCAGCCTGAAACCCCAGTTCAGCTCGGCTTTGTCTCAAAATGGTTGTGTGGCTTCGAGCAAGTGAATTTCTTTTTCATTCACTTACAGCAGCCTGTAAAGGTTTATGGGGTGGGGGTGGGGGTGCTGCTAGGAAGGCAGGTAGAGTAAGGAGACAACAGAAGTAGGCCAAGGGTGCTCCAGGGACACATGACAGACAGAAGCACGCAGGGGAAGCTTCCTGAAGGAAGGCTCATCTACCAGATGTGGTGACGAGTAGCAGTCAGCCAGACAAAACAGTACAGGCGTGAGTAGGGGTGAGTGGGGAGTGTGACCTGTGTTCCAGACACCGGGAATAGTATTTGCAAATTTCTCAAGGTGAGTAAGAACAAGCTTTATACAGGGAATACAGTAGTTCCCTTACGGTAAGAACTTAGTGTTCAAGGGAGAGATTGCTAAAATACAAAGCTGGTGATATAGCCAGGGGCCAGATTATGAAGGTGCTTTTATGATATGTTAAGAAGCTTACCCTTTAATAATGGGTGCCATGAACCGGCTCTAACTGGGGCAGTGGTAAAGGGATCAGATTTGGTTTCTCTAAGAGCACTGCTATGTAATGGAGAGAGGAGAAAGGGAGGCCTCTGGAAGCTGCCTGAGCAGTGCACTGAGAGAGGGGGCAGCGGGTATGGAGAGAAGCAGAGCTTCAGAGGCATTTGGGGTAGGAAAGAGGGAGAATGAGATGAGGAGGAATCAAGAATGAGGCCTGGGCTGTGGCAGGGGCTATAGACAGACGTGACATTCACCATGACAGGTGACACAGAAGGACCAGAAGGCTTTCTGGGTAAGGAGGAGGAGAGAGTGGATTTGTGGTTCAGTTCTGGCAATCACGTGGACATCCACAAGGGGATGAAGAGATGACTACTGGGATGTAAGGATCAGGAACTCAGAAGAGTGAGCTCAGATAAAATCATTTGGAAACCATCAGTCACTGATTCAATAAACATTTATTGAACACTTACTATATGTGAAACACTTTTCTAGGTGCTAGCCCAGAACAATATGCTCACAAAGCTTACGTTCTAATGGGGGTGGGATGGGGGAGAAAGAGAATTATCAAGTGAGCAAACAAATAATAAGAAATGCTGTGCAGAGATTTTAAATAGGGTGATGTGAGAGAGTAATTGAGAGGCTACTTTAGATTGAGGGGTCAGGAAAGGCATCCCTGAAAGACAAGGAGGAGGTGGATGTGCAGATCAGGAGGTGGGCACTGCCGTGGTAGGAGCACAAGACAACTGAGAGAAGCCTCTGTGGTGAAATGGGAAGTATGGTGAGTTGAGGGATGGGGTCAGAGGGGTAACAACAGCCAGATGACAGACACTGGGAGGAGAAGTGTATGCTTCAACCCAGGCCAGTGGGCCCATTGATGGCAATGGAAACAGTGGAAGTGAAGAGACCAGCTGAGGAAAACTTTGCAGGGTGAGGAGGGAAGAGGGCTGGAGACAAGAAAGGGCAGAGGAAGAGGAACTCACAAAGAAGACTGAGAAGCCAGAGAGGTAGGAAGAAATCCTGAGATTGCAGAGTGGTTTCTCAGTGAGGGAGAAGTGGTCACGGTCAAACAGTGCTAGTGAGGAGGTGAAAAGCATGCTCTGGATTTCGTAAAGAGGAAGTCATTGGGGATGCCAGCAGAGTACACTCAGTAGAGGGCTGGGAGTGGAAGCTAGATGGCAGGAGCATTAAAATGGAACAGAAGGTGAGAAACTGCTGGCAGTGAGCAGAGACAATTCTTTCAGGAACCTTGGATATGAAAAGGAAGAGAGAAACATGGAAGGAGCTGGGTGATGGAAGTGATACCTAGGGAGTGCTTTGTTTGTTTTTAAGAAATGAGTGATCAAAGTATATGTAAGTGATCCTGGGAAGGAACCAGTAGTGCAGAAACTTAATTGGAAGAATGAGATCCTTAGGAAGGCAGGCAGGCTGGGATCCAGAGCCCAGATGGAGAGAATCGCCAGCCCCAAAGAAGAGATAGAAAAAGTCTTATGACATGAGATAGAAGAAGGGTGGGACACAATTAAATCTATAGGTGTGGCAGTTCAAACCTTAAGAGTTCCTTTTCTGTGAGGGAAAAGAAAAGGCTGTCTTTTGAGACAGGTGTGGACTATGACATGTGGTAAAAATAGAGAAGGTTGAAAAAGGGCATGGAAAATGGGAGAGTGGATCAGCAAGGGGAAGCTCAGAGGACATGGCAGGTGATGCTAAGTCTCAGGGAAGGTGGAGATGGTAAGTCTGCTGCACGGCTAGGGTGAACTCTTCTGACAGCATTGTTGCCCTAGATATCAGACCAGCTACACAGAGCATGGTGTGAATGGGGTTTTAAAAATGTCCAAATGATGACATGGTCACTGGGCCAGGACAAGGACTGTAATCCTGGCTTTAAAGATACACACACCAAACATCTATTTAGTGCTAGTGCTGTGTTAGGCTTAGAGAAACAAAAATAAGTAAGATATGAACCAAGGTTAAGCCAAAGCAAACTAGGGCTCAGACCCAGAGCTTCTGCAACTTGGTTCCAACTTCTACTTTCCATCACACTGCACTGGGAGAGGACAGGAGAGGGCCTTGAAAGCTGAAAATAGTGAACTTCAATGATGTGACTGTGATGAGGTCACATCAGCACAATGAAGGGAAATCACTTTTCAACAAACAGTGGCAACCTCCATTCATACCTCAAACATGACTATTTCAAAGCCCTTCCCAGTGACAACCCTAGGTAACCCTCACTGCCTTAAGAGAGTTAAGTATCATCAATCAGGGGACCCAGCCTGCAGATCTCAGTGCTTTATTTGTTCAACCCATGTTTACTGAACTACTACAGTGTGCCAGGCACTGTGCTAGGTGATGGGAACATGGAGACGAATCAGATACGGCTTCTGGGTCCTGAGAGCTGAGACTAGGGCATGAGGCAATCACACAAGCAGATGACTTTATAACACAGTGTGATGGTGGTGGGGGCAGCCAGTTAGTTATCTGAAGGCATGCGGGACCTGCTGAGTCACGTTCCAACAAGTGTAGCAGAATTAAAGGTCAGTCACCTATTAGACAAGCAGGACTGCATCCCTGGGAAGGCCTGCTTCGCAGGGTGACCTCCCGAATCAGGCTTCACCATTTCAGACAGCAGCCAGATTGAAGGTAATCTCTGATTATCTAGAAATAAGTGGCTGCCTAAATCAATTAATCACAAGCCGGCTGAGGCTGTTACAATGGAACAAGCCCTAGACTGCAGTCTGAGAGTGTGAGTTTGAATCTGGGCTCTGAAACTTTGTAATGGTGACTGCAGGCTGGTCATTTAATCTCTCTGGGACCTGTCATCTCAGCATCCAAAATGTCCCCTGAATCTGCCCATCTTCTCCACTCCCACTGCTATCAGCTGAGTCCATGGCATCATCATCTCTCCCTAAGACTACTCTATCAGTCTCCTAAGTCATCTCCCATCTGGTCACTTCATGACCTAAAAACCTCCACTGTCTTTCTACTGCAAGTAGAGTTAGTCCAAGCTGCTTACAGTTGCCTGCACACTGGCTGTGTCCACCTCCCTGACCCCAATGGCTCCTCACTCAAAACTTCTCAGTCACACAGGGCTTCTTCACCCCTTGAACACTTCAACCTTTGCACTTGCTATTTATCCTGCCTGATTTACTCTCTCCCCACACCTCTGCAGGGCTGCTTCCTCCTGCAGGCCTGAATGTCACCTCCTTAAACAGGCTTCCGATCACACAGCTAACACATCCCTCCTCAGTCCTCTCTACCATATCACATATGATACACGCATCACAGCCTTCATCAGCACCTGAAGTAGTATCTGAGTTGTTCATGTACATATTTGTTGTCTGCCCCTAGAGCACGAGGCCTGCTTGAAATACACATGTTGACCTGAGTCTTACTGTCTTCACCAAAACATGACAGAGCTAGACACTTTCGAGATTATGGGTTAGGAGCAGATGCTAAAGGCAGTCCACCTGGCTTGGACTCCTGGCTCTATCCCTACCAGCAGTATGACTGGGGCAAGTTACTTAATCTCTGTGTCTCAATTTCATCATCTGTACAACAGGATAATAAAAATAACCAATAGTAGGATTGCTATCAAGATTAAGTGAATTAATATATATATAAAAGTGTTTAAGACAGAACCTGAAACACAGTAAGTATACCAAAAATTAGCAAGTACTATATTCTGTCTAGGAGCTTTGGTGGCATAGTGCCTAAGGCATCTGACTGCTAACTAGAAGGCTGGCGGTTCAAACCCACCAGCCACTCCTCGGAAGGAAGGTTGGGCAATCTACTTTCATAGAGATACTGCCTCAGAAACCCAAGAAGGGTTGCTATGAATCAAATTGACTTGATGGCAGTGAGTTTGGTTTTGATTTGGTATATTCTGTTTGTTCTCTCAGTACTCCACCATCTCAGTCTAATTTGTATTACTTATACAGTAACAAGGAGCCCTGGTAGCACAATGGTTAAGCATTTGGCTGAAACCAAAAAGTTGGTGGTTCAAACCCATCTAGCAGCTCCATGGGAGAAAGGCCTGGTAATCTGCTCCTGAAACATTATAGCCACGAAAACCCGAAAGGGTAGCTTTCCTCTGTGACAGGGGGTCGCTATGAGTCAGGACCAACTCAACAGCACCTAACAACAACAATACGGAGCAACTAGTTTTTCTTGTGTTCCATTTTGTCACAAGACTGTGAGTTCCCTGAAGATGAAGATTGTGTCATATCTTTCTTTATTTCCTCAACAGCCAGTAGAGCTTAGCAAATGGATGGAGGGTGAGTATGAGAGAGGGAAGGAGGGAAGAGAGGAGGAAGAGAGGAAGGGAGGAAAATCAAAGAATCTAGGGTGTAGCCATATCCTTAGGGACATACATGTCTCCTGTCTCTTTGCCTGCCTCCCTACACATCCCTAACACCAGAAAGGAAACAGTCCAGTGAGTATCTGTTAGTTTTCACCTCATTAACCTTTGCAGGCATGGTGCTAGAATCCACCAGAAGGGCATGCCTGAATGCCAACCTCCACCGTCTCTGTGCACATCAGCACTCCCTTTGCCATCTCCAAGACTTTGTCCAAGCTGCTTTTGCCTCCTGAAGTACCTCTTCTCACACATCTCTGTATATCTGATGTATTTTTTAAGGTCTAATTCAGTGACTCCTTCCCCAGCAATCCTTACCCAATTTCCAGCTAAGGGTAACCTCTCCTGAGAACTCCCTGAAGATGTCCTCTGTCCCTGTCTCCTGCTAGTTCCTTGGATAGTACTTGTTTCCACAGCTCATTTCCCCTATTAAGTGTGTGCTTTTCTGGGACAGGGTCTATATATGTGCCTGTGTCGCTGTGTCCAGGCCAAGGCCTGGCTTGGAGAGACTTCAGCGAACATTTGTAGAAATGAACTGCATCTAGTACATCCTTGGTGGAGCAAAGGACAGTATCTCAGCCATTGTGTTTTCACTGCAGTGACCTACCTCTGACAATGCTTAATTTGTGAGGTGAGAGGGGTGGTTTAGGGACTGCATCCTTCTTTTTTTTTGTGGCAACTCCTGTGACACTTCTGTTCTTCAGAACATCTGTTCCCCAAATCATGACTGCCAGGTTCTTTGTGTACTTGGAATCTCCTTGGGTTACTTGTAGCTGGTGCCATTTCTCCTCATCAACCCAAATCCCGCTTCCCAGATGGACCTGAAAGGGATCAGAACACCAGCACCTGTTTAGTCTGACAGGAGGACAGTTGGAGGCTTCTCTTGTCCTTTAAAAAACACTGTTACACAACTGTAGTTGAGTCATGCGATAAATACTGCAGATTCTCTTTAAGGGTAATCATACTAGCTATCATTTACTGAGTATCTGTTTTGTGCCAGTCCATACTCTAGTGCTTTATATTTGCCACCTCAAATATGCATAGCAACCCTGGAAAGAAATCTGATGACCCTTTTGTTATTTCAGATAGAAGATCACGTTCAGAAAGTTGAAGTGATTTGCTGAAAGTCACCCAACTATTTAAGTGGCAGAGCTGGGATTCAGACCTATAGTAATTTTATCACAAGGCTGCTCAGAGCCTTGTCAAATCTGAGGAACACACCTGCTCAAGTTATTTCTATACTGTACTTTAGAAAGACCTTTCTCCCTTTAATGTGAACATGCCGGGACACACATCCTCCTAGCGCAGGGGTTCTCACCTTGGGTACACACTCTGGGATTACCTGGGGAGCTTTACCAACCTCTGATGCCAAGGCCCCACTCCTAGAGACTGATTTAATTGGTCTGGGTATGGACCAGGCATCAGCAATGCCTTAGGCACTATGCCACCAGAGCTCCTTAAAGCTTCCTGGGTAATTACAATGTACAGTTAGGTTTGAGAACCACTGTCAGCTGGTATGGGGAGTGCAGCTGGCCAGGCTCTGCCACCAACTGCAGTGTGGTTGTGCAAGTTCTTTCTATCTCTGAGCTTCAGTTTCCCTACCCATGAACTGGGAGAGTTTGATTTTATATATAAGTTCTTTCTGGTTCTGAATACTTGGACTTTTTAAAAAACACAACCACAAAGTACCTGGATTTTGATGGCACATAGAATAGAACACAAAATTATGCTCTGGTAAGCACAGTGCCTAAGGTATCTGACTGCTAACCAAAAGGTTGGTGGTTTAAACCTGCCAGCCACTCCACGGAAGCAAGACTGGGCAATCTACTTCTGTAGAGATTTACCACCTCAGAAACCCAATAGGGGTCACTATGAGTTGGAATTGACTTGATGGTAGTGGTTTTTTTTTTTTTTTTTTTAATCAAAAAGTTTTAGTGCAGAGTTGATAAACTCAGAAGGCCAGAATGATCCAGCAATGAGCTACAGAGGCTTTAATTTTTTTTTTTTTTTTTTGATTTTCTTAAGAATTCACAAACCATTTACTAACATACACCAGTAAAAAAAAAAAAAAAAAAGAAAAGAAAAGAAAAGTTTTGACTTTAACATTGTCTTCCGTGTTGTATTTCTGCTTAATATATGTAGGATGGATATGGCCTCTGTGGGGACAGAGAGGAGGCAGCTAAGAGTTACACTTTCTAGGTAACATGAAAAGGCTTTGCCAAAGGTCCCTATCTTCAAGAGGACCTGCAGGTTCTCAGCACTGCATGGTCGGGAAATACATCTCAGGAGAGGTCCTGGTCTGAGAAATTGCATTTGCCCAAATTGGTGGCAGATTGGCAAGATTGTTCAAAAATAGTCTTTCTATTTTGAATCTTAGCTTGGTAAGGAAAGTGGGTATGTGCAGATGGGCAGCCAGGTCAGCCAACAACACTTGTTCTTTGATCAATTAGATTAGAGGTTTATGATTCAATGAGTTTTTGAATTTTTTCATGCAAACATGAAAAAAGCAACACAGTCCACCCACCAATGCCAGTAAGTAAACATCCACCTGCTACATCTGACTTCACCTCCTTTTGCTCAAAAGATCATTCAGACTGCAGCATACCATCAGATAACCAGATCTACCAGGCCTCTCTGTGCTTCAACTTCAGTAACGCAAATTTTGTTTTGTACAGCTCAGGAGAGAGAAGCAACCCTGGAGTGACATGTGTTACTTGTGTCTGGCTGGGCAACACTGACCCTAGGTCAAGTCTGGCCTCTTCTCTGCAGTTGGAACTGCAGGTGTGCTGCTTGGGCATGCTGGGGAAGAGTTCCCTGCTGTTCCTTGCTGGATCATGCCTTACCTACCTTGGTGACACTGTGGGGCTACCCCCACAGGTTTTAGGCCTCCTAAGATTGGGGAAAGATAAGGAGCTTTGAGTTAGGTTAAATGCAGAGGCAGAAAACCTAAGAGATGAAAGACAAGTTTTTTAAAGTTCTCTGCTCTTTGCTACCTCAGGGCTTGTTTTACTATCATCTTTTAATTTATTATTCTTAGAAGAGAGATGGGGAGCTCTGGTGGTGTAGTGCCTAAGGCATTTGACAGCTAACTAGAAGGCTGGTGGTTCAAACCCACCAGCCACTCCTCGGAAGGAAGATTGGACAATCTACTTCCATAGAGATACCACCTCAGAAACCCAAGGGGGTGCTGCTATGGGTCGAACTGACTTGACAGCAGTGAGTTTGGTTTTTGGTAGAAGAGAGATGAAAGTCATTTTCACATGTTCAGGGACACTTACACTTTTGCGTACTTATAATGAGCCAGGCATTGTATACTCAATTTATTTAATCCTCATAGTGATCTTAAGAAATGAAAATAGGTAGAAATTATTATTCCCATTTTACAGATATGGACAGAGATTCAGAAGGACTCAACTACTTTTCCTGAGACATACAATCAGCAAACTTTGGGATCAAGATTGAAATCTAAATCTGGCTGACCCAGAAATGCTCATGCTTTCCTGGCGTTCCCTTTGGTGGCCACTGTCATGGTCATGCTGAAGTGGTTGAAACACAGCAGATCAAACCCATCAGTGTTCAGTTATTTTCCATTTGAATTTTCCCCTGCACCTGCCTGACCACTTCCTTTCTCAGTTCTCAAGTACGATTCACTGCCACAGAGGGGAATGTAGGAAAATGGCCCTAAGCTGGCCTCTCTGCATCTAGTTCTGCTCCCTCCAACCTGGCCCATAAACACTGCCACGTTAGTTTTCCTAAAACACTCCTTACCTACCCTTGCAGTTCCTCTCAACTCTATGATTTTTATGTCAGCCCTCTGGAATCTTGAATGCTTCCCTGTTTCTTGTCATATTAAAATCCAACCTCCACAGCCTGGCTTTAAAGACCATTTACAATCCCATCTCCATTCAACCTACTGACCTTGAAATCCCTCCTATGTCCGTTACCCCACTGAAGCGCCCACACTCTTTCCTTCATTTCCTTCTACTTCCAGGGTGCTATAACAAACAGGATGGGCCCTGGAGCCGCCAGGTCTGGGTAGAACCCTGGCTCTTCTGCCTGTTACCTCTGTATCTTAAGCAAATTGCTTTGTCTCTGTGAATCTTTCTTTCCTTAGCTGTAAAATACAGACAGACCACACCTAATTAATAGAAGTGTTCTGAGAATTAATTGTGATAACATGAACAAAGTGGCAACACAGCATATATCCAGTAACTGTTACATCTTTTGCCTTCTGCCCCCACCCCATGTCTTTGTTGATGCCATTCTCTTGTCCAGGAATGAACACCTTCCTTCATGTTTCCTTAAGCCTGCCAATCTTCCAAGCCCAAGTTCAAATCCAGGAAACATTCCTTAATTTCTCTAAGGCTCCTTTCTATCCCTTCTGAATTTCTAATCCACTTCAGTCCTTCACCACATAGTTCACACCTTCATAGCACATGTCTGTGGGGGAGAAGTCATTCCTTTGCTTCTTCTGTCCCTTACAGAGTGACTGGGGCTAGTCTTAACACAAAGCAGCAAGAAACTGATGGGCATATTTAATGTCCTAATGGCACTGGTTTTCAGTTCCCTGGAGAAGAAAATATTTCCTGATATTCACTAGAGTACGAAGCCAACTTTACAGCACAGAGGGAAATGGCCTGGGTAACACTGATCATAGGAAACGCTGGACCATTTCAGATAGGGCTCCAGAGGTCAGCAGAAAAGTGCAAGAGCACTGGGCTGGGAAGAGATCCGGCACCCAGCACCTGCCCCACCTCTAGCCTGCTGTCTGATCACAGACAAGTCCCATCTCCAGATGTGCTTCCCTAGGATCACCATTTATAAATCAGACCAAACTCTAACAGTCTTCAGAGCTTTATGACTCAATGAGTTTTTGAAATAAAATGTCTTAGACAAAGAAAAACAATATACTTTATCAAAATCAGAAAGTAACTGTTATGGTGAGCCCTATTCACATAAACCACAGTAGACTATTTGACCAACATGTCAGCCTTACGTACAAAGGGAAAGTATTAAAATATGCTAACTGACAGGTGGGACTTGATCAAAAAATGTCTTCTGGAGAAAAAAAAAGAAAAGGAATATATCCTAATCATCATTTTACTTTTATGACCAAGACAGTGGCCATAACTTGATTATATTAAATTGATGATGGGAAATCAGATAAAAGGATTTTGAATTAAAGATATTCATATCCGATAAAGATAATGAAATCTATCAATTGCATTGTTCATCACAGTGGAGAAAATCATAGAAGTAAATGTGGATTAATTCCAAAAAAAAAAAAAAAAAAGTCTTTTGGACCTGTTTTGTGGGAGAGTACTTGTTTCCCACT
The DNA here is from genome assembly GCF_000298275.1 of Orycteropus afer afer. Lineage (NCBI taxonomy): Eukaryota > Metazoa > Chordata > Mammalia > Tubulidentata > Orycteropodidae > Orycteropus > Orycteropus afer. Next base: position 5,943,652 of record NW_006921756.1, read on the forward strand.
AGGAAACGGATCCTGTTCTAGTGCTCTAGGCCTCACAGAGATGCTAGAGCCTCTGTTCGTGCTGGCAGAGAAGAGAGGGTCAGAAACTATAGCAGAACAATAAGAGTTACTTCTGGGATGTGGGGCATCCTTCTCTGGGGGCTTTCATCCATTTCCAGTGTGTCCCTTTCCTTTCTTCCTCTTTAATAAATCTGTCTAACTAACTGCAAATTAGTTGCAAACAAAAACCAGGTTAGTTTTAATAGCAACATACTGGTGAAAACTCATGAAAAAAAAAAATGTCATCTGCAAGATTTGTTGTTCAAATGATTTGTGAAGAAGTTAATGAGGTTTGAAAGACACATTTTCTGGGATATACACAGCAACCTGTGCCAAAAGCCCCACCACCTCCAATAATGCTGAGAAATTAATTGTCCATCAGCTTTCAAAGCAAGAGAGAAATAGATTCTTCTTGGAAAGTAAGAAAAATTCTCTAGTCACTCCCAGTGGGATCATATTAAAAGGAAGAAACCAACAAAGACAGAGAAGAGTTCTTTCTTTCTTTATCTTCAAATGAGGAAGGTTCTCCAAACTTAGACACAAAGTCCTAGAGTCATAAAAGACCTATAGAGAAGAGCATCAATCCCAACTCACATTTCACAGATAGGGACACTGAGCCCAGAGAGGGGAAAGACCCAGCCAAGGTCCATAGGTAGGACCAAAAAGCAGAGCTATGCCTAGAACTCAGGCTCCAACCTGCCTACTTCCACTCTGTCACACCATCTCTCCCTTGCATAGCAGACTCACAAAGCCTGCTGGCTACAGTAAGGCAAGGCAGAAGGGGCCTGTGATCTGGTCTATCAGTCCTGCCTCTGCAGATGAGGAAGGGCTGAGTGGGAGATGCAGGGAACAGCAGCACATTCAAGGGAATCCTGAAGACTAACATAACAGGCTGCATTTCCCCAGCTTGACAATATTTGCTTTGGCTCAGGTTGGTCAGCTGCAGGGATCTATCTGGACAAATCCAAATAAGAAAAACCTAATCAACCCACTGGGGAACCATACTTGATAACAGAGGCCTTTCAAAGCAGAAAGCAAGAAAAATGGGCTGACACAGATGACTCTTTAGGGAGAACTGAGAGGTAATGATTGTAGTGCACGCCCTCTGCCACTATGTGGCAAAAAAAATGTAACACACAGAGCTGGATTTTACCAGTGCCTGGACAAAGGGCTCCAATACATGTCTTCCAAAACCATTCATCCAGATGTTAGAATAGTTTGCTTTTGCCGCTATATCATCATGTGACTTTAAGACTTACAAAAGTAATCCATTACTTTGCACCCCTCAAACTAAAAAAAAACAAAATCACTGCCATCGAGTCATTTCCGACTCATAGCGACCCCTCCTTGGGTTTCTGAGGCAGTATCACTACAGAAGTAGATTGCCCAACCTTCCTTCTGAGGAGTGAGGTTTGAACCACCAGCCTTGTTGTTGTTTTTGCATTCCTAGATCAATATAATTCCTAATAGCACTTACATTTTCTTTCACAATTATTTCCAAGGGCCTTCCAAGAAAATCTGAGGAGTTTATGTGATCCTAGGACTGCAGATTAAGCACTGGTGAAAATACAGTTGGAGCAGCTTAGGGACAGGAAGCATGTCTCCTTCACTTCTGGGTCCCTGGTATCTAGCACAGGGCTTAGAACACATAGATACTTGGTAGTGGTGAAAGAATGTAAAAATATTTGATTTTTAGTTCATCTAATACACTGTATGCAACTAGTGTCATAGGGAGTAGGACAAGTTTTATCGATCTACCTTGGCTTTTTTTTTTTTTACATTTTCTCACTAATGAGCTATTTAAAATGTACTTTTGTTTTTAAAGCTTTTTTGGCCCATTTTTTAAAAAAATGGAACAAGAAAGGGAAAAAGAAAAAATGCAAGCAAAGCTACCCTAGTTGTAACGTGTGAATTCTGGAAAGAGTCTCGCAGGGCTAGGCCAGGAGGCAAACCAGTCAAGCTTCCATCATGCTCTCCATCTTGACTCTGACTAACAAACGCTTGCAGGGAATCGAGATTGAGCTGAAAACACTACCTTGCCATTGTCTAGGATATACTTGTCCATGACAGGCGCAGGAGCGGGGTAATAGGACGACGTATTTGCTTCCTCACTGAAAGTGCTTCGTAACTCCGGCTCGGGCTCGAGACATTCTGATTTTACTTTTTCCAAGTCAATGGCGGGACCTAGGTAGTTAAGAAAAGAGATCTGTCTAGAACTCCAAGGAAAATAAAATGCATTTTTCTTTTTTTTAAACTACGCATCTATCAGCACACAGTGGCACCAAAAAATAAAATAAATAAAATAATAATGAATAATGCCGGCTTATTTCTGTTCATTTGGACTACACTTAAACCCAGACTTGAAAATAATATGAGAGGCATGAATGTCACAAGAGAAAAGGTGGTAAACTGGAAGACAAGAATGAGCTAGACTAATTAAGTACAAATGAGAAACACTCTCATACGGTGTCACTGTCTAAATGGAAATGCAGGGGACTCAACTTCCTGTACAGGAAAGAGGTTCTGTTAAGACTGGGTGAAAGAAGAAGAGGTGGCAATTACTGGAATATACAAATTGTGTACTTTGCAAAAACCCCATCTCTGTAGCCTACCAGGGAGCAGGTCACAGAGGAAGGAGGAGGCTAGAAAAGCAGCAGAGAAAAGCAACAGCCTCCCCTCCCTCACACCTACACACCTAGTATCTGGGCTGGAGCATTTCAACCAAGAAATTAAAATACAATACAGATTAAACAAGCCGTGATGTCCTCATCCAGCAGCTACTCTGATTTTTATTTTAATGCAATCAACAAAAATTACATGCAGTTTAAACAGCTAGATAGATGGTGTCAGTTTCTAACAAGGATCTTTTTTTCCTCCATCAGTTTTTGAAAATGATGGACTGCTTTTAAAAATCACCTATTGTGTCTTGATTACCAAAGAGCAGAGAAACAGAATGAAATGGGTAAGTAAATCCAAATGATTTGATAAACTTTTGTGGCAGAAGCCACTCCAGTGGCCAACCGAGAGTTCAGCATGCCAGAAATTCTCCCTATTCAAACGTTTCAGGAGTGGACTGGGATGGGACACTGAGGTACTGCTACAGCAGCTCTCCATGACTGTATAGCTAACTTAAGTAACTGATGAATGCATGGCTCAATCTTCTCTTATCCTGACCACGTGGCCAACTGGTACAAAGCTCTTTATATACCACAGCCCCATGCACCAATCAGGTTGCGAGTCTATGTTCAACTGCCACATCCTAGACTTTGGCTGGTGGCAGGTAAGTATGGGTGATTGTGTTACTAAAAACTATCATGACAGGGCTTCCTAGAATGAGAATATCAATCCTGAGTGTTGGCAGGTGCCTTCTGCATAACAGAATCTCCATAGTCTCCAAAGACTTAAGCTTGAGCCTGGCACAAAGCCAAATGCCAGTGCAAGAATGACCGGGGAGCAGAACAGGATAAATGAAAGCATGGCCAGTCCTGGCAGGAAGATCTCAGGTCCTACTTCTGGTTCTGCTGTTTTACTTTTGGAACCACTGGTGAGTGAACTGTACACAGCATCATAATGCCCACCTCTCCAAGCTCCACCAAGCATTCAAGGCCTGATTCAAATGTCATTTCCTCCACACAGGTTGCTCTGGCCTCTCAAATGGAGGCAAAAAATTTCCTCCATTCTTTGGGTTGGGATTTTGAAGCAGAGAGACCAGAATTTAAATACTGAGTTTGCCACTTACTGTTCAGGGGAGTCGTGATCTTCAGCAGGCACTGTCCCCATGAAGCCTTTCCCAACTCTCACCCCCACCTCAAGTAGTAGAACTCTGCCCTTATTCTACCAAAATAATCAGATGCACTAATTTGCTTTATGTCTATCTTCCTCACTAGACTGTGAGGCAACAGGACAGGCAGGCACTGTGCTTTCTTATGGCTGAGTTCAGGACTCTGCACAGTGCCTGGTTCAAATTCTATTCTCAACAGATGATTTACACATGAATAATTACTTAACCTCTCTAACCTTATTGCCTCACCCAAAAGAAGGAATGCCAACAGTAACTTGGCAAGACTGAAGCTTAAATGTGTTAACCACATATGTAACATGATCTATCCAGAATCTGGCAGAGTAGGTGCTTGGTAAACATTCACTCCCACTGCCCCCCACACACATGCATTACACTCACTCTTGTGCTTAAGTTGGCCTATTTCTAAGTGTGCATTCTGTAAGCTCAGGTTCCTGCTTCGTCTTTGTTGCCTCTCATGTCTAGCACAGGGCTGGCCCAAAGCAGGTCTTCAGTACTCCACAACACACACACCTTCTACTGTGCTCACTCTGTCTTCTCAGACAATCACAGAGCTTTGTCAAATGACTGAGGTTACTGTACTGGGATATTCTGGTTCAAGGAATATTATTTCCTAGCATACTTGGCCAGCACTGCTTAACAACTTGAATGTGTGTGGCTGCAGATGGCACCACTCTCTGTGACAGCCTCCTTCCACAGCACTATATACAGAGGTACCTCAGCCTCACCAAGCACAGTAGCTCAAAAAACCAGCCACAGGTACATCTTAGAAGAGGGTGTTCAGGATACTCCGGTGGGAATCCCAGCTCTATGACCTTAGGCAAGGCAGCTAACCTCTCTCAACCTCAGCTTCCCTACATGCACAATGGGGACTACCAGGAGCCACCTTGCAGGCTGCTAACGCCTCTGAAAGAGCTCTGCACTGTGGCAGGCATGGTAAGGCACAGGCTCAGAAAACGGCAGGTAAATGAAGGAAAGAGTCAGTCAATAAAACACGGTGTTTAGCATTATGGAATCAGTAAGAAAAGGAACAAAAATGCATGTGGTTTCTTTGGGGAGGGGAGGGAGGGCCTCTAGTGCTTTTAATTTAAGAGAAGGGGAAAAAAAAAACCCACACTTCATTGCAAATTCTAGTCGGCTCCACTACTGATGTTGGCAATTTACATCTCATTATAACAAACGCTTCAGATTGCTGTTTTGCTTTTAAAAATTTCTGAGGCATTGTTCTGCCTCAAACACATGTGACCAAATTAGCCACAATAATAAGCATTTGCGCTAAGAGACAGCATTGTACGATCTGGTGCGGATATTTTAGGTAACAAAGGAACTTTTTCCACTTTGTAGGAAGAGGAGGAATAATAATAATAATAAAAGGCCTTTTGATCCACTTGCATTCTGGTACTGACACACACTTCAGGTTTATTTTGGGGAAAATATACTTTCCGTGGAGAGAAAACTCCCAGCTGGTAAAGGAAGCTTTTTAAAGAGTATCAAAAGTAGTACTTGGTTTTCATTCAATCATTCATGAACCTTTCATCATACAACCTCTGACTGAATACCAAGATCTAGGCCTTGTAAAAGGCACTGGGGACCCAGAGACAAATAAAGCATTTCCTAATTCTGGAGGAAAGCTAAACCAAACCAAACCCAGTGCTGTCAAGTCAATTCCAACTCATAGTGACCCTACAGGACAGAGTAGAACTGCCTCAAAGAGTTTCCAAGGCTGTAAATCGTTACGGACGTAGACTGGCACATTGGACTGGTGGGTTTGAAAAGCCAATCTTTTAGTTAGCAGCTGAGCGCTTAACTGTTGCACTAATAGGGCACCATAATTCTGGAGAAGTTCAGAATTTAACACAGGAAATGCTATTACACTGCAGTACAACTGATTTAACGGTGGAACACTGGATTTTGGACTTAGTGTTAGAAAAGTTGGTGTAAGTCTTGATACTGTTATTTATTTTACCTCTTTAATTCCCAGTGACCCCTTCCATAAAAAGGGAATTGTGGTTCAGAGTAAGGGGCTCAGAAAGCATTTGCTGGCTTAATAAATGAAATTATACAATTCTCTATACTTGTCTGATCGTAAATAAGACTAACCCTGTTCTTTTTGAAAACCTTTCTAAAATGTTAATGCTTATGTGAGGTTTAGAAATCACTCATTTTTGTATGTATGTCTGGACACTAAAATACCATTCCTGATTTCTGCTCAGATTGAAAGACTAATAATTTTAGATGTTTAAAAAATGAACAAAATTCTTTCATTTACTTCTGTGAATGAATAGGACATTTCTCTGTTACAGGTATAGTTCAAGTTTCTTCATAATTGCAAAGTGAATCAAGTCAATATTCTTAAATGTATGCAAAACACCTATTGTGACACATTAGGTTGGGTGGAATAAAGAGAAGTCTACTTTGCTGAGAAGGATCAAGCATGGGAACAGCTCTGGAACAAAGAAGAACGTAAATAAGGGGCTTGGAAAGAATGAGGTGATGACCCCGAGCCAGAAAGGTGGGACCCCATCTGCGGACCTCTAGGGTACATCATCAGAAGGCATCAGCTACTCTCACCTTTTGTGGGAGCTACAAATCTGCTTCTTAGCCCCAATATGTTGTGAGGTTTAGAACATGCTGCCCAGTGAGGGCAGGAATGGGCCTGTCCTTTGACTCATTCCTTCAGTGATAATCTACTATTCATATACCAAGTACCAGCCCTGGGCAGGTTTGTTGCCTTGAGTGTTTCCCAGCCCAGCAGTGGAAAGAAACAGACAACGGATCATTATCACCTGTATCAGGATAAGAGTATTGGAACAGAAGTACAGAAAGGAGTGCTACACCTGGAGAAGACTAAGAAGGTTTCAGAAGAGTGGTCACAACCTCCTATGATCGAGCTTGGGGGGAATGGTCAGAAGTGTACAGGGCATGAGCAACTGGGGCAGGCAATTATCTTCATATTGTGAAGGCAAACAGCACATGAGAGAGTTCACTGACTGACCATAAAATGAGCAGTGTGACAATCTGCACAGATTTTGGAAGGAGAGATCACTGCTGGTTAAGTTACCCAAGAAGACTTCAGGGAAGAGGTGAGTACTGATTGGAGCTCTAAGATCTGGGGAAGGTGGAGGGGTGGGTAGGGAGATGTGATGAGAGTGGGCCACGGCTCTCAGGTCCTTCTCTCCCTCCCTCTCCATTTTTGGAATGCTTTCAGTGAACAAGGGCTAGAGTAGGCTTTGCTGAGCAGATGCAGGAGAATCAATTCTAGCTCAAGGAGTTGGATTGGGTGATATCCCTGCAACTCACAGGATGCTCCCATAGTGGGACTACTCCTTCAGAGAGTCAGACCAAAGAACAACAGAGCTGGGATGAACCTGAGACAGCCCCAGTCCCCAAGGGGAGAAGGCTAGCAAAAGACAGGTGACAGAGGCAAGTTCAGGTGCTCAGTCTTCAGACTTGAGGGTCAGGGATTTTTTCCCACTTGGAGGAATTACAGATGTCGACTTCAAATGACATATTTATTTCTTACAGAGAAGAAAAGGTGACCAATACCTACTCAGTGTCTTCTTTGTTAAATACCATATGGGATGAATTGTATCCTTGGAAAAGATACACTTAAGCCCTAACTTCAGTACCTGTGAAGGTGACATTATTTGGAAATAGGGCTATTGCTAATGTAATCTGTTAGATTAACACAAGATACTCTGGGAAGAAAACCCCAAACCAAAGCCACTGCCATATGTATTCTCTAAGATAATACAGACTGTTTCTATAGCTCTCCTCACTTCCTTCTGAGCCCTCATCAGAACCGCCTTTGATGTCCACAATTGTACCAACAGTCTCTTCCAGGCAATCTAGGCTTTTAGTATTCCAAAGCCACTGCCATCAAGTCAATTCCAACTCACAGCAACCCTATAGGATGGAGTAGAACTGCCCCAATGGGTTTCTAAGGCTGTAAATCTTTACGGAAGCACACTGACTCATTTTTCTCTCACAGAGAGACTGGTGGGTTCAAACCAATGACCTTTTGGTTAGCAGCTGAATGCGTTAACTGCACCATGCCCACAGTTCTTTATAGGCAGCTTTGGACCACTACCTTTCTCGCCTATCTGTCTGGATCCAGCTATCATCCAAACACCAGGGCTGGGCAAAAGAGAATAGGTTTGCCCTGCCAGAATAGCACTAATGCCCCTGTACATCGGCTGGATGCATGTGAAATGGCCCTTGGTCCCAGACCACAGTCAGCAGAGTTGGAGGTATGGGATGTTGGTGGGATAAGCATCCATGGGCTTTAATAGAATATGACTGTTATCCTTATAAGTTAGACAAGACACACAGGGAAGCACACATAGGGAAGATGGCCATGTGAAGACAATGGCAGAGATTAGAATGATGTAGCCACAAGCCAAGGAATGCCAACAATCACCAGAAGCTAGAAGAGGTAAGGAAGAACTTTCTCTAGAGTCTTCAGAGAAAACATGGCCTTGCTGTCACATTGATGTAGGACTTCTAGTCTCTAGAACTGTGAGACAGTAAGTTCTTGATGTTTTAACTTACCCACTTTGTTACTGCAATGCCAGGAAGCTAATACAAGTTACCTTATGCGGAAAAATTTTTTTTTTTTCCTGTAGCACTTTTTACCTCATTATTATGTGATTAGGAGCTCTGGTAGCATAGTGCCTAAGGCACTTGACTGCTAACCAGAAGGCTGGCGGTTCAAACCCACCAGCCACTCCTCAGAAGGAAGGTTGGGCAATCCTACTTCCGTAGTGATACTGCCTCGGAAACCCAAGGAGGGGTCGCTATGAGTCGGGGCTGACTCGATGGCATATAACAACAACAACAACATTATGTGATTGGAGGAGCCCTGGTGGCTCAGGAGTTAAGTGCTCAGCTGCTAAATGAAAGGTTGGCAGTTTGAACTCACCAGCCTCCCCATGGGAGAAAGATGTGGCAATCTGTTTCTGTAAAGATTACAGCTTTGGAAACTCTATGAGGCAGTTCTATTCTGTCCTATAGGGCTGCTATGAGTCAGAATTGACTTGACAGCAATGGGCCATGTGTTTATTTGTTTAATGTTTTTCTCCTTGACCGAAGGAGCTCTGGTAGCCTAGTGCCTAAGACACTTGACTGCTAACCAGAAGACTGGTGGTTCAAACCCACCAGCCACTCCTCAGAAGGAAGGTTGGGCAATCTACTTCCATAGTGATACCACCTTGGTAACCCAAGGAGGGGTCGCTGTGAGTTGGATCCGACTCAAAGGCAGTGCGTGGCATTTGTTGTTGCTCTTTGACTGAAAGGTAAACTCCACAGGGACAGAAAGTAGACAGAACAAAGTCTTGTTCAGTGCTATATCCTCAGCACCCAGTAAAACGTCTCTGGCATGCAACAAACTTATTAAACAAATGCTGAATGAAAGAACTTAATCCTCACAGCAGTTCTACAAAATACATCGTACCATATCTGTAGAGGCTTAGACAGATAATTTTTCAAAAGTCACTGAGTGGCAAATTCAGGGTTATCAGACTCCAAAGCCTTGCTCTTAACCATCATCCTATACTTCCTCAGGTAACTATAGTTTTCTGATGTTTCACAGTCTTAACTACCTCAGGTTTATACTGTAGGACCTTTAGCTCACCTCTGACCTTCCCAGAGGGTCTCTGAGGAACTGTACGATTGTGCCCTTGCAGGTAGGGAGGTGGTTTACCAGATTCATCTCACCTTTGGAAGCTTTGATCCTATATTCTGCCAGCCCATAGTTCTTCATATGCAGCTTTGGCCACTTCCTTCCTCACCTATCTGTCTGGATCCAACTATCATCCAAACACCAGGGCTGGGCAAAGCAGAATGGGTTTGCCCTGCCAGAATAACACTGATGCCCCTGCACATCAGCTGGATGCATGTGAAATGGCCCTTCAGTCAGCAGAGTTGGAGGTGTGGGTGTTGGTGGAATAGTGGGAGTAGTCTTGTGGGGTAGGTGGGAGTGGGTGACACAGGACTGCTCTCAGATTCTGAAAGGGCTGCTGTGGGGCACAGTGAGCACCTGAAGGCAGGAGTAATGGGGAGGCAGAGTTTGATCACATAGCTAATACTGCCCCATCAAATCAAATGACCCTGACCTTGTTTGACCATCCTTCAGGCCACAATCCCTTTCAGAGCATGGACAATACAGATTCATCTTTGCTGAACAGTTGCTGAATGATTTGAAAGGCTCAGAGAAAAGAGAAACTCAGAGATTGGAGAACTTGACCCCAGGCCACTCTAATGGGGAGCGGTCCCCGTGAACTGCCTAACTGTAGTGTAGGGGCAAGTTCTAGCTACTTTTGCTTATGTCTGTAGCCTTATCTCTCCCTCCTGCCCACTCCTTCATTGTCTACTCCAGGCAGGAACTACTTATAGTTCCCAGAATAAGCCAGCCTCTCTCACAACTTCAAATCTTTGTCAGGCTCTCGCATTGCTTAAGATACTGTTCACTTCCTCTTCAGTTGGATAAATCTAACAAGTTCCTTAATTTGAGATCTGCACCAGCCAACTGCAGGATCCTGTCCCAGCTATGTAAGCAGTCTTCCTCTATATTCTCTCAACACGTGGAAAACCCAAGGCTCATACTGCATTCCAACTGTTGTTGATAGGACTGTGATATGGTTTTAGTTAGCTATTTGCTTTCCCTGTTCCCAGCATAGGGCCTAGAACAGAGGAAAAGGCAAATGCTTCCTATGCAAATATAGTTCCTTACCAACAGAACTGCCCAATAACAGCATGGACTGCACTGGAAGGCAGTGAGTGAGCTTCTTGTCTCCTGGGGAATGTGTCAGGAGACTGGATGATACTGGGCAGGGGCCTACAGAAGGCTTCCTGTCCTGTGAAGGAGGCTAGACTGGGCGAGCTCTAAGGCTCCTTTTAAGACTGAGGCCCTGGGACCTTAAGAATTACCTCCCAGCCAAGCTTGGTGAGACCTCTTGAACAGCAGGGCCTGAGGGTGTGGCCAGCCTTTAGACCCTGCTGAACCCTGGCAGCTGGACTGCTTCTTAGGTTGCATCCATCCATCCATCCATATTGGTGAAGACACCAACTTTTGAAGATACCAACTTTTCATTGCTTCACAATGATGCAAATACCATTTGATCAGATTCCATGTGGCACAGGCCTTTTCCCTCTCTGGAGCTCAGTTTTGCCATCTATAAGATGAGTACAAGACTGGATTAGGTCCTCTCAAAAGAGAACATTTCTATGAAAATTCTAGAAATTTTCTGGTTGACATCTTGAGACAAGACTCTGCTTCTTGTTAAGGCTGAAACTATGAAGACATGGTGGGTTCTTAAACTAAGCAGGAAAACAACTCTTTGGGTGTTGCGTGCCAGCAAAGCCTACCCCAATGAATGAATGTACCCAACAGCTCAAGGGCCCAGCAGCCCCAGAACCCACTGCCGTACACAAAGGAGGCCTAATCATGAAGGCAGGCAGAGGAGGATGCACAGAGCTGCAGGATTACAAGGGCTGAGTGATTTTGTGTGATCAGGAAATTGCCTGATGCATGGAGAAAATGATAGGCCTCAGTTTGAAACCTGGTTCTACCAGTTAATAGATGTGTAGGCTCAAGTAAATTACTTAATCTCTCGGAGCCTATTTCCTCATCTGATGATACTAACTACCACTGGGGCTGTTTAATGTATGAAAAGCACTTAACCTAGTGTCTGGACCAAAACAGGTGTTCAAACACATTCCTCCCTTTCCTACCTCCATTTCCTCGGCTGGCAAATCCAGCTGAAAACAAGCCAGTCACATGGCTACACTGAAGCCAATAACTACCAGGCAAAGCCCTGTTCTACTGGAGAACAAGCATGTTCCTATTCTGGCAATGGGGGGAAAGCCCAGCAACTCCTTCTAGACATTCTGGAACTCTGGTGGCACAATGCCTAAGGCATTTGACTGCTAACCAGAAGGTTGGCAGCTTAAGCCCATCAGCTACTCCATGGAAGGAAGACTGGGCAATCTACTTCTATAAAAAGATTTACCGCCTTGGAAACCCAATGGGGGTCACTATGAGTCGGAATCAACTTGATGGCAGTGGGTTTGGTTTTTTTGGTTATGTAGTTAGCTAAGAGGGAGCTCTAGGGGCATAGTGCCTAAGGCATTTGCTGCTAACCAGAAGGCTGGGGGTTCAAACCCACCAACCACTCCGTTGAAGGAAGACTGGACAATCTACTTCCACAGAGATATCACCTCAGAAGCCCAAGAAGGGGTCGCTATAAGTTGTAATCAATTGAACGTCAGTGAGTTTGTGAGTGAAGGGGTCCCTATTGTTCATGTCCCTATTGTTCCCAGATCCTAAGGAAAAAGGGAAAGAACGGTCCTAGATTGTCCAGCTACTTTGGAATCAGATCCTAAAATAATCCGCAATCAATCATGCCTGCTTCTTATTCAATCAATAGTACAAAACGTTCTCCAAAGTAGAAGATCACCAGAATTTTAAAGATAAACCATTCATTCCAGTTCTCACCACCACTTTGCTATCAAACTGAAGGAAGTACAGCACACAGTGGTTAAGCAGTACCCCACCCTCCCATGCCTCACCTCTATGACAGACGTATGAAAACCTGACCTGACAGAATGTCTCTCTGTCATGCTTCCTCAAGTTTCTTGAGCACTCCTGCTCATTGGTGAAAATGTACTGAGGACCTAAAGAGAATAAAGCTTTGAGATATAGGGCCCCAGTAGGAGAGCCCTGGCAAAGAGGAAACTGAGTCACCACAGGTAAAGTCTGAGGAATCAAGGGGGTGACAGGGGTGGCAGAAGACTAGAGATGGGGAAATGGAATTCTGCCTGGGAACATGAGGGTCAAGGTGGGAAATTCCACAAACTACAGTAGTACCTAAGGCATATGACTGCTAACCGGAAGGCTGGCAGTTAAACCCATCAGCCACTCCTCCAAAGGAAGATCAGGCAATGTACTTCCCTAGAGACACAGCCTCGGAAACCAAGGAGGGGTTGCTATGAGTCCAATCGACTTGACGGCAGTGAGTTTGGTTTATTTATTTATTTTTTACAGACCAGTGAGTCTGAAATCAAGTCTAGCCATAGTTGTAAAACGGACTATTCCAGTATGTTTTTGAAAACTTACAAGGGCAAGTAATCGACAAGAGTGGTTAGGGGTTGTCCAAAGATGAAAACATGCCAGACAACCACATCTGTGTTCCACTATAGGGCAGTGAGTGCCTAGACTGTGCTATATATTGCACATACATTATCTCAGCATGTCCCCCGACAGCTCTATCATCGTCATGGTCAGATCTACTGTGCATTCCTCTGTGCCAACCCCTGGGAAAAGGTCTTTACACACATTTGTTCATTTAATTCTCCTAAGAACCATATGGTAGGTACTGTCACTAATATGTTTTACCTTGTTTTTTAAGGCCTAGGAGTTTAAGTAGTAAGTTGCCCATGGTAACAGAATTAGAAAGTGGAAAAGCCAGAGTTCAAACCCTAGTTATTTCCAACTTCAGAGCCTACACAGGCTCTTACTCACTGAGCTAACTCTCCTAACTGTATGTTATGAGAATTAAGATGTCCACTTTTCAAAGGAGAAAACCAAAGTTGAGAAGAGTAAAATAAGTGGTTTGAAGTTATGCATGTAATGAATTAAGAGAGCTGAGATTCAAACTCACCTAATGTCTGTCACCAAAGCCTAGCTTGCCTCCTGTACAGGGAAAAGCCAATAGGAGGCATTTGGTTGACATTAGCTGCTTTTTCTAAAGCACCATCAGAGACCTGGGCTTAAAGAATGCATCTCACAGACCGCAAAGGATTTTAGAGATCAAAGCTGGTATTTTAACGGACCTTGGACAGAACACAAACATTAACCCAGAGGGGAACGGAGGTGTTAGAAATCCAGCTTGAAAGAGCCAAGACAGATACAGTCCACGATAGTTTTCTCCTTCTTTAAAAATTTCAACCAGATTGTGATCTGGCCAACAGACACATTATTTCTTCTTTTTGCATTCTCTTCTCACAAATGGAGATAATAATCCTTACTCGACCTCGCAATAAGGCTACTGGAATAGTCCAATGAGATAAAAATGTCAAGGTGCTTTGAAACCTGTAAAGTGCCAGGAACATGTGAATTACTATTATTATTCTTATTATCTACACCTCTGCTGGTCAGAATTCAGAATTTCTGTCTACATCCCTGACAATGCACACACCAAATCTAAAAGCCATCAAAAGAGTAGCCCTTGCAATTAGAGCACTTACTTTATTCTGCCTGTGTCATGTTGTGTACATGTCTGTGTTCCCCAGTAGACTACATGTGCATCTTAAGGCAGAGTCTACCTTTACTCCTCTTTATATTCTTCACAGAGCCCTTTAGAGCCTTACTTGAACCACCATTATCTGAATCACATCAAACAGAATTAAACTAAGTAGCATTTAAGGAGTCCTGGTGGTGCAATGGTTAACCCACCAGTTGCTCCACAGGAGAAAGATGTGGCAGTCTGCTTCTGTAAACATTCACAGTCTTGGAACCCTATGGGGCAGTTATCCTCCATACTATGGGGTTGCTGTGAGTCAGAACTGACTTGATGGCGATGGGTTTTTGGGTTTGGTTTGGTGGCATAGTGGTTAAGTGCTCAGCTGCTAACCAAAAGATCAGCAGTTCAAACCCACCAGATACTTTACAGGACAAAAGATGTTGCAGTCTGCTTCTGTAAAGATTCACAGCCTTAGAAACCCCTTGAGGGAGTTCTACTCTGTCCTATGGGTCACTATGAGACCAAATTGACCGGAAAGCAATGAGTTTGGCTTGGTTTTGGGGTGGTGCAGTGCTTAAGCACTCAGCTGCTAACCAAAGTATGCAGTTCAAACCTACCAGTCACTCCATGGGAGAGAGATGTGGCAGTCTGCTTCTGTAAAGGCGACAGCCTTGGAAACCCTATTGGGCAGTTTCAATCTTTCTTGTAGGATTGCTATGGGTTAGAATTGGCCCCAAAGCAATGGGGAGTAGTAAGTAGCATTTACCATGGAAAAAAACTGACCAGGATATCTAATGTAGGTAAGGAGAAACCAAGACAGAACTCACTTACACTGAAGCTCTCTCCTCGCACTGGACCTCTACTATAGTGCTGCTTCCCCTCATCCCTTTGGAATTCTTTGGCAGCTGCCAACCTCTAGTATAAAGAATCACTGCTCTAAACCACTGGCTTGTGGATGTTTAAAGAAAGGGACTCTGTCTTGTTCCTTTCTATATTCCCAGAACTTAACACAGTGCCCAGCATAAAACATCTCCTCAATAAATGTCTGTTAAAAAAATGAAAGAATAAATTAATATAAACAGTAATAAATCTGTACCTTGTAAACTAGAATACCTTCATGCTTTTTGAATCCTCAGCATTTACTGCATTGTGTGAGTGGAACTGAAAAGGGAGGAAAAGGAAAAAGGGACTGGCAGTTACTAAACATTTAGAGCACACTGGTCAATGGCTGATCATCAAGAAGGGCTGCTTCCCGAGCTAAGACTACAGAAGAGGGAAGTTCTGTTTTATGAAGAGAGGATGTGTCCTTTCTGGGGAGAGGGTTATCCCTGTGTTGATTACAATGAAAGTCAAGGGCTGAAGGAGTCCATGCAGGGTGAGAGACCAGGGAGAGGCATACAGGACCATATGTTAGGAAACTTCTGGGAATAGGACAGTGATACTTTCTGAACTTGTGTTCTCATTAGCAACACAGGGACATCAGTATATACCCTCTCTAATTTGTTTCACAACTCCATGACTCTGTGTTCTATAGCATCTGTCCTGTTAAATCCCATCTTGTGTTTATTTGTGGAATGAGTGAAAGAAGGAATGAATAAATACACAAATGAATAAATGAACCCTCCAGTGAATCCTCTGCAACATCTTGCTGCTGTCCCCCACCCTTCTGTGTGTGGCTCTTCCTTTCTGTTCCCAGTCTCAGTAATAATCACCATTGCAATTCCTGGATTCTAAGGGCTAGCTCAGGACTCCAAGGTTCCTACCAGGTTCAGCAGGGCAGGCTCCTGTTCTCCTGTCTGCCACACAGATACCCTCCACTGCCTGTGGGAGTCAGCAATGCTTCCTGGTCTTCCAGGTGGGGAGTTTTCCTTTGAAAACTGAGCATCTCCTGACTTGTTGGCCTCCCTGGTCTCTGGTTTTGCCTGTTCATGATGTTAATAATATGGCAGTCAAGCGGTACACAGGCCCTCAGGTGGGGCCCTGGATGAAGTGGGAAGGTGAAAATGCTCAAGGACAGGACTCAGGGACAATGGTGAAGCCTGGCCCAGGGGGACGAGGATAGCACAGCCCCGGCCACATCAACCCTAGGCCAGAATGTGAAGCCAAAAATGAGACAAGGGTTTGCTGATGCTCTCCAGCTTACTTTCTGGCTGTCCTCTGCTTTGTTAAAGGTTTCTTGGTGGCGTTTACAGTTCAAGAACTGTTTGTTCAAATCCACCACGAAAGGATTCCCCCTCTCTTATTAGCCTCTCCCCAAGAAGTCACACTACATTGCATTTTAACTATATGCTTGCTTGTTTAAGTCCCCTCCCCAATGTCCTACTCTTTTTTTGTGTGTCTCCCCAAGTTTCTAGGCTCAGAAAGCATCCGTTGTTGTTGTTGTTGTTATTTGCCATCGAGTCTGACCCGACTCATAGCGACCCCTCCTTGGGTTTCCGAGGCAGTATCACTATGGAAGTAGATTGTCCAACCTTCCTTCTGAGGAGTGGCTGGTGGGTTTGAACCGCCAGCCTTCTGGTTAGCAGTCAAGTACCTCAGGCACTATGCTACCAGAGCTCCTCAGAAAGCATCTAGTCAATGTTAACTGACAGAATAAACAAATGAACAAACATATATAGCCCTCTTTATCTTTTATAATGAAAGACAATCCTGCGAGGGAGAAGTTAAATAACCTACTCAAGGTTACAGCCAATTGCTGGTTGTGGAAGCCAGAGTGAAAAGCCCGACCATATCCTATCTTAGTCCTTCCACAAAATGGTATGGAAAAGGAGCTAACATTGACTGAGCATCAACAGAACGCCAGACACTATGCTGTACCCCACAAGACTATGAAGTGGACATTATCATTCCCATTTTATAGATGAGAGCATCAAAGCTCAGAAAGGGGTTGTCTACCTAGATTACTCCCTACTTTTTCCACCTACTAACTCCTGCCTGGATAACAAAAATTTATTGTTCAGGCCTCAGCTTATAAGTCATCTCCTTCAGGAAGCTTTACTTCCCTGATCCCCTACAATTCGATGAATGCCCCTCCTCTGCTGTCCCACAGCCCCCTGTCCTTTTATCCTTGTGGTCACATTTATTAGTTATGTTGTCACTGATTGTTGCAGTGAGTGTCTCCCTCATCAAACATTGCGCTTCTCATAGACAGAGGGCAAGGGCTGTATGTCAGATACAATAAACTCCTACTATTTGGCAAAATGCCTAGCACACAGCCAGAAGCCAGTAAATATTTGTGGAAGAAAAGAGAAGTAGAGAGAAGGAAGCAAATAAGAAAGGAGAGAAGGAAAGAAAGAAAGAAAATTTCTAATCCACAGAGTTGGAAAGTGGGAAAATTGGGATCTGAAGCTAGGCTTGCCTGATTCCAAAGCCTATATATCCTTTCCATGAAAACAGCCTCTTCTTGAGGGTAGAGACCTTTTTAGCACATGTTTGTGCATGTATATGGTGAGTGCTTCAAGCATACTTGTGACTTGAGCTGATTTATGTTCAGTCCATCCAACTGTGATGCAGACTTTGACTCAGAGTAGGGGAAGAGCCATACATTGGTCCTCACAAGTGGCATTCAAAGCCTGTGGGATGGGGGAATCTGAAAACATCAAGACACTGAAAGTATGATTGGTATCAAATTTGCCTAAGTGTTTTAGGACTAAACGGGGCATATGCTGATGCAAAGTGCAGAGAGTCTTGTTGCCCCAGTGGTTTAGGAATGATTTCTGTAGTTTAAAGTCAGCTCATGATCATGCAAAACAGGCTGTCTCCTTGGAAGTCTAGATAACTTGTGTAAAAAGTTTTTGTTGTTAACGTGGCTTTTTTTTGTTTGTTTTCTTTTTCTGTTTTGTTCCCCCCGAAAAAGGTTTTCCCCCACTAAAGGCACAGTATGCAGAGTGCAATGAAAACAGAAATCATTTATTTGAAGAACAGGAAACATTTTTTTTCTCTCTGAAAATTCCAGACTCTCCTTGTCCCTGATGCTAAGATCAACACAGTTTTTTTTTACATTTAGGGTTTCTCTTTGAGATTTTGTTTCAGTGAAGAGTTTTGATGAGTAACTTTTTAAGTTGCAAACTGCATTTGACCTTTAGTGTCTCTGTGAGCTTCTACAGGCTATGATTTTTGAGAGTGGCCAAGGCTAAAGCAGGGTTAGGGAGCAAAAAATCACTAGCCTATGAGTCAGGTAGCTGATCTGAGACTGAGCTTTGCTTCCTCATGTGACTCTGAGTAAGTCTCAACCTCAGTCTCCTTCTCTGTGACAAGGACATTAACAGGCCCCTGCTTATTTCCAGGCCCATCCAGAGTAGCTACTGAGACACTGCCTGGGAATATACTTTAAGAAGTAAGAGGCACCCACAAATCTAAGTAAGGGAGGGTAATACCACCTGTATCTAAACACCAAAGTCGAATGAGACATTACAGATAAAAAATTATACTGATAACAGAAGCTCTTCTTCTTGAATGCAGAATTGTATTTGACTTAAACTTTAAGGATAGAACTAGGGTTTCCATATTAGATAACTCCCTTTTGAAGCAAAGTACCCTGACTGAGGATAAATTATTGGTCCTCAGGGGCTAGGGAGGCTTGTGTTAAACTTATTTCTCAATACTGATTGGCCTTTATTCTTTAGAAATCTCAAGTCTTATGCTTGCAGACAATTTTTCTGTCCACTTCTCTGTGGTAAGCAGTCATTTCTTCCTGCTGCTGATGCTTGCTTTCCAAACCACTTTTGACGGAAACACCTGGTTTATTAAAATAATGTGCAAAATAAGAGCCCAGTCTATTCTTCTATGAGCAAACCAAAGGAATTCTATACATCTTTATATGAATCCTCCTAAGGTCACGTGTCTTCCTGCTTACAAGCTCTCCTGTTCCAATCAAAACAAGTACAGACACTCCCAGCTGGTATAGTTTTCCAGGGCTTCAACCATTTGTCCTCAAACTACATTGACAGTATCTCTTCTTAGTATGCTCCAGGTATTTTGCCATACTCAGTAATTTCTAACCTCTGCCTCCTCTTTTACCTTGAAACACCACCTACCTTTCCAGGCCTGGCTGAAGCCAACTTCCATTCTAAGCTGTCCCTTATGCCCTCAACTGCAAATAACCTTTCCATTCCTTGATCTTTCATATATTATATTATCAGCATCTCTCCCGTGGCATTTATCACTTTCTGAGTTAAAGTAATACATCTTTTTAAGATCATGCGTAGTAGGATTTTTAGGATCATATCCTGAAACCTATTTAGAGAGGGATTCCCTACGATCCCTGGCACTGCCTCTTCTGAAGGAATGCACTAATGAGTGATGGCAAATATTTTGTCAGCTCTCCTTCTCTGAGCCACGTTTACCACTGCGCTCTAGACATCTAGGCTGCTGCATACCTAACCTCCTACCAGATTCACTGTGGGAGTGGAGTGACTCTTCTTTGGGGTGACTGCTGAGCCAAGCCTCTGTCCTTCTCTACCCTCAGGGGCACTTGACTTGCCCTGTCCCCTTGCCCTCTTGAAAGAGGAGCCGCACCAAGTGTCCCACCTGCTGGGGCACTCACCGCTGCCAAGCCGCAGGAGCAGCACGTCCTGGAGTCTCCGGTTGAGGTCCCGCAGCTCCTTCATTTCCGACACAAGTGCCCCATACTCCTTGAGCTTCTTGGCCTGCTGGACTAGCTGCCTCCGAGTCCGCTCCAGCTCCTGCTGGAGGTGGCGCATCTCCTCCTGCTGCTGTTGGTAGTTGCGCAGCAGCTCCTCGTAAAGAGCCCGGGGCACGACGGCATCCTCCAGACTGTCCATGTCGTCTGTGCCCGGTGAGGTCTCCACAAAGACCTCTTCCAGACACGTGCTGTGGCCCAAGCTCAGGCCGTTCTGCTTCTCCAGCCGGGCCACCACTGCCTCGATGCTCTTGTGCGCCCCTTCGCTCGGCTTCCGCCCCTCAGGTCTCTGTGTAGGACAACGAGAATCAGTTCAGGCAAGGGCAGCTGGGACTTTCTTGGACTGCAGCTCAATATTTCCCCAGACAATCCTAGAATCACAGAACCACAGAACATCAGTGCTTGGAGAAACCTGTGTAAACACTTCATTACAGCCCTTCATTTTACAAATGGGGACATGGAGGCCCACAGTAGGGAAAGAGCTTGCCCAAAGTCACCCAATATCCCAGTACTTTTTCTATTCCACCACTCTGCCTCTTTGATGTACATTATACCAGGTCCACCCTCGTCAACCCCCAACCCATGTGCCTAGTCAGTGACTTGCTCAGAGTATGTCTTCAGTGTGTGTTTGGAAATCATGCCGACTCAAGCTATTCCTAGGGGAGTTAACGCTCAAATCTCTTCAGTGAACAAAAACATAAAAGAAAAAAAAAAAGTATTCTTCCCAGTAACCTTTTCCTCAAGAATGCCTTAATTGGGAAGGGTGTTAAAAACCCTAATCTAGGGCAGGGACCATGTCTTATTTTCTCTGTTTCTCCGTTGCCTAACACAGAGCTGGAAAATGGCAGGGGCTTAAAAAATGTTTACTCAACTGAAAAGTTCAAAGAATGTTAGAGTTGGAAGATACTCTAGAATATTTTTCATATTAACTCCTTCATTTTACAGATGAGGAAATGGAGGCTCAGAGGTGGGAAGGACTATACTCAGAGTCACACGGTGAGTTACAGCAAAGCCACAACCAGAATTTGGAGCCCAACTTCAAGCACAAGTCTCCTTTCTCTACATCTGAGACCTTCTGCTTGGACTTGGACCAAGCTGAAGGTCCACAAGACAGTGCATATAGAGGGCAGTTCACAGAAGAGAATTAACTGGGACTACCTGGGAGTTGAGGGTTCAATTGCCTGAGGAAATTATAGCTCAAATGAACAAAGTAACTACTGAAGGGCTGTGGAAGTTATAGCACTAATGAAATTCTTCACCTAGGGCAGGAAGGGGTAGGATCTCTCCCAATTGGGAAACGTAGGCAATTGAGGAAACAAGATTCTGGGCAACTTAATTGTGTCAGGTGAGGCTTGTCTTAAATTCTCACCAATCTTCTGGAAATTTAAGAGGAAATGTTTTTTAAAAAAATGCCTCCACCATTGAGTTACATGATAAAACTCAAAGTAGTTTCATCCCCTAGGAACAGGTGCTACTAATCTAGATGACCCTGGGTGGTGTTAATGGTTAAGTGCTTAGCTGGTAACGAAAAGAAAAAGCATGGCAGTCTACTTCCAAAAAATCAGCCACTGAAAACTTTATGGAGCAGGTTCTATTCTAACACAGGTGGGGTCATCATGAGTTGGAATCAACTCAGGCAACTTTTTTTGTTTTTTCAGTGTAGATAACCTTGTCAGTAAAAATCATAATGATCATTTTACAGCTCTGTCTTCATCACTAGACTATGAGACCTCCAAGGGCAGGGACTACATTTGGCTTATTTCCATGACTTCAGGGACCACCACAGTGTAAGACCCGTAACAGGAGTGCAATGAATGCCTTAAGACTATGCCTTGAGAACTTCTTTGGCCTGGTGTCCAGAATCAGGCCACAGTTAATGCAATTCCTCCTCCTCTTCCCTTTCCTCTCCTTTGGGGTACCCATTGCAAAGAGAAAACATCTGAACAAGATTTTCAGCAGATATACAAAGTGAAGGCTAGAGATCAATTGTGGTGCACAGGAAAGGAAATGTAATCTTATGCAAACATTTTCTCCTAACACAGGGCCCCACAACACTGTTCTGTGAACCTAGATGACCTCATTGCCAAATAAGTCTGCCTTTAGCTGTTTGGGGCAATCTGATAGTAACTGGTTCTTAACTGCTGCACAGAAACAACTGGTTAATGGTCCTGGAATTCAGTAGTGACTGCTCCAGAACTATGAGCTAGAGAGAAACAAGTCATTCCAAACCCCCAGCAGTGACGACACTGAACACACTGTGCTAACAGGACTGTGCTTGGTGGCACAGCAGGAGTCAGGGCTCCCTGGAAAGGTGGCCAGCAAGGCAAAGGCAATCTGGCTAGGCTGGGCCTGAAAAAACCATGACCTTTGACACCAGGGGACATTTACATAGGGAGAGGAGGCCAAACTAGAATTCTTTAGCTGCGAGAAATCTGAAAATGCTCCTATATATTTCAAAGAAAAAAAAGGGCAAGATTTTGTTACCTTGATGTGTCTGAGCTGTAAATCTTCTTCCCCATAATCTTTAATTTCCCCATCTTCTTCTTCATAATTTAGAGAAAGTTTGGGGATTTTTATTTTCTTCTGCATCACACTGTTTTCAAGGTCAGATTTGTCTTCTAAAATGCATATCAAGAAAACAAGGTTCATTATGAGTCAAAATGTTCAAAATGCCCATAACCTCAAATGCTAGAGAATGATTTAGGCCAGACCAGTTAAAAAGGAAAAACAAACAAATCTAAGGCCTATTCCCTCCATCTGCAGGGATCCTAAAAGCAGCAGGAGAGACCAAATCTCTGGGATCAAGGGTATCTTCGGAAAGCACGGCCATACACAGCGTGCATCCAATGAATTTGCTTAGGGGTTTCTTAAAGAGCATTTTAAAGGGTGGCCTTTTATGGAAATCTAGAATCCTGGAACTGGAATGGCACTTAGACTGCTATCTGTTCCAAACTTCACTGGCACATCTCTCAACAACGGAGATTCTTCTAAGCCATGTGTCTTCCCAGGAAAACCTGGTGGGTTTTTGTCAGCTCAGGTACCAACAGGCACAAAGAGGAGGACAGCTCTTATAGAGAGAAGGTCTGACCTGGGCAGGCAGAGACCACCCTACAGCCCAGACTCAGGACAAACTGAGATAAGGCAGATGGAGCAAGAGTAACAAGGAACATCAGCTGCCTTGGTACTGGTATCAAATCACAGAACGGCAGTGTTTGCAGGGTCTGGTGAGCAAGTGGCCTCTCATTTTAGAGATTAGGAAACTCAAAACCAGAGGATGGAAGGAG
>NW_006921756.1:5966755-5997287 GCF_000298275.1 Orycteropus afer afer
TAAGGCATTTGACTGCTAACCAGAAGGCTGGTGGTTCAAACCCACCAGCCACTCCTCAGAAGGAAGATTGGGCAGTCTCCTTTTGTTTCCGCTTCGGAAACCCAAAGGGGTTATTGTGAATCGGAAATGACTCAACGGCAGTGAGTTTTCCTTCCAGGGAGTGGCTGGTGGGTTTGAATCCCCAGCCTTCTGGTTAGCAGTCAAATGCCTTGGGCACTATCCCACCAGAGCTCTTTGACATTAGGAAGGGGAGGAAAAAATTACCATCAGCATCAACCGCCCTAGGCTAGGAGGTCAGACATGCTACCCACCTTCCAGCCTTCTTGCCAATTATAACACCAGCTGTCCTTCCCACAGTAATCTCTACTTGTCTCCTGGGCTTGATAATTCATTGAGGTGGCCACATAGAACTCACAGTGTTCATGATTATGGGGTTTTTAGAGAAGTTAACAGGTTACACAGTCCAGGCTCAGGATACAGTTCTTCAATCAGTACAGCCTCTCCTCAGCCATGCCTATCGGTATGCCTCTGTTTGGCTGTCGGCCTCTTGGCCTGGCCTCTGCTCTGCTCAGGCAAGTGTTATAAAGCTGTTTTAGTTCTGCTGATAGATACTGGGGAGGCTTCCTTCCTGAAGGCAAACAGCTTTTCTCGCTCTGTAGGCCAGGAAGCCTACCACTTCATCTTGTGCCAGTCTTTTGGTTCTGCTGCTATTGTTTCTCTGCTACTGTTTCTCACCATGTTCAGCACAGGGATGTCAGGCCTAAGGTCACGCTCTATTCCTGGCTTTTCTTTCTTGATGGTAGTGAGATATTCCCCCCTTTCGGCCTCTGGGATGGCTCATTTTAAGACTACCAGATGGCAAAACTGGCCAACCTCCACATTATGGTTCCATACACGTTATTTTTGTGGTTCTGCTTCCGCAAAAGTGCCATATATCTTACTCACATTATTAATTAATTGGGCCACCAGCACCTGACATTTGCATTGTTGTTGTTGTTGTGTGCCAGACCCGACTCATAGCGACCCCTCCTTGGGTTTCCGAGGCAGTATCACTACGGAAGTAGATTGCCCCATCTTCCTTCCGAGGAGTGGCTGGTAGGTATGAACTGCCAGCCTTCTGGTTAGCAGTCAAGTGCCTTAGGCACTATGCTACCAGAGCTCCCACTCAATGAATAGGACATTATAATTTGGGTTATCAATATGCTCTGAATCATTTTTATTCTCTTAATCTTAAGGTAAACAAAGACATAATTAAAAAAAAAAAAAAGACTGAAGCAAGATGTGAAGTATAAAGGAATTGCCCAAGGGAAAAAGAGTCAATTTTTGTTAATAATCTCCTGATCAAAGATGAAAATGGTCTTTCCCACTGACCAGGGGAGCAATCCTCAGGTTCTGTTTTCACAAGAATGGCCTGTTCTTGTTCTCTTTGTGCCTATAAAATACATGCAATGGTTGAGGCATGAACAACAAATAGCTGGGCCTTTGGTCACTCTAAGAGAGCAACAGCTTCTCTCCTATAAATCATAGTGGACTCTTTCTAAGCCAAGAAGTTACTAAAAGATAAAACCTAAGGAAAGTGTTCCAAATGAAGTTATTCTTGAATGGTGTGCGTGTGTGCATGCGTATGTGCAAGGATACATTTGTGAAAATGCAGAAAGAGAATGAGACAGAGAGGTAGAGATAATAAGGAGTGAGAGGGTGATATTAGGATTTCTGAAGTGTTGGGGTAAAGTCTGGAGTTTGACAAGTTCAAGGGCAAAAGTCTAAGATGTAGCCACCAAACTGGAAATGACAAGCTATGGTCTGCCTCCCTGAGCTGACACCCTATGGCTCAGGATCATGCTGGCCTGGAATTGATGTTGAGAGCAGCTCAGACTCACAAAAGCAGGTTGTATTTGAACTGAGACCAATTCTCAGATCACATCATTTAACCCTTTCGAAAATGCAGATGAGAAAACTGAGGTTCCAAATGGTTACCACGTGCATCTATCCATGCAACAATCAGGCTCAGGGATATAGAAGGGGAAAGACAGGACAAGGCCTCCCTCCAAAAGACTAACGTTGTTCAGGGTCACAGAAGTTAGTGCCATACCATGAATAGCATGAGAACCCAGAGCTTTTCCTCCCATATCACAGCATAATATTTATCTTTATCAAGAATTAATAGGATCGAGGGGCTCTGGTGGCAGAGTACCTAAGGCATTTGACTGTTAACCAGAAGGCTGGTGGTTCAAATCCACCAGCTACTCCTTAGAAGGAAGACTGGGCAATCTACTTCCGTAAAAATTTACTGCCTTGGAAACCTGAAAGGGGGTTGCCATGAGTTGGAATCAACTCGATGGCAGTGAGTTTGGTTTTTTGGTTTTAGGCTGGGTCCTGTGGCACAGACTAATGAACATCCAGACAACTGGGGACACAAAAAAAGATAACCTAAGATCTCGATACTGAGCTTGAAATAAGGGAGAAATGACTGCTGTAGAATTTCAGGGGCAAGGGAGATAACTTCAGTTGTCACTGTAACTATGGAAGACTTTTGACAGGACGTAGCATTTGGGCTTTGTGATTGTGGGTAAGTTACTTTACTTCTCTGAACCTGTTTCTTCATCTGTAACCTGAAGTTAATAGTTTCTATTCACATCGGCAGGATATTATGAGGATTATCAATGTTAAGAAATTGAACAGAGTGAATGACGCTAGGACAGTTGATGCCCATACAAGAAGAGTTACTAAGAATGATGAGAATCTGGACCACGCAAGGGAGGGAAAGCACAGAAGCCAAAAGAAGAGGGTTGGGGGAACATTTATACCGGAATGGTTCAACTGTAGATTGGAGGGAGAGGTGAGACACATAGTAAGCTGGGTGGAATAAGTACCTTTAAATCCCAGGTTAAGAAAACTTAAGATTCAGCTGCAGGTGTGAAAGAATATGGAGTCAGACAACCTGGATGCAAAGTCCAGTTCTGCTATTTAGCAGGTATGAGAAGTGGCCCACCTGGTGAAATGACACAAAAGTGTCATTCTTCTCTTTCTGTAGAAATGGGGATATAGCATCTACCTCCCATAGGGATCAAATCAGCTGTGCGAATACACATGCCTTGAAAACAACAGAGCCCTGGGAAGACAAATACACGATGGCTGACAAAGCTCGGCAGGCATTACCTGCGGGCCTGGGTACTGCTGCAGGCTTGCTCCTTGAGGTAGAGGGCTGTTTAGCTGCTCATCTGGGGAAAGGCAACAATCAGCCATGCTCCACTCCCACCTGATGAGATGAGTCCCTATTCCTACCAGCTATGCCCAAGGTTCTACGCTTTTCTAACTGGAATGTCCCCTCCCCTTCCTTGTCTGCTGGACAAATGTCACTTAATCTCGATGCATGTCCTCTTTCCCCCTCAAAGTTCTCATTATACACTATACATACCTCCTTCACACTCTATTTTTTTTACTGTTACAATTATCTGCTTACAGGTCTACCTTCCCCACTGGAGTGTGAGCAATCTCATGGCAGAGGCCTGGCCATACAATAATAACTCATTAAATAAAAATGTTTAATGAAAGAATAACAAACATAGGCTACCTCAATAAGCACATAAAAAGATGGTATCATCATTCACAGCCATTGAGTCGATCCCAACATACAGTGAAACTATAGGGCAAAGTAAACTGTCCCATAGGGTTTCTACAGCTGTAAATCTTTATGGAAGCAGACTGCCTCATCTTTCTCCCACAAAATGGCTGGGCTGGTAGGTTTAAACTGCCCACCTTTTTAATTAGCAGCTGAATGCTGTAACCACAATGCCACCAGAGCTCCTATGAGGAATGCAAATTTTGTATTAGGCTAAGGCAAATCAAAACCACAATGGATATCACTTCACACCCACTAGGATGCTGTAATTAAAAAAATAAAAATAATAGCAAGTGTTGGAAAGGATGTAGACAAACTGGAGCCCTTGGACATTGCTGGTAGGAAGGTAAAAGTAGTGCAACTGCTGTGGAAAACAGGTTAGTGGTTCCTCAAAGCGTTAAACACAGAATACTCTTATGACCAGCAATGCCAGTCCTAGATAATGTACCCAAGAAAAATGAAAACATGTCTCCACAAAAACTTGTATATGAATGTTCATACCAACATTATTTATAATAGCCAAAATGTGGAAATAACCTAAATATCGTCAAATGATAAATGGATATAAACAAAATATGGTATATCCATATAATGGAATATTATTCAGCAATAAAAAGGAATGGAGTCCTAATACATGCTCCAACATGGATGAACCCTGAAAACACTATGATGAATGAAAGAAACCAGACAGAAAAGGGCACAGATTTTATGATCCTGTTTAGATGAAATACACAGAATAGCAAATCCCATAGAGATAGGAAGTAGATTAATGGTTGCCAAAGGCTGGGGAAAGGAGAATGACTGTTAACAGGTAATAGAGATTTCTTTTTGGGTGGGTGATGAAAATGTTCTAGAATTAGAGAGTAATAATGGCTGCATAAAGGACCTCTGGTGGCATAGTGTCTTAAGGAATTTGACTGCTAACCAGAAGGTTGGTGGTTCAAACCTACCAGAAGCTCCACAGAAGGAAGATGGGGCAATCTACTTCTGTAAAGATTTACTGCCTTAGAAACCCAAGGGGGGTTGCTATGACTTGGAATTGACTCAATGGCAATGGGTTTGGTTTTGGTGGGTTTTTTGTTTATGGTTGCATATACTGAAAACCACTCACTTATACAATTTAAGTGGTGAATTTTATGTTATGTGAACTGCATTTCAACTTACCACTTGTGTAATCTCCACTACCTCTAAGATATAAGACTCTTCACAAATATTACAACACATCTTAACAACCCTGCAAGTTGTATTATTAGCCACATTTTTTCCCACAGAAGAAGAAATGAAGTTCAAAGAAATAAACCCCCTTGCCTAAAGTCACCCACCTGGGAAGAGAAAGAGCCAGAAATCAATCTAGATTAGTCTGCCATCCAAGCCCATGCTCTATCCTCTCTAAACACATGCTTGAAACATGGTGCCAGAATAAATGCTAGATAAAGATAGGAGCTCTGGTGGTGTAGTGCCTAAGGCATTTGACTGCTAACCAGAAGGCTGGGGGTTCGAACCCACCAGCCACTCCTCGAAAGAAAGGTTGGGCAATCTACTTCCATAGATACTGCCTCAGAAACCCAAGGAGGGGTCGCTAAGAGTCAGATCCGACTCAACGGAAGTGAGTTCTGCTGCTTCTTTTTTTTTTTTTAAATAGATAAGGACATCCAAATTCCCCAGTTAGCAGCCCAAAGCAGAAGGCCAATTTACTCCTGCTTTTTTGCCAGGCTCCCCGGTCCTCAAGAAGCCCCCAGAAAGCAGTAACCATAGTCATAATAACATAGAAACAGGTTCTAGACAGTCCTCAGGACTTGAATGGGCTCCCTGAGAAGGGAGGTTAGGCAGTAGAGGAAACACTAAATTTAATGGTGCTTTGGAAAAGGCTGGAAACAGATAGCTTCTCGAATCACAGGCCTCTTGACCTGGATCCTGGCTGCCTCGGTGCTTGTCCAGGGGAATCCTGAGGCATCTCTAAAAGCTAACCACCTTCTGGCTCCATCCTAATGCTAGCCAGGGCCCTTCTTGACCTATGCTCCTTCTAAGGGGGCTCAGGAGGACCTGAGACCTCTCATTATCTGCAGATAAGATCTGCAGACAGGGAGTATTTACTGAGCCCTATTCCAAGCTGAAAATCATGCCAAGTGGTTCTTGTCATCTAGGCTTTTACAATCCAGGATGTGTCAAGGACCCCAACTAGAATGCAAGCTTTGACTTCCTGAGGGGTGCTGGCTTACATGGCGCAAACTCTGGTCTCTAGTACTGCCTAACCCTAATTCTGAGTTGAAGGTGATATCTTATATTCATAGAACACTCAATGTCATCATAAAAAGAAATGGTTGGGAGAGGGAGGCCTAGTAGCTAATAAGGCAACCTAGTCTTTTGAGTCATATGGTCCAGCTTTGGAATTCTGGCTCTGCTACATAGTTAACTGTGGGAACTTGGGCAAGCCACTTAACCTGTCTGAATCTGAGTTTCATTTTCTGTATAGTGTTGTTGTTGTTATGTGCCGTCGAGTCAGCCCTGACTCATAGCGACCCCTCCTTGGGTTTCCGAGGCAGTATCACTACGGGAGTAGGATTGCCCAACCTTCCTTCCGAGGAGTGGCTGATGGGTTTGAACCGCCAGCCACCTGGTAAGCAGTCAAGTGCCTTAGCCACTATGCTACCAGAGCTCCTTTTCTGTATAGTGGGGATAATAAATTGTTTTCCAAAGAAATTATGCATGTAAAGCACCAAGTACAGTGCCTTTCTTGTCACAGATGTTCAACAAATAGTGGCTTTTCGGCTACCCTTGAGGGTTCTGTTTGGTTTTTATCCTATGGCAATGAGGACCACTGCAAGTTCTGATACAGATAGAGACATGATGAAAGAGATGTTTTAGGAAGATTAATGTGGCAGTGGCAAGCAAGATGGATGAGGTATGAGGGAGAGTCTGAACACAGGGTGACAAGAAGCTGTAACTCTTGACTGGTCACATTAATGAAGGTGAACGACAGTGTGGATCATCTACGACAGCAGATACTTCATGTACCATTTTAATGTGGCTTTGGAATATGCTTCTGGGTTTGAATTCCAGAGCACTAGAGAAGATAGTAGCTGCTGACTGCAAAGGATGAGGGAAGTCTAATCAGCCTGCCTCTGCAATTGCTCCAAGCTTGAGGCCAAAATATCACAGGTTAGTGTAAGCAGACATAAATGTATAGCCTCTGAAAAGACAACCTTTACTGACCTGACTTCCTTTCATCTGTTGTCTCCAGAGAAAGGAAAGCCATCAAGGATTTGAGCATCAGCTATCTCCTGCCTTCCAGCTACTATGATGTCAGCTAATTTTATCCATCCATTCAACAAATACTGAGTAAGCACCTACTACGCACCGGGGCCTGTGCCAAATTCTTTACAAACACCACTGCATTTAATCTCCACAGTAATTCCACTGAAGCAGAAATGGAGGTTCAAAGAAGTGGGACAGCTCACCTAAATCATAGAGCTAGGAGAGATGGAATTTCAAATCAGGTCTGTTTGACACTCAGGCCCTGTTCCTACCACCCGATTCTCCTATAGAGCAACAAGAGAAAAATGACCAAGTTGCCTTAATTTCTTCAACTGAATACCATTGTTGGACTGAACTAAAAAGCACATATATAATGGCGAATGGGTTGAAATAACCTCCTAAGTGCCTCTTTTCTCCTGAGACCTTGCTCATACCCTAAGAGAATGCTGCAATGAATCTCCAAATTCAAGTGAGCACTGTACAAATATGACTTGATGCCAAACTCCTGAACTACGGAGTTTATCAAGGCCACCAGACTCTAAATGATCCCCAAATAGAGTCCCTATTCCAAGCCATAGTTTCTTATAAAAACGTGCTCAAAGCTACTTTTCAAAAATAGAAAAATAGCTTGAAATTTGTCATTAATTGGAGAGTGACACATATCCCATTAAATTTAGCACTGAAAAATAAAATGGAGGCATAGTTATAAGCAAGTGGTATTCTAGAAAACACAGATGGAAAGGAAGCCCGATAAAAGTCTGTCTTCAAAAGTGAAGGGGTCCTAAACAATTTGTATCTACAGTTAAAATAGGATAAGTGCCCTCTTAACCCTCAATTTACATACAATCAGGAGAGATATTAAAAGTAATTCAAGGTCAGAGAGTTCAATTTGGTGTGGTTTTGTTAGCTAGCTGAAACTCTGAAAGGCTAAACGTGAAACGTTTTACTTAAAAAATAGTATCTATAGGCAACTTTAAATTTTAAATTGTACAAAAACCCTGTGAAGTCTTCCGTTTGCTTTGAAAAAGGACATAGAAAGGACATGCACATTGCATTCTCTGGCTCATGGTGTTTGTTTTTATAAAATCCCAGGCAGACAAAATTCTCGAGTTTCAAGGACTGTATTCAGCCGGGACAACAAAAAGAAGAGTGTCCTGCTGTGGTGTAGCAGAAAGAAATCAGAAGACATTGATTCTAGTCTTGCCTCTGTCACTAACTCACCAGGTGACCAGTTACTTCCTCTCACGAGGCCTTGGTTTTCTTTTCTGTAAAACAGGGGGGCTCTACTAGAAAATCTCAACAGATGCTTCCAGCTGAGTGACTTATGGCAGCTACAGGGACTTCCAGGTCTCTGTCCTCATCTATGCAGCAGAGGGCATCTACAAAATGCCACCAAGGGGACATGTTTGAAGAAATGCCCTACCGAGGCCATGCAAAAAGACAGGGAATTGCTAACCAGGTTTCAGGAGGTTTGCTTACTCTGACAGTCACTGCCTTGCTGGGCATGACAAAGGGGTGGAACACAAACAAAACCAGGAAGCTCATTCTGCTGGGTCATTCGTCCAGCCTCCCTTGTGTGTTTCACCAGGCTGCTGCCAGGGTAATATATGGTCCCAGCAGAGAATCAAAGAGGGGCAAAATATGGTGGAAAGGGGCCTTTCAAGCTAAGGCCAAGCCCCAGGAGGATTTAAAACACACACGTTAAATTTTAAACTTGTCTGCTCCTCCCATGGCTTTGTTCTTCTAAATCATTCCTCTCCACAAAGGGTGGTTCCACGACTGAGCCAACTGTCCTCTCACAACTATTACCCACTGTTGTCTTTAAAAGGTATCTGCCATTTAATGAGTACCTACTATGAGCTCTGGTAGCATAGTGCCTAAGGCACTTGACTGCTAACCAGGAGGCTGGCGGTTCAAACCCACCAGCCACTCCTTGGAAGGAAGGTTGGGCAATCCTACTTCTGTAGTGATAACTGCCTCGGAAACCCAAGGAGGGGTCGCTAGGAGGCGGGGCCGACTCGATGGCAAATAACAACAACAACAACTATGAGCTCTGGTAGCGTAGTGCCTAAGGCACTTGACTGCTAACCAGAAGGCTGGCGGTTCAAACCCACCAGCCAAATCTCGGAAGGAAGGTTGGGCAATCTACTTCCGTAGTGATACCACCTCGGAAAACCAAGGAGGGGTCACCATGAGTTGGGTCCGACTCAATGGCATATAACAACAACAACTATGCACCAAATACTTTCACATATTGCCTTGTAAATAACACAGAGGGCAGGTGGGTGGTAATTACATCCACATTACAGATGAGGCACCTGGAACTTAAGAAAAGTGAAGTAGTCACCCATGGTCACATAGATTGTAAACAGCAGGGTCACAATTTGAGTTCAGAAAGTCTGATTTAAATCCATCTTCTTTCTGCTTTCTACTACTTCCTTGTGGATACTTACAGAAGTGATCTAGAGGTCACTTAACACACTCTGACATGGTCATGATTCTTTACTAGAAGATATCTGACCTGCTTTGTACCTCCAGTGACGGACGCATCGCTATGCTTGATGTCTTTTCCATTGTTCATCAGCTCTGTCCACTGTGATTATATTGCTCTTACCCAACATCTATAAATTCCACTCTCTAGTTCTAGCTCTGCTCTTTGCACCCCTCAGAACAAGTCTGATATTTCTTCCATGAAGCAAAAATAGGTGTTGAAAACTACTAAAATGTCATCCAATGCAATTTTTTTTTTCTTTTTGAGCCTATATAAACAGCTGTCCTATCCTATGTCTTACCAACTAGCTCAGAGAAGAAGGTAGTTACTGTGTAGTTAAAACTCTCTCTCTCTCTATCTCTCTCTCTCTCTCTCACACACACACACACACACACAACATAAACATAAATCTAGATCTGCAATTCCCAGTCTCCTTCTCTGGGCTCCTCTTCTTCAGTTGTGCCTTTAAAAGCCGGTGTCCTGAAGAGATCTGCCTTTGCATGCTTCTCTCACTCTGCATCCTCTCCCACTATGACCTCACCTCGCCCATGGTTGATGACTTCCAAATTGGGATCTTCAGCTTGAAATGCTCTCCTGAGTCTTGGACCCACATGCCCAACTTCTTTCCTGGAATATCCACCCAGATATCCCATGGGTCCCTCGGATTCAACATGTTTCAAACTCACTCAAATGGTCACATGTCACTGCAAGTATTCCTCTACTAGTTCCCATCATGGGAGGGGAACTCAGAAACTCTCCTTCCCCATCATCACCACAACCAGCCAATTACCAAGTCCCATGGATTCTCCTTCCTTAATACATCTCAGATCCACAATCGTCAAACCCTAGTTTAGGTCTCACAATTTTTAATAGGACTAACTCACGTTTCTCCCCAAGCCTAGTCTATGTGGAAAGACTTACCCCAATGCCTGGACCTAGATAGCACTCACTAAACAATTGTTTGAATACCTCTCTGTTGTTGTTGTTGTTGTTGTTAGGTGGCATCTAGTCAGTTGCGACACACTGTGACCCTATGTACAAACAGAACAAAACACTCTTTGTCCTGTGCCATCCTCACAATCACTGCTATGCTTGAGCCCACTGTTGCAGCCACTGTGTCAATCCATCTCCTTGAGGGTTTTTCTTCATTTAATCTGACCCTCTACTTTACAAGCATGATGTTCTTCTACAGGGACTGTTCCCTCCTGTTAACATGTCCAAAGCACATAAGATGAAGTCTCTCCACCCTTGCTTCTAAGGAACTTTCTGGCTGTACTTCTTCCAAAACAGATCTGTTTGTTCTTCTGGCAGTCAATGGTATATTCAATATTCTTTGCCATAATTCTTTGCTATCATTCACGTGCATTAATTTTTTCTTGGTCCTCCTTATTCACTGTCTAGCTTTCGCATGCATAAGAGGTGACTACAAATACTGTGGCTTGGGTCAGGTGTACCTTGGTCCTCAATGTGACATCTTTCTTTTGCACACTTTAAAGAAGTCTTTTGCAGAAGATTTGCCCAGTATAAAGTGTTGTTTGATTTCTGGACTGCTGCTTTCATGGACGTTGATTATGAATCCAAATAAAATGAAATCCTTGATAACTTCAATCTTTTCTCCATTTATCATGATGGTACATGATTACTGGTCCAGTTGTAAGGATTTTTGTTTTCTTTATGTTGAGGGGTAATCCATACTGAAGGCTGTAGTCTGATCTTCATCAGTAAGTGCTTCAAGTCTTCCTCACTGTCAACAAGCAAGGTCCTATCATTTTGTATATTGCAGTTGTTAATGAGTTTCCTCCAATCCTGATGTGGCTATATCCCAATAAAACAAAGAGCTCTATCTCACAAGGATGTAGCTTATTTGGAAAATCCCAGCACAGAACCTGGTGGCTATTTAACAAATAATTGGTCAGTTAATATTTAAAGATATAAAACTTCTAGTCCTCCTTCTGCATACAACTTAATACCTGCAGAACTTGAATGAACCACAGTAAACCTCTGTTTATGTGTTTTTCTAGTAAGCATTTTTAAATCTTCTCTCTCTGATGAGTTTGTAAGATGAAGCAGGTGGGCACAGTGGAAAGCGCATTAGTCTTGGAGTCAAAGACCTTAATTTGAATCCCAACACTCCTAGGAAGGAAGATGGGGCAATCTACTTCCGTAGTGATACTACCTCAGAAACCCAAGGAGGGGTTGCTATGAGTCGGGTCTGACTCAATGGACATAACAACAACAACAACAACAACACTTTTCTGGTGTGTTTTTAAAAATAAAAACCAGTGCGCTCTTAAGTAACAAAACACAACATAAAAAAGCAAGACTTCAGCTTGCCTGGGTCAAATTTTTCTCTCAGGCTGTGAACCAGAACTCTGCAGTCCTCTGTAGCACATGCTATTTAGCCATAACAAATGTGTGGTTCTCAAACAAGGAGAAATCACCTCAGACTTAACCTTCAATGGTAACATTCCAGTAGAATCTGCAACAGATGACAGCAGGCAAGTTCCAGTCTTTGCTCAACATATATCAGCAGAACATGTCAAAACCTAAATTAAAAGTTTTCACTTGCCTAAAAAAAAAAATTCCTTCTGTTGGCAGTCTCCCACTGATGACATGCAACAGTCTTTGCATATGAAATCGGCTAGTCCCCTGCTCTGCTGCTAACTTTGTAGAAGTTCCAAAGCATTTCTGGAGCAAGTGATCTATTTGGACTGACAATGCCAAGCTTGGACCTGAGCCCTGAATGAGCTAAAATTACCAAAGCGAGAAGAACGTGGCTTTGGAAGCTATTTCCCCCAAGTGTGGGGTTTCTTCTAGTTGAGGGAGTGATAAAGAATGTTGACTTTTTCCAGATGAACAATGTTGAATGAAGCCTTAAAATCCCACTGCACGTTTCTGTTCTGAAAAACAAGTTGATGCTACAGAGACTCCTATCTCCCCTACTTCCACTCCCAAGCACACTAACACACCTGTCTTCCCCCAAGCCCAACATGTAATATTGGTGTGAACTATGAGCTGGGCACTATGAAGACAGGGACCAGTAAAACAGGCCCTATCCTGGAGGTTCTCATTGTCTGGCAGGAAGACAGGCACATTCCAGACTAACCACACAAGGCATAAAATGCTAAGAACCATAAGCAAGGAATAAGCAAAGAGAAACATGAGTTCCAGGAGGTGCTGTGGGGCAAAGGGTGGGGCAGCGAATGCCCCTGAGGTGGATGCTTCTAGCGCACTTTGTCCACTCCTCCATCACGGACCGCAGAGTGCTAGACATCTGTCACATGTCTGCTTTCTCTACTGGAAGGTGAGCTCCATGTGGGCAGAAGCCCCATGTTCCATGTTAGGTAACGATTAATCCATCCTGCTGGCTCAAAGGAGTCCACGAAGGTGTGTTCCCAGAATGGCATGAAATACCACAGGACTAGAGCAAAGAGAGGAGGTCCTGGGTGGTGCCAATGGTTAACACACTTGGCTACTAACTGAAAAGTTGGAGGTTCCAATCCACTCAGAGGTACCTTGGAAGAAAGGCCTGGCAATCTACTCCTGAAAAATCAGCCATTGAAAATCTATGGAGCACAGTTCTATTCTGACACATGTAGGTCTGTCAAGAGGCAGAGTTGACTCTGTGGCAACTGTTTTTTTAGGAGACAAGGGAAGTGTAAGTGAGTCTGGAGAAGTAGGGCAGGGCTGGGGCTGGTCTGGGGAGGGCTATGAATGCTAGGCTAAGAAGCTGAAACTTTATTTAGTAGGCAACAGGGAGTGACACAGGGTTCTAAGGAAAGCAGTGAATTGACTAAGGTTTTTTTTTTTAAGATCATTCTGATAGAAATTTGAAAAACAGACTGAAGACAGATGAGTAAGAGCTGATGCAGGCCTGAATTCGAAAAATGGCAGTGGAGCTGGAAAGGAAAGTGTTAAAACACACGCAAAGACCACCCAGAGTTGGTGGTACATGGTGCTCCCTCTCCCCACAGTGTCTAGCTTCTATATTCCTGTAGCACTTATGTTGGGCTCCCAGACTATAAACTTCTGAGGATGGTGCCCTCTTCTTCATCATCACTCTGACTCCTACAGAAAGCCAATATGGCAGGGGCTGAAAAGTTAGCTCTCTCTCCCTGGGGCATGCTGCCATTTCTACCCCAGTCGCTGAGATGTGTGAGTGCACTGGAGCATTCTTTATGACAGTGCTGGGCCAGGCACATAGGAAGTAGTAACGAGGCATGTGACAACAAAGGTAACTTAGCACTCCCCAAAAAACAAAAACACAGCACAGGCACGTGGACAGAATGACACAGAATTTGAAGACCTAGAAAAACCAGTTTTGGGCCCCTAAAACACAAGTATTCAACACCACAAGCCCTAGGAGCAGGCTGGATTGCACTTAAACAATGGTGAGCTCTCCAAATGGGTAGCTCTCACTTTCACAATCTGCTCTGAAAATAAATAGGAAGAAGGCGTGACCACAGCTCAAAGGTGACCAAAGTCTTGAGCTATGCGGGTCTTTGATGGGGAGTGGGGCTCTTTTGAGATTTCCCAAGAAAATGGCAACTGAAATGGGAGTAAGATGTCTATGTATTCTGTGGAAGGGAGGCCGGAAATCGAGGAAGAAGAGTGAGCACAGGGCTTGAAAATACAGAAACTAAAACCTTCTCCTGACTTGAAAACTTGCCTTGAGCTGGATGGTTTCTTCATTTCCTTCTACTCCAAGCCGTGCTGTGTGGTTGACAGGAACATCAACTACTCTATAGAAGGGACTGCCAAGTGTGGGCCTGGCACTGGAAGACCTGTATTCCAATTCTGGTTTTGTTTTTTTTCGGTTATGCACCTGTAGGCAGATACCTACCATCTCTGAGCCTCAGTCTCCTTATCTATAAAATGGAAACAATTATAGCCATATTTACCCACTGGGTCACAAGGAGGACTAACACACATAACTCACAGATACACAGCAAGAGAGAGACACTAAAGATGCTGTATTTTTTTTTTTTTTTCTTCCTTGAACTAGAATTGGAATTTTATGAGAAGAGGGCCATGCACTAACATTGGATACACACCAAAAATGTGGTGTGGGTCACCAAATGCTGGAAAAATGCAAACAGCTGGTTTGACATTTCCTGAGTACAAGAAGAGGTACATGTTAAGACAGCTCTGGTTTAGCCTGTGCAAACACTCACTGAAGTAACATGCTTCTCACAGAAAACAAATGTCCCTAAAACTACCTCTGAAACCATGCTTCTAGTACTATGGCTTATCCCATAAACATAAAGCCACCTCTGCCCCCAGCCCCCCAGGGCTCCTCGCCTCACACTTGTACCACAGCACAGTGGTACTTACATCCAGGAGATACCAGAAGATGAGCCCTTCAAGATGAAGTCACTGCAAGCAACTCAGAGCCACCAAGTTTAAGTCAGAAGGGGTTTCAAGACACATAGGGAAGTTCTTCCAGGATAAATGAATTCCCAAACCTTGGCTTTTCCTACCACATCTGCAGCCAGGGCTGCTGCTCCAATTTAAAAATTAACCAGCTGAGTGGTATTTGAAATGTGGACCGTGGTTGTCCTTGTTGTTAGATGCCATTAAGTCAGTTCTGACTCACAGTGACCCCACAAACAACAGAATAAAACTGCTTGGTCCTGCACCAACCTCACAATGCTAACTCATTGAGGGTATTCCTCTTTTTCACTGACTCTACTTTACTGAGCATGATGTCCTTCTCCAGGGACTAGTCCCTCCTGATAACAGGTCCAAAGTATGTGAGATGAAGTCTCATCATGCTCACATCTGAGGAGCATTCTGGCTGTACTTCTTCCAAGACAGATATATTCATTCTTCTGGTGGTCCAAGGTATATTCAGTATTCTTGGCCAATACCATAATTCAAATGCACGAATTCTTCTTCAGTCTTCCTTATTCATTACCCAGCTATCACAGGCATATGAGGCAACTGAAAAATACCATGGCTTGGGTCAGGCACACCTTAGTTCTCAAGGTGACATCTTTGCTTTTTGAACACTTTATAGAGAGAGATCTTTTGCAATAGGTTTTCTCAATGCAATGTGGCTACCAACGAAATTGTTGTATCTTTTTCTTTCTCCTCCCCCTCAAAACAATGAAGTGAGGGAAAGTGTTTTTTAACTCATGCTGAAACTGGACCCATGCTGCTTCTCTCTAGCTACTCTACCAGCTTACAGATGTTGCTTAAATTATTATTATTTTTTTTTAAAGAAAAATCCTCAGGATTTAATAGCACTCCAATTTAAAGGATGGATAGTCTAGAGGTTCAAGATTCATGGGGTTTAAACCAATTACTATATGTCCTTACTTAATGAGAACTTGCATCAATTTCTACATGAAAGTTGGTGGACTACTATCTGCCTTAGTAGCCTCTCTACAATGCTTGAAGAGCCAAGCATAGTATATATGTTTGTTGAATGAATGAATGAACAATCTCTACCGAAAAGAAAACAGCCATTACACACCAGGACATGTACCACTGACTCCCACTGGCACACATCACTTCCACTCTCCTATTGCCCATCCAAATCTAGGACTATGATACAAGCAAGAAGCATGCTTTCTTCCTTAGGCCTATATTCTTGGTAAATAAATTCCCAATCCCTTCCCCAAGTAAATAAAAGTAAATAAGTGAAATAATCATAAAACCTAATCAGGGAGCTCTGGTAGCCTAGTGCCTAAGGCATTTGACTGCTAACCAGAAGGCTGGTGGTTCAAACTCACCAGCCACTCCTCTGAAGGAAGACTGGGCAATCTACTCCTGTAGAGATACTGCCTTGGAAACCCAAGGAAGGGTCGCTGTGAGTTGGGATTGGCTTGACAGCAGTGACTTTTTTTAAGCAGTTTCAATGTTTTCCCTTTTCTATAATACCTCCCTTCACTCAGTTTTCCTGCCCCAGGTGTCTGGCAGTGGGTGGGTAGTAAAGACACAACCTGGCAAAAGGGCTGAACAATTTGTTCAGTTCCCACTCTTCTTT
Organism: Orycteropus afer afer; assembly: GCF_000298275.1. NCBI lineage: Eukaryota > Metazoa > Chordata > Mammalia > Tubulidentata > Orycteropodidae > Orycteropus > Orycteropus afer. The sequence goes on from NW_006921756.1 coordinate 5,983,115, forward strand.
CACTTCTCAACTCCTGCAGTTCTACATTACAGAGTTAGCTCAAGGCAGTGAAAAGGCACTAGAATCATAAGCCTAGGTTCTAACATATTAACTTACCATGAGACCCTGGGCAAGTCACTTCCCCCTTTGAACCACAGTTTTCTCTTCTGTCAAATTTAAGTCTGATATATGCTAGATTCATCTTTCAGGCTAAATGTGAGGAAGCAAAAGAACTTGGAAAAATTGGAAAAGTCTCAAAATTGCAAAACACTAACAACATGTTCACTTAGTTCCTAACCCTTGGTCTTCTCTTTTAAGTGGAGGGCAAGAGGAGCTCACTGTCTCTGTCTACTGTGATCTATCTTCCTTAACAGAGCCTTTAGCTGCTGCCCCAAAAGTAACTGATACTTTCTTCTTTCCTCCATGTCTACACCCAAACCTCCTAGAGCTAGCTGGGAAAGAAAGCCAGATGTCTTCTCCTCCTTACTAAGAAAAAGGTTCCTCAGCACAGCAGGAAGAATTCTGGTAAAGGCGGCTGAAGGGCTAATTTCTTATCCTATCACCAAAAGAACCTCAGTAACCTCATCTGTCAAATGAGGATAAGACTACCTGTCTTACCTATCTGTCAGGGCCCTGGGAATGCATGGAATAGGAGGCAAAGTCTGGTCTTACCATGACCCAGAAACCCTTTCCTGGCCCTACTCTCAAGGGAGCATTCTTGGAGATGCAGAAACAGTGTGGAGGCTGAAGGATGCCTTAGGACTTCTTTCTTTTTACCTTTGCCACCTGGATAGGAAGAGGCAGGAGAGAGTGGTGCCAGGAGTACTGAGATTCAAGGCCTCCTTATCTTGACCAGTGATGGCATAGATGGGACAAGGATGTCTTAGCTTTCTTCTGTGAAGTAGGACTCCCACCTAAAAGAGTCTGACAATATTTGCCTAAAGGTAACCAGGGGCCTTAAAGAAAACAGACAGCTTGAGAAACTTGAGAAAGAAAGGAACAGAGAGGGAAGGAACTGGCAATGAGGTAAAGAGAAGGTGAGAGAGACTTCAAGGCACAAACAGTCTGGAAAAGAAAGGAAAAGTGAACAGAATATAAAGAGGAGGGCAGACACGGAAAAAGAGGGGAGACAGACTGACAGCGCGGGAGTGTAGGAAGCGGGGAAGACAAAGGGGACCGTTTTGTATTTTTAACTGGTCTGGCCTTTTAGAGATGTCTAGCCCCCAAAAGAAAAGCCCCGGGGTTGTGAGGAGGAGGCAGAAGCAAGCAGTGGCTCCCCCGGCCCCCTCCGCCACAGCGCCCGGCCCCCTCCCCGAGACCTGGCCCCCGCCCCGGTCCCACCGTCCCTCCGGCCCGCTCGCTCACCTGCCAGCGCCAGGATCTGGGCCTTGTGGAGCAACAGCGCGCCCCAGTCGCGGGGGGCGCGCGGGGGGCTCTCGGGCCCGGCGCCCAGCTCCTCCGGGCCCCGGTACACGGCGTACACCTTCTGGTTGTCAAAATCCAGCCGCGATCGTGGGCTGAAGTCGCGCACGCACGACACGGGCAGAGCGTAGCAGACGTTGTCCTCCAGGAACCGCACAAAGGCGTACATGGTGGGTGCCGGGGGCGGGACCCGGTAGGGCCGGTCAGCCCGCGAGGCGGGCGCAAAGGTGGGGACCCGACGGGGGGCGCGAGCCGCGCAGCCGGGCCGGGGGCGGGGGCGGCTCCCCGGGACCCGGACTCCCCCCACTGTTATTGTTCCTGAAAGCTCCGCTCTGCCAATCGGCTGCTCTCGCCTGGGCGCGGAAAAGGGAGGGAGGGGGAGAAAGAGGGGCGGGGGGCGGATGAAGGGGGTTTGGAAGCGCACTGCCACTCGCGAAGTCAGACCCGAGCAATCACAGCCTGAGCGCGATTCAAGTGGGGAGGGGAAAGGGCAGAGGTTGAATTGAAATAATAATAAAAACAATAGCATTGCAGGGAAAAAAAGCACTGACTGAAAGTCGCGCTGCGGGCAGGATTGTATTGCATCAACATCACGCTGCAAAATAAATTGCATTGCAACAGAACTGCATTGCAAAGAAGAGGAATGTGAGAGGTGGATGCGGGGGTGGAATAGGGCAATCTTGTTTGAATCCCAGAGTGTAAACTTACATTTGTAAGCGAAAAGAATTTTGGAGTGTTTGAGTGTTTCTAATTTAGCCACCCCACCACCCACAACCCCATTAGTTCGCTTTGTGTGTGGGTGTGGGTGTGTGTGTGTGTGAGCGCGAGCGCGCGCGTGCAGAACTGCTAACTCCCTCTGCGAGGAGGGTCACTCAGCCAGAAACGTTCCCCCAGAGCTGGTAAACCAGTTTTGATCAGAACTGGGACTTATCTGGGATTTCCAGTTGGACCAGCTGCCTGGGATGATGGAGGGTTCTTCAAGGGCTGTTTTCAGCCAGAGGGAGAAGTGGTGCCCCTTTCCCCTGCCATCTACCTACATTGAGGCATCCCCTTCACTGCATGCTGAGCTGGGACCATTTGGAATGGAGCAGGGAATGGAGGGGTGCTCTGAGGAAGGAAGGCTCAGGGAGTTCAAGAATGAGACTCTGTGGAACACAGGTCTTTATTCTGTCTCTTATATCACAAAGAGAACCTGGAGGAGCTTGAGGTTCCCACAGACAAGACTTGAACAGCAGCCTAAAGAGGGCTGGCTGGGCTCCGTACTCAAGAATCCCCTCCCATATCAGAGGGGGTTAGCCTACTAACATCCCCACAGCCTAGCCCAGGACCTTGCTTTTGGTAGGGGCTCCATAAATTTTGAGTGAGTCATAATAAAAATTCATATTTACTCAGCTATCCATTCACTAATTCTTTTATTCAAGGAACCAATATTCATTGAGTACTTATTACAGGTTCTGGGCTAGGTGCTGGTAGCAGATGAGTGACCTGAACCAAACTCACTGCTATTGAGTTGTTTCTGACTCATAGCGATCCTGTATGACAGAACAGAATTTCCTCTTAGGGTTTCCAAGGCTGTAAATCTTTATGGAAGCAGACTGCCTCATCTTTCTCCAGCAGAGTAGCTCGTGGGTTCAAACTACTGAACTTTTGGTTTGCATCCAAATGCCTTAACCACTACCCACCAGAGTTATTTAGCAGGTGAATAGATAGGACAAAAAAATGCCTGGATTCCTGGGCCTTGCAGACTTAGGCAATGTATCCGAACTTGAGTCTCAATTTTGGATTCCAGTGACAAAAATAAGTTCCTGTACGAACAACATACCTTTGCAGTGTTCTCCACCCTTATAATGTGTTGTGGGAGCATACATAAAGAATTATGTTACAATGATAGAAGTGTTCTATAGAGGAATGCTTAATGGATGTGGTATATTCAGCTAAATGCTATATGCAAAAAGAAAAAGAATAAACAAGAAAACAAAATAAATGTACCACAATGTTACAAGAGTGGGTCTCTTGGAGTTTCTTGTAATGATGAGTGTTTTTCCCTTGCATTCTTGTATTTATATATTTATAATTTTCCACAATGAGCAAGTATTATTTCTATAATCAGAAAATATTAAACATTTATAATAGCAAAGGACTGTGCTCACATTACAGATCAGCCGCACTCACGATGAAGCAGATAAGCCAAAACTCCCAAATAATTTCACTGTGGTTTGGAGAAGACGTTATACAGTTGAACCTCATCAATGCAAGTTTCCAGGGCACAAGTCATATCAGGGTCTTTTAAACCAGCTCAATGGTATTTATGTGCACAAGTGCCAACCAGGTATGACTGCGAGTCATTCTGATGCAGATGTTGGTCCTACCATGCCCCCACACACTTGTGGAAAAACAAGAGGCCACTCAAGTTGTTGGCAGATTTGTTTTCATGATTATGATTTCTTTGGACTAATCTTAAATGGATTTTTGTTTTAAGAATACTTGCCTATGGTGATCAAGAAGAACTAATGTGCAAGTATTATTTCTGATAATTTACAAGATGGATCATGCAGAATTGACCACAGTTAATGAAAGTCCATGAAGCTGCAGACTATGTTTGCAAAATGATTTAAAGTAGCATCATGGCCAACTTTCTCTCTGCAGCTAAATGAGGGTGACCTGAAAATGCATTACTAGTCTCATCTCTCAACACCCTCCTGGACACCGTATACTCCCAACACATGAAATTATTTGACATTTCCCAAGACAACATGGTTTTTCAGCTCCTAAGCCTTTATGTTTGCTCTGGGGAGCTCTGGTAGCATAGTGCCTAAGGCATTTGACTGCTAACCAGAAGGCTGGTGGTTCAAACTCACCAGCCACTCCTCAGAAGGAAGGTTGGGCAATCTACTTCCGTAGGGATACTGCCTTGGAAACCCAAGGAGGGGTCTCTATGGGTCGGATCCGACTCCACGGCAGTGGTTGCATTGCCCTTCCCCTGGACATTCTTCCTCCCAAGTGCATGATGACCTCAACTAACCTCGAAAACTAGCCCAAATGTCATCTCCTCTTTGATATCTTCCCAAATCTCCCATGCTCCCCAAGCACTGGCAGTCCATTTTACTATTTTTCCTGGCAGCTTTTATTTCCCCTCACTAGAATAAGAGCTCTTTGAGGGCAGACATAAAGACTGAGTAACCTTAGCATCCCAGATACCAAGCATAGTGCTAAGGAGTAAATGCTTATAAAACACGCGTATTAAAGAAAGACACAGAGAGAGCATGAGTAACATACCCATTGCACAGTTTTTCTTGAAAGTCTATCCCTCTTTTTCAGATGTGAAAATGAATTCTAACTCTCTCTGTCCCACTGTAGTGAACACAGTCAGAACATGGATTCCACTTCTTTTAAGACTGATACATTCAGGAACACATTAAATATTACTGTACCCTCAAGGTCAAACAAATGCCCTCGGCAATAGAAATGTTTCTGATAAGAAGGCAGTTCCATTTCCCTGAACCCAGAAAGAATAAAAGAATAAACAATGGACATGGATGCCAGTGGAACAAACACAGACTCAAACATATTTTGCATGTAGGTACACAGAATGGATTCCACACAAGGAATGGCAGACACTGGGTATTCAAAGATACACTGTTGGATGGCCTAAGGGCAACAGAAAGATAGCCAGGGTTTCTGCTTCCTGTGTGACTCACATAATCAGTCTATTAGCGTGGCCTCTAGGAGAACCTACCATATGCCACATTGTTCCTCCTCTGCCCTAGTGAAAACTGAGTCAGAATATCTCCTCACTGACCAGGAGACCATAGCCCTATGCTTTACATATACCAAAAATTCAAGATGTTGATGATCCACTGATTGTCAAGCAAAGGCAGTTCAAAATACAGATTTCAGACTTAAAGAACCAGTAAAAACAAAATTCAACCAAATCTTTGTTGAATTCCCTCTTTAATATCCCTGTCAAATGGTCCCCTAGATATCTCTTATACAGTTCTAAAGTCAAGAAGTTCACTACCATCTAGATCACCCCTTAAAATCGGACACTACTGACTGTTAGAAAGGTCTTTCTTATACTGAGCCAGAATCCTTCACTTTCTGGCTGCCATAATAGGTTCACCACCACCAGTCTCATGCCAGCCCTTCAGATATGGGAAAACTTGGGATCCTGTCTCTCAGGAGATTCCCTTCTTTTGGCCAGACTTCTTCACATCCTTCACCTGTCTCTTCTCATATGACCTGGTTTCAATAATGATACTTGTGATATCTACCATTTCTCCAAAGCTTACTAGAAACACCATTTGCCATCGAGTTGGAGCCCACTCATAACGACCCCTCCTTGGGTTTCCGAGGCGGTATCACTACGGAAGTAGATTGCCCAACCTTCCTTCTGAGGAGTGGCTGGTGGGTTTGAACTGCCAGCCTTCCGGTGAGCAGTCAAATGCCTTAGGCACAGAGCTCCTGCACCATTTCTAGCATCTTGCATACATGAATTATCTTAATTAATTTTCACACCAAAACCTTCCAGGAGATGTTATTAATCCCATTATAGAGTTGAGACAATTGAGATTTAGGGGAAAGCAATTTGGCTCTGGGGAGGCCTGGAAGGCTTGTGGTCACGTTTGCATTTCAGACAGTTTGAGACAGTTGGCTCTAGAAAGCAGTATAGGGGGAGACCTGGAAGGGAGGCAAGGCTGGGGGGAAGGAGGCCTGTGATAAGGCTAGCTGTCTGTCCCTCCTCTTCCCTGATGCTCTCTTTCTGAGAGACCAAATGTACTTTGCCTCTCATCCAAGTCATTTTAATGGAGCAGAAAATGTACACATCTGGGGCAGTTTTGCAACTCTGTCTCCATTGTGCTTTCCTGCTGGGTTTTGCAGAGCTTTGGGTTTATGTCAAGCTCCTTGGGTTTAGCCAGATGAAGCATGTTCAGTGGCAGCAATGGGACTTATGTTTCATATTACTGCATGGAATTCTCAGTGTACTTTGCAAAACTATTTTAAGGAGACCTGGGTTCTGTGAAATTTTAAAGCAACTGGGGCATGTCTTTTCAACCTTTTAGCTAATGATTGACTACATTTTTTCGTGATTTTGCTTTTTTGTTTTTGTTTTTGTTTTTTCTGTGATGTTTGATTTGACTTTTCATGTCTCTGCTTCTCCCTACTTCCCCACCCCAAAAAGGAACTTGCTGTGCTGTGAACTCAGTGCTGTCTACTCAGGTTGATTCAACAAAGGGATAGACATCCAGGAGGATTTGGAGTTGCTCGGAGGCCTGAGGTGGGCATTACGCCAATGGGGTACTGCCACCCCAAAGCAGGGCCCTCAGCCTAGTTCATCCATATGAACTTCTGATCATGAGATCTGGGTCTGGGCTTTTGGGCAGGAGAAGGGAGTAGCTGTGAAGTGCAGGAAGAGAGAAAAAAGAGAAAGGCTGTAGGTTGAGCATTATTAAAGGCCAATGACCATTTCCCAGAAAACTTATACAGGCTACTTAGACGAAATGACAACTTTTCATGTAAGTGACAGCTTGGAAGGTCAAAAGAATATGTGACTCTGCCACAGCTTTGCTGTGATTTTGGGCAATACCGTTCATTCCCCGAGCCTCGGTTTTCTTACGTGTGAAATGAGGCTTTTAATACTTATCTCATGACGGTGTTGTGAGAATCTAAGGAGGAGTTTTTAGCCCTCTCTGTGTATCAGAATTACCTGGGGAACTTATGAATTATCTCACTCCCAGATCTCATTCTACCCCTCTACTGCCCAAGATCCTAATTCAACTGATCTGGGATAGGGCCTAGGCATTGATGCTTCTGTTTTGTTTGTTTGTTTAATTCTCAGAGTATTCTAACATGAAGACAGTGTTGAGGACCTCTGAGTTAGGAGATTTTAAATAGCATACCAGGCATGAAGGAAATACTCAACATGTCATAGTATTATTATTTTCAGGGAAAATATGCAGGGATCTAAAATGTCTGTATAACCTTGGGCAAGTCATTTAAACTTTCTGAGACACAATTTCTTCATCTGATAAATGACATGCTGTTGTCACTCACAGTGACCCTATCTATACACACCACTGCCTGGTCCTGTGCCCACCTCATAATTGTTGCCATGTTTGAGCCCATCACTGTAGCCAGTGTCAAACCATCTCATTGAGAATCTTCCCCTTTTTCTCTAACCCTCCACTACTAAGTGTGATGTCCTTCTCTATGGACTGGTCCTTCCTGATAACATATCCAGAGTATGTGAGACAGAGTCTCCCCATCCTTGCTTCTAAGGAGTAATCCTGCTGTACTTCTTCCAAAACAGATGTATTCATTCTTCTGGCAGTCCATGGTATATTCAATATCCTTTGCCAACACTATCATTCAAAGGCATCAATTCTTCATCAGTCTTCCTTATTCATTGATCAGCTTTTGCATGCCCATGAGGAGACTGAAAAATACCATGGCTTGGGTCGGATGCACCTTAGTCCTCAAAGTGACATCTTTGCTTTTTAACATTTTAAGGAGGCCTTTTGCAGCAGATTTGCCCAATGCAATGCATTGTTTGATTTCTTGACTGCTGCTTCCATGGACATGGATTGTGGATCTGAGTAAAGTGAAATCCTTGACAAGTTTAATCTTTTCTCCATTTATGGTGATGTTGCTTATTGGTCCAATTGTGAGGAATTTTGTTTTCCTTATGTTGAGGTGTAATCCATACATTCTAATGTGAAAAGATGACAGTATATTGTTATAAGAGACTCAACTTTAAATCCTGGCTGTGCTTCTTACTAATTGTGGGGCCATTGACAAGTTTCTTAATCTCTCCAAGCCTCACTTTCTTCATGGGAATATTAATACAACCTCATAGGAGCTCTGGTGGCGTAATGCCTAAGGCGTTTGACTGCTAACCAAAAGGCTGGCTGTTCAAACCCACCAGCCACTGCTCAGAAGGAAGGTTGGGCAATCTACTTCCATAGTGATACTGCCTTGAAAACCCAAGGAGGGGTTGCTATGAGTTGGATCCGACTCGACAGCAGTCAGTTTGGTTTTGGTTTTTTGTAGGACTGCTATGAGGGTTAAATTAGATAGTTCATGTAATGCTTAGCACAATACCTGGCACATCGTGAGTCCTCAATAAATGATAGTTACTGTTGCAGATGGAACTGTGCCTCCCCCCACCCAAATATGTGTTGTAAATCCTAACCTCTATGCCTGTGGTGAGCCCTGGTGGCGTAGCATTTGACTACTAATCAGACAGCCACTCCTTGGAAGGAAGACTGGGCAATCTACTTCCATAGAGATACCTCCTTGGAAACCCAAGGAGAGTTCTCTATGAGTCAGAATAGAGGGCAGTGAATTTGGTTTGGGTTTTCTTATGCCTGTAGTTACAATCCCATTTGGAAATGGGTTGTCTTTGTTATGTTAATGTGACTAGATTAGTGTAGGGTGTATTTTGAGTCAAACTCTTTTGAGATATAAAAGGGAATAAATGCTACCGAGCAAGCAGAGATGAAGGCAGAGAGATGCCAAGCCACATGAACACCAGCCAGGAGCAAAAGATCAAAGAGACAAGGATCTTCCTCCAGAGCCAAGGGAGGAGGATGCCTTCCCCTAGAGCCAGCACCCTGAGTTCAGACTTCTAGCATCCTAAATTGTGAGAAGATAAATTTCTGTTTGTTAAAGTCATCCACTTGTGGTATTTCTGTTGCAGCAGCACTAGAAAACGAAGACAGTTACTATTATTGTCATTTTCATAATTATTTTTATAGTTGTAATTATGAGAGCATTTATCACCAAGCTGACACAGAATAGGTAGCTAATAAATATTTATTGAATCAAATTTAATCTAATGAGCTGAACCGTGAGGATGATCTTCTGTCCAAAGGCTATAGTTACAGGTGGCAGTCCCCAAAGACATTCATAATATAAGAAGTCTTTTCTAAATCACTTCCTCAGTCCTTACAAGTGCCACAAAAAGGAATTCCCACTATTTGATATCTGTGGTTTGCTCTGACCCCACTCTCTCTCCTAGCCTGATTACAGCTCACAGATCTGTGCCCTGGATTTTTCTCAGTGAATGTCTTCTAAGTGAGCTTCACAAGAAGGAAGCCAACTTGTTTGTGACATGGCAGCCCCACTGGAGTCAGTGTTCCTCTGTCCAAAGGGACTATGATGGGAACCTACTTGCTCATTTTAGTAAATGCCCTGTTCGGGATCTTCCAGCAATTGGGGACCTATATGTCCTGACTTCTTAGCCATACTCTTGCCAGCACACTTTTCATCCTGTAATATTAGAGTCATGTCCTAAAATCAAGACTCTGCCACATGTCTGTTTGGATTCTTTGCTGCTTAAACTTCACCATGGCACCAACCCCACCTTTCCAACCTCAGCTCCCTCTGATCCTGACTCACACTGCACCTGCAGCCTCCACATCCTCCACAGTCATTAGGTTCACTCTGTGCTCACTGCCATTGGTCTTGACTGTTTTCCTAGCCAGGAGTTCCTCCTTCATCACATCTGCTCACCCTTATCTTACCAGTCATTCAAATTGCTGACTGTTTTAAGTGTCTCTCCATTCATAATGCTTTCTCTGACTTCTCCAGTCCCCATTAATGTTTATCTTTTATAAAGATTTGTGTACTTGTTTGTCTTACAAATGAATCAGAAAAATGAAATATTTAGAGTCACACACACTTGGTCTCAAATCCCCATTTTTACATTAAAAGCTATGTGACCAATGAACTTGAGCAAGTCATTTAGCCTCTTTAAACTCTAGTCTCCTATTCTATATGCCTCAAAAGATCATTGTATTGATTGAAAAAGAGACTAGATGTTGTTGTTGTTATGTGCCGTCGAGTCAGATCCGACTCATAGTGACCCCTCCTTCGGTTTCTGAGGCAGTATCACTACAGAAGTAGATTGCCCAGCCTTCCTTCTGAGGAGTGGCTGGTGGGTTTGAACCGCCAGCCTTCTGGTTAGCAGTCAAATGCCTTAGGTACTATGCCACCAGAGCTCCTAGAGACTAGATATATTCAATAAATAGTAACCACTGTCACTAGTGTAACTAGTCATATATGACTGGAAGTTTTGCTTTGCCAAATTCACTCTCTTTCTCTAGTACTAGGTGCCATCATTGTATATGATGCTATCACAGTCATCATTTCTTCATGTCTGTCTTGTCATTTCCCCAGGTAGAATACCTAGTCTGTCTTGAGGACAGGGGAGGCCACAGTATGCTTTGAGTGTATACTACTTCCTTTTATGCAGCTCCACAGTGACACAAATTAAATGAATCCCTCATATCTCAAATGCTCAAGAGCCTCTGAGGCTGTGGACCTTGCCCAAACCTATAGTAAACACTTCTGAGACATTGGGGCTATTTATTCTTTTTAATTGATTTTATTCAGTATTTCCTTAGAAGGAATAAAAACTTCTATGCATTATATAAAATATAAAATGCAGGAGGATTTGCAGCAATCTGAAAATTTGTGAATGTGCACTTGGTTTGATGTTCAGATCAAGCAGAACCCAGTCAAGATCAACCAATCACATCTCATCAATATTGTTATCGCATATAGTCATACACTAGAGCTGTTGGTCATGTAGACGATCTGAATCCAGCATTTTGTTCTGTTGTTGCTGTTGTTATATGCATTCGAGTTAAACCTGACTCACAGCAATCCCTCCTTGGGTTTCCAAGGCAGTATCTCTAAGGAAGTAGATTGCCCAAACTTCCTTCCAAGGAGTGGCTGGTGGGTTTGAACCACCAGCCTTCTGGTTAGCAGTCAAGTGCCTTAGGCACTATGCTACCAGAGCTCCTATATTTTCTATTTAACACACACAAAGCAAAAAGAAGTTTATAAATAGAAAAGACTGTAACAAGGGTATGACATTGGTATTGCTTTTTAAAAAAGAAACAAAAGAATCTGAGCAACTTCTGATGAATGTAATTTACCTGAAATATGAAATGTAATTAGTGGTTCAGTGGTAGAACTCTCACCTTCCATGTGGGCGATCCAGGTTTGATTCCTGACCAGTGCTTCAAGTGCACGGCCACCACCTGTCTGTCAGTGGAGGGTTCTGTGTTGCTCTGATGCTGCACAGCTTTCAGCAGAACTTCCTAACACAGGCTAGGGAGAAAGGCCTGGTGATCTACTTCTGAGTAAAGTCAATGAAAAACCTAAGGTTTTCAACAGTCTGATCCCATTGGTGCATGGGGTCACCATGAGCTGGGGCTTACTTGACAACAACTAACAACAATAAACTTTAGGAGCTGCCTCTGGATTTCCTTATTAAATTTCCATATATATATATATATATATATATATATATATATAAAATTTCTGAAGAAATGTCACTTCTTCAGAAAAGCTCAAGTTATATATTTCCATAGCTCCTTACATTTTCTTCATGGCATTTACTATTGTATATAATTATATACGATTGATTGAGTGATTGGTTGATCTTGACTGGGTTCTGCTTGATCTGAACATCAAACCAAGATTATATATGATAGTGTATATAATTATATATGATAGTAAATGCCATGAAGAAAATGTAAGGAGAAGGCTGGCAGTTCAAACCCACCAGCCACTCCTTGGAAGGAAGGCTGGGCAATCTATTTCCGTAGTGATACTGCCTCAGAAACTCAAGGAGGGGTTGCTATGAGTTGGATCTGACTCAACAGCAGTGAGTTTGGTTTAGATAATTATATATTTATTGTATTAATGTCTGCCTCTGCCACTAGATTAAAAGTTCCATTAGAGAAGGGACCTTACTTGTATTCTTCACTGCTATGCCCCTAGCACCTAGATCAATACAAGGCACACAGGAGACTCTAAATAAACACTCATTGAACAAGTCCATATATGAAGCATAGGCCCCACAGCAGAGAAAACCCCCAAACACAAAGAGGAAGAGGTTTACCAAGGACCCTATGTGTCTCATTGACTCTTACCTTTCTCTTGTGAGTGTCTCTGTTTCTGGGCTACCACCATACCTGGCTCCCACAACTGGTAAAAGCCCTTTTCCTAATTTTCCCTTAGCACCACTAGACAGGATAATATTTTTAAAATGCTTTTCTAAGGAAGGACAAAATGGAAATAATTATAGAAAAAGGCACATAGCAGAAAAATAGTCCAGTTGACAATTACACATAGTTGACAGACACTCATACCAATATCAATACAATAGGATCAGGAACCTCACTGACACAGTCCATCGAGCCCCCCTGGAAACAGGACGGTGATTCTGCGTCCTCCCACAAAGCTGGAGTTCTTTCTTACCTGGCGTTGCCTGGAACTTACTGTGTTTTCAACCTTCTGCTCAGTTAGGGTGATCCATGCCTCATCCTGTCTCATTGATGATTCCAACATTATTTGGAAGATAAAAGGGTATCCTTCCTCCTCATGCTAGTTCTCTGGTTACCGTCTTTGCTCATCCTGACCAGCCTGTGGCTCAAAATGCCTACCCTTCACAGATCCACAGAGGGCCAGAACTACTCTACATTGTCATTCACCCTGAGGCTTTTGCTTGATTACTCCGGGCTGCTATTCTGGGTCAGAGAACATACATGGTGAGGGTTCAGTTATCTCAGAAGTACACAGCAAATCCTGACCATCTTTGATTTTCTTAAGCATGTCTCTTAACCACATCATAAATTTAATACAAAACCAGAGGAAAGTAATGAGAAGAAAAACAAAATGACTAATTTCTGGGATAGGAACTGTACTGGCTGCTTTACATATTGTGGTTGTTGTTAGGTGCCATCAAGTTGGTTTCCACTCACAGCAACCCCATGTATAACAGAATGAAACACTGCCCGGTCCAATGTCATTCTCATAATTGTTGCTATGTTTGAGCCCACTGTTGCAGCCACTGTGTCAATACATCTCATTGAAGATCTTCTTCTTTATCTCTGACCCATTACTTTACCAAGCATGATGTCCTTCTCCAGAGACTGGTCCCTCCTGATAACATGTCCAAAGTATGTGAGATGAAGCCTCACTATCCTTGCTTCTAAAGAGCATTCTGGTTGTACTTTTTATTTGTTCTTCTGGAAGTCTATGGCATATTCAATATTCTTTGCCAACACCATAATTCAAAGGCATCAGTTCTTCTTCAGGCTTCCTTATTCATTGTCCAGCTTTTGCATGCATATGAGGCAATTGAAAATTGAAAATTGAAAAACCTGTGCCCATTAGTTCATTTTAAAACACTCCACAAGGTTAGAACCATTATATGCCCATTTTTTTCCTGATGAGGTAAATGAGACTCAGAGAAGCAATAAGCCACATGGAGAAGACTTGAACTTTGGTTTCTTTGATCCAAGGCCTGGGTTTTGATGTAGGTCTTGTCCCACAGTTTCTCTGTTAATATGGAGCTGAATTGACTGTGGGGTTTAATCCTCACTCCCCTGCTCCTAGATGCTTGGATTCTCACCTAGGAATCTAAGAATTAGACCTCATGGGAATGTCCAATATATATCATTCTCAACCATCCATAGCTTGAATAGCTATTCATTTTTGACTACACTATCTGTGGCTCCTTAAATCATGACCTCCTACCTCCAAGCTCCTGAATTTACCAAGCACTCTGAAGTTACTTACTGCTCAAGCAGGTTTCTACAGTCTTATATTGTAGATTCTGTCACCAAGGCCAAATTTTCCAACTACTGGTGATTCTTCTTTGTTTCCAACTTTTGCATTCCAGTCACCGGTGATAATTAACACATCCTGATTGCATGTTTGGTCAATTTCAGACTGTAGAAGCTGATAAAATTCTTCA
>NW_006921756.1:5999724-6059047 GCF_000298275.1 Orycteropus afer afer
ACGAAAGAGGGGGAGGCCTTCAATGAGATGGATTGACACGGTGGCTGCAATGATGGGCTCAAGCATAGCAGGGATTGTGGGGCTGGCGCGGGATCAGGCAGTGTTTCGTTCTGCTGTGCATGGGGTCGCTATGAGTCGGAAACTATTCGATGGCACTTAACAACAACAACAACAACATTGTAGATGGCCAGGAAATTAGAACCTACTGGCAATTACCTAACTACTACACAGTCTGAGTGGAAGCTTCTCTGAGCCAGAGAAGAGAAGACAAGAGAAGAGGGCTCTAGTCACATATATCTCTGAGAGAATTGTCAAGCCTTCCCACACCAAAGAGACTTCTATTTTATCCCACTGCTAATAAGAGGAATAAGAATAAGAGTAAGAATAAAGATAACAGGAGTGAATCTTTATGGAATGTTTACCACTTGCCAAGGCTATCTCTAGGTCTATAGATATAACTATAGCTTTATCTATATACATGTATATTTCTCATCTAATCCTCAAAACAAGCCTGAGAGGTAGGTACTGTTATTTGTATCCTCATTTTAAAGTTGAGGAAACTGAAGTATAGGGGTATTAGGTAACTTGCCCAAGGTCCCATAGGAGTAAGTGATGGAGCCAGGATTCAAACTCATGCCACCTGACTGTAGAATCTGAGCCATGGGCTTCTACCTCAACCATGGCTCCACTGGAGTGCCTGAGTGAGGGGCATCTTCTAGGGCTGGAAGAGATGAGGCATCCATCATCCCATTACTGGGTCCATACTAATTCTCCATGGATGTCCAGATGAGACCCTAGTAGGCATCGAGAATCAGATCTCTTGACAAGCACCCTGGAGTTCATTGGCATTTTCATCCTAGTGGGAGTATATTAGATTCAATCCTTTGTGTAAAGAAAGCTTTCTTTTATTTGCATAAAAAGTACTTTATTTAGTAGCACAACAGGGCTACCTATTTTGCCCATCTATAATGGCACATAACAACAACAACAACAACAACATAAAATACAAGTCCTTAACATCTGCGTTTTTACATTGTGATGGAAAAGTGACTGATACATACAGCACATTTTCTTTTGGTAGTTCTTTTTCACATATTCTTTTACTGCTGGTAGTGGTTGTGCTGTGATGCAGAATTTCAAAACCTTTCTTTACTATCAGGCACAACGTTATCATCATAGAGAATAAATGGGAAAGAGAAAAAAAGAGACAATCAGCTAAAGGTGAAGCATTTTTTCTAACACATAGGATGGACAGGAAAAAGATGCATAGGGTATGTGGGACTCTGGGTGAATGGCCATAGAGAAGCTTAACTCAACTGGTAGGCAGGGTAGATAACTGGCCAGGACCCTACCTCCTGGTCTGCCAAAGTGGTTTGTCACATTTCTGGGTCCAGTGAATGGTGTCCAAGCACCACATTCTGTTTCTGGCTCTGGGACCCATTCTGGAGAGGCAGCATGGCACAGAAGAGACTATGAGACAATATGATGTCAAAATTGCCCAGGCTTTGAACTAGGATTTTGGTTCAAGTACTCTTTCATCACACAGGTGCTGTGGAACCTTGGGAAAATTTCTGACTCAGGTTTGTCAACCGTCAAATTGAACAATAATGTATACCTTATAAGGTTGTTACAGGGTCTAAATGAGACAATGTATGTAAAGTGTTTGGCTGGCCCAGTGCCTTACTAAGAGCGGGTTCCAAAAACTACTGGTTGCCTTTTTATTTTTATCATTACCTGCTGTTGTTGTTGTTAGGTGCTCTCGAGTCGTTTCCAACTCATAGAGACCCCATGCACAGCAGAACGAAACACTGGCCGATCCCGCACCAGCTCCATGATCCCTGTTATACTTGAGCCCATCGTCGCAGCCACCGTGTCAATCCATTTCATTGAAGGCCTTCCCCTATTTCATCGACCCTCCACCTTACCAAGCATGACATCCTTCTCCAGGGAATGGTCCCTTCTGACATGACCAAAGTAGGTGAGACAAAGTCTGACCATTCTTGCTTCCAAGGAGCATTCTGGCTGCACTTCCTCCAGGATAGATCTGTTAGTTCTTTTAGCAGTCCATGGTACTTTCAGCATTCTTTGCCAGCACCACAACTCAACACTCTTCTTCAGTCTTCCTTATTCATTGTCTAGCTCTCACATGCATTTGAGGCGATTGAAAATATCATGGCTTGTGTCAGGCTCACCTTAGTCCTCAAGGAGACTTGCTCCTCAGCACTTGAAAGAGTTCCTTCCCGGTTGACCTGCCCAGTGCTACACGTTGTCTAATGTCTTGACTGCTGCTTCTATTGGCATTGATCATAAAACCAAGCAATGTGAATTACCTGTTGTTGTTGTTATGTGCCATTGAGTCGGACCCGACTCATAGTCAACCACTCCTTGGGTTTCCGAGGCAGTATCGCTAGGGAAGTAGATTGCCCAACCTTCCTTCCAAGGAGTGGCTGGTGGGTTTGAACCACCAGCCTTCTGGTTAGCAGTCAAGTGCCTTTCGTGAATTACCTAGAGAGTGTATATTACCTTTTCCTTTTCAGGAGGTCACATGGTAATGGCAGGCATGGATCCCTAGGAGCCAGTCACTTCTGGGTTAAGAAGTATCTACCCCTTATTGCAGTTATATCACCCTCTATCCCTTGCTGATCAATGCTGGGGCAGTCTGCCTAGTTTAAAGAAGCTGGTACCCTACCCAGTAAGATTTATACTTTTATCTTATGAAGTTTTGGGACTTGAGCTGAGTTTGGAGTTTTTATTGTATACTTTTAAAGTCACATTCTTCTTTTGTGTATGTGTAAAACACACCTTTGGAACTGTGAAATCCAGTGTTCTCAATCATAAAGAAAATAAACTCTGCTTTTCAGTTCCCATTTTCTGGGCTCTCTTCTTGTCTCCATGTATAAATTTTTCTGTGATGTCCTGCCTTATGTTCTAACTCATCTGAGACACTCACTGTAAAGATCTGGGCAAGATTTATAACTCCTCTAAGACTTTAAGGAAGGTTGGGCAATCCTACTTCCATAGTGATAGTGCCTCGGAAACCCAAGGAGGGGTCACTATGAGTCAGGGCCGACTTGACGGCACATAACAACAACAACAACAAGACTTTCTTACTTGTTTATTAAATTATTAATTCACTAATTTATTGAAGGCTTCTTCAGTGCCAAAATTTGTCTACTTAGTACTTGGAATAAAGGAGAGAAGCAGACAGACTCAGTTTCTTTATCTGTAAAAGATCTTTTAGGATTGGAAAAGGAATAAGTGAGATAATAAATGTAACAGACAAGTAGAGGCAAAGAAGAGGGCTAAAATTTATATTATTGAGCCCCCTATTCTGTCCTTGGCATTTCTAGGCACTTCACATGAATCCTCATAACAACACTGGGAAGTGGTTGTTTTCTCAATTTTACAGATGCATAAACTGAAACTCAGAAATGAGAAGTGAGAGTTTGGATTCAGACCTGGGCCTGTCTAGTTATGAAGTGAAGAGAATACATGACAGGATAGGCAGCTACATTATCTCCAGTGGCCTCTGATAACACTGCTTGTCGTTAGGGAAGTATGTTAATTCCTATCCCCAACTCCATACAGAATATGGGAGGTTGTACTCCTCTTGCTGCTAACTGATACATCTGATAGCACCAACTATGGTTTGGTTAGAGTAAGCAATATTAGGATGGAAAATCCAAATTCTGTCCCCTGATTCCTTAGGAAACAAGATACAAAGAAGACTCCTGAAAGGTGGGGAAAGGGCACATAAACATTAAGTGTGCAGATTTAATATACAAACAGCTATCAAAAAAGTGTAAGTCACCAGGGAAAGACTCCGTGGTCCTCTGGCATCAGACTTACCAGCTCAGGTGACACCCGGGACATGGACTCTTGGAAAGAGAAACTTTCTGTTTCTCAAGCCAACTCATTTCTATTGCTGTAGCCTTTAAAGATGAAACGTTCGTTCAAAACTTTCTATCCCTGTGACTCTTGCCACTCCCTATGTGAAGGCAGACCTCAACTGCATAAACATCAAGGTATATTTTTTCACTTGAGATGCTCAGTGTTTATCAAAGGAGGCAAGAGTTGGCCAGGAAATGTCCACTTAAGGCCTGAACATTTTCAAGATGCTGAAAGCAGAGCAGGAAGTGAAATCACCCTGCTTATACTTGGCAAAGGGGCTGTAATTAGCCCCCAAGCTAAACAAACTGGATCTTTTCTTCCCCTTTCCTTCCATTTCTCTGTTTGAATAGGTTGTAGCAAGAACACAGAATAGAATTATCAGCACAGGAGCCAGACAAGCACTGTCCATGTGGTTGTAGCTGGTTTTGAGCAAAACCTTATCTTTGGTATCAAGAAAAGGAAAGGCCATGTCATAGAGTACTTGTTGCCACTGAGAAAACTCCTGAGGGTTTTCAGAAAAAAAGGACCCAGAAAAAGCGAATGCCAAAAAAGGGAAAGAGAGAAAAAAGCAATCTTTTCCTTGGCGTAGAGAAATATCATCCTGAGGGTTCTTTTTTTCTCCCCCTTTGGCAATGTAATAACCACCTTAAAATAGAATGATAAACAGAAACAGATTCTATAGAAGCAAAACCAAGGATAGTGACTTTAGAGAACTTCAGTGCAAATCTATTATTCTAGAGATGAAGAAATTAAAGCCCAGGGAGGGCAATATATTTCCCTATTCGTATATTAAATGATTTCCAATGAGTTTGTCATTGGCCAAATTAGTACTAGCACCTTGTTTTGGTTTTTATATGAAAAACTACTGAGGCGTGGGCCTTTCTTTTGTCCTTCTCTTGATAACAGGAGAAAACCTTCGGTGAAAAGTAATCTTATCCATGGTCGTGGCATTAGTTTACCTAGCCCTAGAAAAAAACTCTAAAACTCACTGCCATCAAGTCAATTTGTGTCACTCACAGTGACCCCTCCTTGTTTTCCGAGGCAGTATCTCTATGGAAGTAGATTGCCCAGTCTTCCTTCTGAGGAGTGGCCGGTGGGTTTGAACTGCCAGCCTTCTGGTTAGGAGTTAAACACCTTAGGCACTATGCCATCAAAGAGAGAAATATATAATTCAGCACTTGCAAGGTTTAGCATTAGAAAAAGCATCTCCTAGTTAGGGAGAAGGTGGTGAGAGGACCTCCCAGTTCTCTCCCCTTAGATGCTCCCTTCCCTTTGGGGTCTCTCTCCAGTCCTTCTACCATTTCCATGCTGCTCCCCTCTGTACTATTTCCTATTCCCCCCTCCCCCATCAAAAGGTGCTGTTAATTCTCTAACACTCTGGCCAAAGCATGGACCTACTCTTTTATTTTGGATGCCTTAAACATAGCTGAGGCAGTCTGGACTTTCAAAGATACTTTACTAAATACAAAGGAAAGAAAAGGCATTAGAACACAGCAGAATGATCTGGGTTGGAAATGAGACACATCTGAGTTCAAACCATTGCTCCACATCTCATTAGCTGTGCAGATTCCGGCAAGTCACTTGACTTGCCCAACTTTAGTTTGCTCATCGGTAGGGTAGGGAGACTTAAAGGTACTTGAGAGAATTAAATGAGAGAGCACACAAAAAGCATCAAAACTTGGCACACGGTGGAGTACATAAAGCATAAAAAAATGTAGAAAGCACAGGTTTATGGGTTTGTTGTTGTTGTTGTTATGTGCCATCGAGTCAGCCCTGACTCATAGCGACCCCTCCTTGGGTTTCCGAGGCAGTATCACTACGGAAGTAGGATTGCCCAACTATGGGTAATCATTCAAAAAACATTTCCTGGGCCACCTTCTCTGTGCTAGATCCTATGCTAAGTGCTGAGAGAGAGACAAGCAAGAGATGGTCTTCACACTGAGTAGTTTTTCATATAAAAACCAAAACCAGAAAACCAGACTCACTGCCATTGAGTGGATCCTGACTCATAGAGACCCCTTCTTGAGTTTCCAAGGTGATATCTCTACGGAAGTAGATTGCCTGGTCTTCTTTCTGAAGAGTGGCTGGTGGGTTTGAACCGCCAGCCTCTGGTTAGCAGTTAAATGCCTTAGGCACTACACTACCAGAGTCGTGTGTATAAATGGACACAATATTTCCAGGAAAAGGACAGCGTATGCTTGTCTAAGGAAGGCAGAGAAGGGTTCCCAGAGAAGATAGTTGAGCTGACACCTGAAGGATTAATAGGAGCTCCACAGGTATGGGAGGGAGACACCATTCAGACTGGAAAGTGTAGTGTTTGAGAAGCAGAAGAGTGTGAACAAGCTTTGGCACGTTCAGGAAGCTACAAATAGTTCAGTATTGCTGGAACATAATGTTAACATTCACCTGCTTTCCAGACTCGATTCTCCACCTAGATGTCCCACAAGTACCTCCTATTCAAAATGCCCCAAAATGGACTAACTTCTTTCCTACCAGGTTTCCTCTTGCTTCCTTGACTTAGTGAATAGGCCACCACCTACCCATTCATCCCAGGTAGAGGTCTCAGAGCGCATGAAGGTTCAACTTTTGGAAATCAATTCCATTTCATCCCTGATTTACACAATCAATTCTGGGCTTTATTGTGTCTAGTTTTGACAGATTCTCACTTGGCACAAGCTCCCAGCTCTCCAGCTGTGTCTCTCGCCCATACTCCTTCCAGCCAAGCCTCTCTGCCAGATAATTAATGATCTGTAAACAAATGCTTAATTGCACCAGGGGAGCATGTATTTAAAGAAACTTTGTGATAAAGCAAAGGATCCTTTTTTATAACATGAATTAACATCTCTCTTGCAAACTCTCCCCCGCTCTCAATTTATCATTTAGTATGGGAATTCATTTCACATGTTAAATCTGAAACTGTCTTAAAGCAAGTCTCCCCCAAAAAAAGTACAAAAATTGGTCCAAGGGACAGACAGTATTATCCTGAAGTCCATCCATGTCAGGTGACACACTTCTCTTTTCTCTCAAGGTCTTGGCCTTTGGGTCTCAGACTCAAGACTTGTTATACTTGTTATACTTTTTTGGAGAAAGAAAATTTTGTATCCTGCCAAGAAGGAAAAAGAAATGCTGATTTATTAAGAATCTAATATATGCCTGGATCTTTTATTTATGTTCTCTCATTTTGCTCTTCACCACAATCTCATGAAGTACTTACTACCCATTCTATAAATACAAAAAGTTAAGCACTTTGCCCAAGCTAGAGGCAGCTTGTAAGAAATAAATATATTTATATTCATGACATATGAGATTATTGCCTTAAGCACACCCTTTCAAGCTGTTTAGAGTCTACAGTCAGCCCTTTCACAGTAGTTATGAAGTCTCTAGTCACAGAATATGCCTTCTATTCAGCCATGTTGACTCCTCAAAAGCAACTGGACACATTGGGTTCATGAGCAAGAAGCCACAGTAGACACTTTTCTATTTGCTGCTACCTCAGGGATGCACTCTCATGGGAGCCAGCATTAGGTACTTCTGTGGGAGGAGCCAATTCAGCCACATATGCTTTTGAGAGAGGAAGCACTTTGGCTTGGATCTGAAATTAAGCCCCCTCTAGGGAGTTTGAGGGAGCTCTGGTAGCATAGTGGCTAAGACACTTGCCTGCTAACCAGACGGCTGGCGGTTCAAACCCACCAGCCACTCCTCGGAAGGAAGGTTGGGCAATCCTACTTCTGTAGTGATACTGCCTCGGAAACCCAAGGAGGGGTCGCTATGAGTCGGGTTTGACTCGACGGCACATAACAACAACAACAGGGAGTTTGAAAGGTGGTTCTTGATGGCCCAGATGTTCCAGAAAGAGGAAGCACAGCAACATTTATAGAATAGTTGTGAGGTGCAGCTGTGCCCAGAGGAATGCTCCCCCTGATCACTGGTTTCAGAAAACACTCAGTATCCACTGAGCACTGTCCCGTGTTCTCTTCTGGATCTTCAACCTCTCCCTCTTTTGAAGTGTTCCTTCCTACCTGTGTGTACACATGCTCAAGCCTTTCCAGCCTCAAAAACCAGCCACCATCACCACCTTAATAACCCTGCTTACCCCTATCTCTCCCTTGTTACTTCCCTATCTCTCCTCTTCACAAACAAAACTTTTTGAAAGAAAGTGCTGTCCACGCTTATCAGCATTTGCACATTTCCCATTCACTCCTGAACACCACTGCAGTCTGGCCTTTGCTTCTACTGAATGTCTCTCCAAAGTCACCAATTACCTGGCAAATCTAAGGACACTTTCCTTCTTTTGATCTCTGAAGTATTCCACTGTTGCCCTTTCCTTCTTCCAAAAATATTTTGTCTTCACTTCAGTAGACCTGATTTCTTTCCTACCTCTTTGATAAATCTGTCTCCAGTGGTAAGCTCCTTTTCCTCTACTCACATTTTAGTTGTTGACATTCCTCAGAATTTTGTCCTAGGTCCTCTGGTCTTCTCATTCTGGATATTCATATGCCTAGTACAGA
The DNA here is from genome assembly GCF_000298275.1 of Orycteropus afer afer. Lineage (NCBI taxonomy): Eukaryota > Metazoa > Chordata > Mammalia > Tubulidentata > Orycteropodidae > Orycteropus > Orycteropus afer. The sequence goes on from NW_006921756.1 coordinate 6,008,124, forward strand.
CTTTTCTCCTGAGCTCCAGACATATATAGATACAAATGCTTACTTGATGTGTAGACTTGAGGACGCAACTAATGTTTGGAATCTCAAACATTCCAAACCCATTTCTTCAAATCTTCCTCCACAAGCATCACCATCCTTGTACAGGAAGCTCAGAAATCTGTGATGCCTACCCCCTCACCTCTCACTCGTCAACTCCAATAGATCCTTCCCCCTAAATATCTCCCTTAGCCATCTATGTCCTTTCTTCCTCACCACATCCTAGTTTAATTTTTATGTCCCTGCTCTCATTCTTACCTGTACCAGTTGCTGTCAAGTTGATTCTGACTCATGACTACCTCCTGGATATCAGAGTAGAACCATGTTCCATAGGGTTTCCAATGGCTGATTTTTCGGAAGTAGATCACCAGGTCTTTCTTCCAATGTGCGTCTGGGTAGACTCAAACTACTAACATTTGGGTTAGCAGCCAAGCAAGTTAACCTCAATTCATTCTCAGTACCAGAGTGATATTCCTCAAATGCCAGTCTGATCATGTCAGTCATTGCTTAAGACTTTTCAAAGGTTTACCACTGTTGTTAAGATAAAGTCGCATGTGATTTAATTCCTGTATAGTCTATTTCTACCAACTCTCTGGGCTCAACTCATGCTACGTACTTCCTCATTTTTTTTTTTTTTTAATTTCAGCCAAAGCAGCCACTGCTGTCATCTTTTTCTGTTTCCTTTTCTCCTTCTACTAATCCTCCTCTTTTCCTTGTCTTCCTCCTCTTACTTCTCCTTCCCTTTGTTTCTCTTCTTGTTCTTTACTTTTTATTTTGAGATGACTGTAGATTCACACATAGTTGTAAGAAATGATCCAGAGAGATCCTATAAGCACTTCACCCAGTTTCCCTCAAAGGTTACATCTTGTATAACTGGAGTACGATATGATAACCAGAAAATTGACATTGATACAATCTATTGACCTTATTCAGATTTCACCAGTTTTACATTCACTCATTTGTATATATGTGTATAAATTTAGTTCCATGCAATGTTATCACATGTGTAGATGTGTGTAACCACCACCACCACATCAAGACACAGAATAGTTTCGTCATATGAACCAACCTGGCCTTCTTGTGATTCTTTCAATGGGCCATCTCTTTTAACTTCCAGGTCTTTACATATGTTGTTTCCCTTACTTATAATAATTGCCCCCAAGCCCCAACCACCACCACATCCTTCATTTGGTCAATTGCTATTTAACTTTCAGATCTCAAGTCAAACATCAATTCCTCAGAAAAACTTGACCCTTGTTCTCTGTTCCATTAGCACGCTATATACTTTTCCTCTTTGATCACAACATCTGTTTTCCCATCCTCTGATAGATAATAAGCTGCATGAAGGCAGAGGTTGTGTCTGGCTCATTTATTTTTATATCTTCAACATCTAGCACAATACCTGGAAGAAGGAAATTTCTCAATTAAAATGGGCAGGAATAATGAATTCATAAAGATCTGATGAGTCAGGCAGAATTCCCTTCTTTAAGGAGCTCCAAGTTATGAAACAGACAACTCTAACACAGTGAATAAATGCCTCTTGGAGGGAAGCACTAGAGGTTGTGAGGATCCAGCTTCCAGATACACAGTTTGGCATTGCCAGGACCCAGAATAGTACTCAAGGACCCATGCTCATGTGCCCAGAAGCCTTCAGCACAGTTTGGCAGGTGAGTTAAGTAGAGCAGACACACTATGGTAATCAGCCTAAAGACCAGACTACAAAGACCTCAGCTGGACACTTTTCTCAGCTCCATAACTATAGACTGAACAGCAAGCTTGGTTACAGACTAGGTCCTGACATTAGCCACAAAAAGAGTCCTGTTCTTGGTCACTGCTTGGCCCTGATCCTGGTAAGATGCTGACATTATCCAATTATCTGATAAATAAAAGAATCTCCTACAAAGAGAACAAATGGGAATAATGAACCTTCAGGGCAGCCCATTCAGACACAAGGAAAGCAGAACCCAAAGTTCATATCTTCCTAAACCAAACCAAACCAAAGTCACTGTCATTAAGTCTGATCCAACTCATAGCGACCCCTCCTTGGGTTTCTGAGGTGGTATTACTACGGAAGTAGATTGCCCAATCTTCCTTCCAAGGAGTGGCTGGTGGGTTTGAACTGCCAACCTTCTGGTTAGCAGAAAAATGCCTTAGGCATTATGACACCACAGCTCCTAAACATCCAATTCACATACTAAGAAGAGAAATACAATTTTTGAGTCTCGGAGAGTTAAAGAAGGAAGAACCTTAAAGGTATTATGCTCCTTTACATCACCTTTTATTGCACAGAGACTGGAAACTCAGTTCATGGACTATCACAGGAGTACACACGCTAAGATTTCATATCTAGTTTCTGTTCCAAAAGCACTTGTTTGCATTTTTAATCCTTCCTGATTAATTTTACCAAAGTATAACTGACTTTTGACCCAGAGACATGGAATTACAAGATTTCAAGACTTTCTCCTGCCTCCAGCTGGCCCTTTCTAATATTCTCTCCCTCATCAGTCAGAGGGATCTACTTAAAGCAAAAATATGGCCATGTTACTCTCCTGCTTAATACCCTTTTGTGGCATCCCACTCATTTCAACTCTAACACAGTGAATAAATGCCTCTTGGAGGGAAGCACTAGAGGTTGTGAGTATCCAGCTTCCAGGTACAGAGTTTGGCATTGCCAGGACCCAGAATAGTACTCAAGGACCCAAGTTCATGTGCAGGCCAGGTTCCTTAGTCTCCAGTTTGGCAGAGTATACCACCTCCTCTCTTGCCTCTTCTTATATCCCACTTTATTACACATATCGTGCTGTTCTATGCTTTTGTTAAAGCTGTGCCCTTTTCTGCTATGCATTTTTCACTATCGTTTGCCTAATTAGCCCTTTCTAAACTTCAAGATTCACTTCAAGCATTATCTCTTCCAGGGAACCTTCTCAGAACTCTTAGGGTTATTGCGCTCTCACCCTGCTCCACCCTTGTGTTAACTCTACTAAATACTTAGAACCTTCAATGTTTAATTTCTGTGTCTGCACCTCCACCAGTCTGGGCTTCTGAAAGCCAAGAATTGTATCTTAATTATTCTTCTCCTCCTAGACTCAGCACAGAGCCTGGCACATTGGAAACTCTTGGTGAATTCTGATGGAGAAGGAAAATAATTTTATAGTTAATGATCACCGACCAGAACTGTATGTGCCAGGCAGCATGCTAGATGCTTCACATGGATCATGTCCTTTCATCTTCCTAATAGCACTGGCACTACTGAGTAAGCTTAAGAAGCCCTCCCCCATGGAGTATCCCCTAGAGGCTCCAATGCTTATGTTCTCAGCGATACCCAGAGACTGCCTCTAAACCAGTGGTGTCACTAGGGGGCATGTGGACTATTTCTTTTGACACTGTCAGAGAAAGTGACACCAAAATGACCCCAGCGCCCATGGCAGCAAGCAGACTGGTACTGTACAGGCATGATGGCAGTAGTTGGTGCCATCCATCACCAAGTGCAATGGCTTTTTGGAGGGCCAGAACTGGTAGGGAAGGCTGAAGGCCGGAAGTGGGAGTGGAGCAGTTTGGAACAGCTAAGGGAGACAAACTCATCTGTCAATTTGTTGTCCTGTGGTGGCCTGTGTGTTGCTGTGAGGCTAGAGGTTATGTCACCGGTATTTCAAGTGCCAACAGGGTTACACATGGTGGACAGGTTTCAGCAGAGCTTCCAGACTAAGACAGACTCAGAAGAAGGAAGAGGCCATCCACTTTTCAAAGAATTGGCCAGTGAAAACCTTATGAATAGCAGTGAAACACTGTCTGATATATTATTGAAAAATAGCCCTGAGACATTATCTGATACAGTGCCAGAAGATGAGCCCCTCAGGTCAGAAGGCACTCAAAATATGACTAGGAAAGAGCTGCCTCCTTAAAATAGAGCTGACTTTAATGATGTGGATGGAGTAAAGCTTTCAGGACCTCCTTTTGCAGATGTGGCATGACTCAAGATAAGAAGAAACAGCTGCAAACATCTTTTAATAATTGGAACATGGAATATACAAAGTATGAATCTAGGAAAACTGGAAGTTGTCAAAAATGAAATGGAACACATAAAGATCAATATCCCAGACATCAGTGAGCTGAAATGAACTGTTTTTGGCCATTTTGAGGCAGACAACCATATAACCTACTATGCCAGGAATGACAAATTAAAGGCGAATGGCGTGGCATTCATCATCATAAAGAATGTTTCAAGGTCCATCCTGACATACAATGCAATCAGTGACAAAATTATATCCATACATCTACAAGGAAGAGCAGTTAATATTACTATTATTCAAATTTATGCACCAACCACCAAAACCAAAGATGAGGAACTTGAAGGTTTTTTTACCAACTTCTGCGGTCTGAAATCGACCCAACATGCAATCAAGATGTATTAATTATCACTGGTGATTGGAATGCAAAAGTTGGAACGAAGAAAAATCACCAGTAATTGGAAAATATGGTCTTGGTGATAGAAATGATACTGGAGATCGCATGATAAAATTTTGCAAGACCAACGACTTATTCATTGCAAATATCTTTTTTCAACAACACAAATGGCAGCTATACATGTGGACTTTGCCAGACAGAGTACACAAGAATCAGACTGAATACATCTGGGGCAAGAGGCAATGGAAAAGCTCAATATCTTCAGCCAAAACAAGGCCAGGAGCTGACTATGGAACAGACCATCAACTGCTAATATACAAGGTTGAATTGTAGCTGAAGATAATTAAAAGAAGTCCATGAGAGCCAAAATATGACCTTAATTATATCCCTCCTGAATTTAGAGACCATCTAAAGAACAGATTTGATGCAATGAACACCAATGACTGAAAACCAGAAGAATTGTGGGATGACATCAAGAACATCATCCATGAAGAAAATAAAAAAGTCATTAAAAAGACAAGAGAGGAAGAAAGACCAAAGTGGATGTCAGAGGAGATTCTGAAACTTGCCCTAGAACAGAGAGTAGCTAAAGCAAATGGGAAAATCAACAGAATGAAAGAGCTGCATAGAAGATTTCAAAGAGCAGCTCAAGACAAAGTCAATTATTATAATGAAATGTGCAAAGAGTTGGAGTTAGAAAACCTAAAGGGAAGAACACCCTCAGCACTTCCCAAGCTGAAAGAACTGAGGAAAAAATTTAATCCTCAAATTGTGATATTGAAAGATTCCATGGGCAATATGTTGAATGATGCAGGAAACATCAAAAGAAGATGTCTGAAAAACACAGAGTCACTATACCAAAAAGAATTGGTAGATGATCATCCATTTCAGGAGGTGGCATATGATAAAGAACCAATGATACTGAAGGAAGAAGCTGCACTAAAGGAATTGGTGGAAAGCAAGGCTCCAAGAATTGACGGAATACCTATTGAGATGTTTCAACAAACGAATGCCGCACGGGAGGCACCCACTTGGCTATGCTAAGAGATTTGGAAGACAGCTACCTGGCCAAGTGACTGGAAGAGATCCATATTTATACCCATTCCAAAGAAAGGTGATCCCACAGAATGTGGAAATTATCGAACAATACCACTGATATCACATGCAAGTAAAATCTTACTGAAGATAATTCAAAAACAGTTGCAGCAGTATATTGACAGAGAACTTCCAGAAATGCAAGCTGGATTCAGAAGGGGATGTGGAGTGAGGGACATCATAGCTGATGTCAGATGATCTTTGCTCAAAGCAAAGAACACCAGAAAGATGTTTACTTGTGTTTTAGTGACTATGCAAAGGATTTCGATTGTGTGGATCATAACAAATTATGGATAACTTTGAGAAGAATGGGTATTTCAGCACACTTAATTGTACTCATGAGGAACCTGTCCATAGACCAGGAGGCTGTCATTCAAACAGAACAAGGGGATACTGCATGGTTTAAAATCAGGGAGGGAGAGCACCATGGTTGTATCCTTTCACCGTAACCTATTCAATCTGTATGCTGAGCAAATCATCCAAGAAGCTGGACTATAAGAAGAAGAACATGGCATCAGGATTGGAGGAAGAATTATTAACAACCTGCAATACACAGCAGACACAACTTTGCTTGCTGAGAGTGAAGATGACTTAGAATGCTTACTGATGAAGATTAAAGACTACAGTCTACATTATGGTTACACCTCAATATAAAGAAAACAAAAATCCTCACAACTGTACCAATAAGCAGCATCACAATAGATGGAGAAAACATTGAAGCTGTCAAAGACTTCATATTATTTGGTTCTACACTCAACGCCAATGGAAGCAGCAGTCAAGCCACCAAAAGACATATTACATTGGGGAAAACCTGCTGCAAAAGACCTCTTTCATGAGCTGTAGAGCAAACATATCTCCTTGAAGACTAAGATGTGTCTAACCCAAGCCATGCTATTTTCAATCCCCTTATATGCATATGAGAGCTGGACAATGAATAAGGAAGATCGAAGAAGAGTTGATGCTTTTCAGTTGTGCTGGCGAAGAATCCTGAAAGTACTGTGGACTGCTAAAAGAACTAACAAATCTGTCCTGGAAGAAGTACACTCCTTGGAAGCAAGAATGGCAAGACTTCATCCTACCTACTTCGGTCATGTTGTCAGAGGGATCATTCCCTGGAGAAGGATATCATGCTTGGTAAAGTGGAGGGGCAACGAAAGAGGGGAAGGCCCTTAACAAGATGGATTGACACGGTGGCTGCAGCAATGGGCTCAGGTATAGTAGAGATCGTGAGGCTGGCACAGGACTGGGAAGTGTTTCATTCTGTTGTACATAAGGTCTCTATGAGTTGGAGACAACTTGAAGACACATAACAACATCATCAAGTGCGGTAACTTGTCAAACCCCCAACCTCCCTATCCATCTGCCAGTCTGGGTGGGAGTGGGTGGGCCACAGTGCCTGCCTCTGGGTGGAGAAGAGGTCTCTGCCTTGTCCCATGGGAGAAGGGAAGAGCTGCAGGGATCCACAGAGGGCAGCACAGGGAGGGTGGGCTGTAGCTTAGTGCTGGGCCCTGCATGAGGGTGGGGTTGACCAGGAAGCTCTGTGTGGCATAGGGGGAGTGATCATAGTTGGCCCCACCTATGAGGAGGATGACACTAAGAGTTACTACAATGGGCGACACCAACCCTAGTGACATCACTACCCTACACCCTGCCCTCAGTCCCACCCTCCTTTCCAACTTATACCCTCTGGACTCCAGACTTGCTTTCCACCCTCTCACCTCATACCTGGACTTATCACTCTACTTGACCCCTTCAGGTTGAAGCCAAATTCAGATTCTCTGCCTTTTTTTCTGCTTCACTTGCACTCCAGACATTGGCCCTCACCTTCAGTTTCTGTAATTCTGTAGTAAATATGCCAGAGTGCTCCACATCAGGGGCCAAGAAAGGCTACAGGCCCTCTGTCCCAGCCTAGCACTCCAGGTCCTTGATTATGGGAGAGGGAAGAGTAGATTAAAGGGGCTTGATTACACCACTGTTCCAACAAAGATAAGGAAGTTCCAGTCAAGTTAAATTACTTAACCAAGGTCACAAGGCTTGGCTTCTACTCAACACCATGCCCCAGATGTAGCATCTCCTCTTGTGGGAAGAGCATACGCATCCCCCTCCTACCCCTTCCTGTCCCCTGAACAGCTCCTTCTTATAGCCTTTTCCAGTCCACCTATTTGTCCATTTTTACACTTCGGTTATGAGCTCTCAAGGCAGGGGCTGTGCTTATTACCCAGCACCATTCCACAGTGCCTAGATAAGGTCTGACACAAAAAAGGATCTTGGGAAAGGCCCGCTAATTGTTGAATGCAAGCTCTCATCCATCTCTCTCAAACTACACTGGATATCTGTCCTTCATTTACTTCTGTTTCCAAAGGTACCTGGAATCCCTCTTTCATTTGGTTTGGCACCAAAATAGTAGCAAAGCTATAAAATTCATCTGTCAACTTTTCTCTGTAACTGGCCCTGAATCCCTTTGTAGGGAAACAGACCTTTAACATCTTAAGGAAAGCTAGTCATGACTATAATGATTTAAACAAAGGAACTGTGAAATTCTGGGGAAAACATCAGTCTCTACCTTATCCCTACTGTTATGAGAATACCATACTCTGGTATGAACTTTTCTGTGGCTATGTGCGGTGTAGTAAATTACTTAATGTGGCTTTTCTACCCATAAGTCTTTGTAAACTCCAAGGTGGGATTTTCTATGAGCAACTAAGGAGCTCCTGATTGCTGAAGTTGTCCACCTGGAGTATTTCTGTTGGGAGTGGCACAAAACAATGTTCTGGGAGGTGCCCACTCTCTCTCAGGTGCTTAGAGTTCTGATGCTATGATTGGCTAGTTTGGCCACTCTGCCAGGCTCAAAAGGAGGCCTCCTGGAAGCAGAACTCTTTCTGATTGCTGGTTGAGGAAGATGTGCTGCTGAAAGACACACGCGCCCCGGAAAGAGACACATGCTGCTGGGAAAGAGATGCAAGAGACACGCATTGCTGAGTGAGACACCGAGGGACCAGCACTGCTGGGAAAGAGACTGTGAGAGACTGTTGGCTGAGGGATGGTGGGCTGGGAGAGAGACTGAGCATTTTTCCTGAACTCGAATTGTAGCCTGTGGTGCTTCCCTAATAAACCTCATAATCTGTGAGTTCTGTGTGGCCACTGCAGCGAATTATCGAACCCAGGAGAGAGGTGGTGGGTGCTTTGGGAGGAACGGTTGGTGAAAGGGCTGGAGGAAGGCAACATGTCTGGCCTTGTAGGAATAGGCCTTGGGTTACTGCTGGTAATCCTGTCTTCCTCTTGCAGGGTTAGAGGAGGTCAGAAGATGTGGCCTCCTTGCCGTTTTTGCACTATGGCAAGAAAAAGTGCTTTGGAGTTAGATAAAATTGGGTTCAAATCCTAACTGCCTCTCAGATCTGGACCTTAGGATAATAAGAAACCTGGGAATCCTATGTTTTACCCTTTCTTATACTCACTCCAGCCAATTGATCAAGTTCTGCCAATTTCATCTTCTAAGTAGTTCTCCAATCTCCTGCTTCAATTGTCTGGTGGGTAGGCACTCAGGCCCTGGAGCGAGATTGTCTGGACTTGGATCCCAGTTTCCTTGTTTACTATGTTGTCCTGGGTAATTTACTTAACATTTTCATGGCCAGCTTTCACGGCTCAAAAATATGGATTAAAATAGCACCCATGTCACTGGGTTGTTCATAGGATTCCATGAAATATCCCTATAAAGAGCCTGGGCCAGCATAAGAACTATTAGTTGCCACTATATTGGTAGCTCTGGTGGCAACCTAAGACATTTGAGTGCTAACCAGAAAGCTGGTGGTTCAAATCCACCAGCCACTCCTCAGAAGAAAGATTGGGTGATCTACTTCTGTAGAGATACCACCTCAGAAATCCAAGGAGGGCTTACTATGAGTCAGATCTGACTCAATGGCAGTGAATTTGGTTTGGTTTTTATTTCTTATTACCTTCTTCATTCAGGCCCTTATCATCTGCACTCACCTGCCACCTCCCTACCCCTGCCCTCAGCCTCTAACCATTTTTGCGAGGCTTCCTGCTTGTTTTTTCTCCTTTGTAGTACCTTTTCCAACCCATGTTCTGTGCCATACTCAGAATAATCTCCCTAAAAGCCAGATTTGATCATGTGATTTCCAACTGAGAAACCCTGCAATGGTGTTCCATTGCTGGTACGATAAAGTGTGAACTCCCTAGCTTGGAAGACAAGGCTCCACATTGTCCTTGCATACCTCCCAACAATCCTCAGAGAGAGGTCTGACTCTCATTTTACTTCCTCCAAGTGGTTAAGTAGCTTTTCTGAGGTCCTACAGTTATTCACTGGTCAAGCTGCGATTTATCCTCAAGTCTCTCTGATTCCAGAGCCTGTGCTCTGCTCACTACCTCACACCACCTCTGCCCACCTGATCATCCATGAACTGACTATAAGAGGCAGTGTCTGATAAGTGGAAAAGGAATAGGGCAGCAGGTGAGAACTAAGGGGCTGGGAGGGAGACACGATGGGGTCCATGACTGAGATAGTTTTTGTGGAAGGGTGGGCTCCATCAGCCTAGAGGGAAAGGACAGGGAAGAAGATATCGAAGAACTGTTGACATTGTAGTTTCAGAACTGTCTGATGAGATGAAGTGAGATTCAAGTCTGAGTGGAAACATGTGCTTCAGACGATACTCTTTTCTTCTCCAGCAGTGGCAAAACCACAGGAAGTTCAGAGGTTTTATTCTAGATTTCAGTTACTCTTTAGTGAGGTTGGAGCACTATGTTAAATTTCAGGGTCCATCAGATCTTTGGTATCCAGAGATTAACAAACTCTGGATTGGTCAGGGAAAGGGAGAAGAGTCCCTCCCTCTGAATTCTTACTCAAAACAGTCTTATTTTAAGGCAACTTTGCAGTGATATCACAAAAATATCCATCTATTCACTCAATAAACTTTCCCTGATACTCCCTGGGTCAGGCCCATGCTGGAGATGCAGAGAACAAGTAGAGGTGTCTCGTGGCTTCCAGGTGCTCAGGATTTAAAGGGGAGAGCATCCGTACACAATGACAAGACTATGTGAGAAGTACTCTGGGTCTGGGGTAGGGAGGGCTCAGGAAAGTCTCAGAGAAGATACTTAAGCAAGGTTCTGATTGATAATTTTCTTTTTAAAAGCATCACCTCAGTTTCTTTCAAAAGGCACATTTCAGTTACTGCTTTTTGTGATTTTAATTTCAATATGATGTGGAGCATTTAGGTCATACAGAGTTCGTGGTTTGGGGGACCTAAAATGTAGCTCCTCACCCTTGTTTGAATATCCTCAACTGTAGACCTGGGATAGTATCATCACTTCCTAAGATTTCATAGCTAAAGCACATGGCAGAGAGAGTGCAGATCAAATGGATGGAGGAACACACTCCCTAGTGCTATATTTAAGGGCTCAGGAAAGAAATGATAAAGGACAGTGGCCCACGAATCAGGCAATTCTGTCACTGACCCACTGCACAACTCTGCCTAAGTCACTTAACCACCTGGAGCCTCAGCTGCCTCCTCTGTCAAGTGGGACAATATTACCTTGCCTGCCTACTAAATGGTAGCTACTGGTCCCAAATCTTCTATTCCCTTGCTGTGTGTTCCTCCCACTCAGCCTATTTCCCCATCTTTGAAGAGGATGGGATGGTGAGGCTCTACACAGAGAAAGAGTGAGAGAATATTCTCTAAGGGCTGTTTAACTTTGACATCCCATGCATAAAACAACAGCCAGATTGGCCTGTTGCTTAATTCTATCCAAACTGCCAGATAGGCATTTGAATAAGTAATCTAATATATACATTTTCATTCTATTCAATATTCAGGTCGTCTCCTGGCTAGAATGAGTATTCAGAATGATGATTGCTTAGAAACATACCATTGCAAATACAAATGAGAATATTTTTGCAATATTCAGTCAGCAAGGATGGGGAGGTATGAGATTAGGTTTTGCAAGTAATCACATCTTTCACATCTTGAATGACTATACACACACTTATTACACACTTACTTGCTTTTTAACCTTGGAAATGTAAATTCTTGGACTCTCAGAGACATGAACTTACTTCTTGTGCTAAGTTTATCCCCACACAAAGATGGTAGGGCCGGGCAAAAAGATGTGACCTCTCACCTGGTATCTGAAGCCCTGCTACAGCATCCTCCCCACCAATAAGCAGGCCTGGTGCCCTCACACTCCAGCAGGGGTAGGTAGCTCACTACTTAACTCAATGGAGCTGATCCCACCAATAGTCAGCTTTGACAGGGAAACTGCCTCTTACATTGAGCAATTTGCCTGTCTCTGGCGTTCCTACATTGACTCTTCCTGGGAGCTCTGGTGGCATAGTGCCTAAGACATTTGACTGCTAACCAGAAGGCTGGTGCTTCAAACCCACCAGCCACTGCTTGGAAGGAAGACTGGGCAATCCATAGAGATACTGCCTCGGAAACCCAAGAAGGGGTCGCTATGAGTCGCAATCGACTCAACAGCAGTGAGTTTGGTTTGGTTTTTGGTTAGGACGTTCCTACAGGGATTGAAGGCAGTGACTTCATTCCTTATCCCTTCTATTGAGTCTGCCTTTTTCCTGGGCTGAACCCCCACCCTATCCTCCAACTCTAACCCCTGCTTTACCCACGGACCATAAGCCTCCTCTTCCTTTGGCCCAGCATAGGATCTGGAGGAATCAGCCTCTCCTCAAGACCAAGGTGAGCTCAGCGATGCCCTGGTAAAAGACTTTTTTTTTTTTTTTCTCCCTATGTTTTATTTAGGAGCTCTGGTAGCATAGTGCCTAAGGCACTTGACTGCTAACCAGAAGGCTGGCAGTTCAAACCCACCAGCCACTCCTCGGAAGGAAGATTGGGCAATCCTACTTCCGTAGTGATACTGCCTTGGAAACCCAAGGAGGGGTCACTATGAGTCGGGGCCGACTCGATGGCAAATAACAACAACAACAACATATTTTACTTATTTGTATTTTGTTATTGAGAATATACAAAGCAAAAACATCCACGAATTTGCCTTCCCACAGCTGTTTACCTTGTGTGTCTATCTATGTGTCTATCTATGTAGATTATTGTTATTACTGTTATTGCAGGATTGTATATATAATAGTATTTACCTTTGTTGCCTTTAACTCTTGTGCTCCTCTCAATGTGCACCCACAAGTATATATAGGTTTGACAACGGATATGTATTTATATGTACATATTATTTATATGTGCTACAAATAAATCCATGAATATAATAGAACATATTGGAGGAAAAATAAAAAAATCTTCTTGGTCATAATCAAACACTTTGAGGGAATGAGTCTCTGGGACTTGGGGATCAGGCCCATAATCTCCAGGGACAGTAAGGCCAGTTGGCATACCATATTCCACAAAAACAATGTTCTACGTTCTACTTTGGTGAGAAGGCACTGGGGTCTTAAAAGCTTATGAGTGGTCATCTAACATGCAACTATTGGTCTCTCCCTGGCTGAAGCAAACAAGAATGAAGAAAAGCAAAGAGGCCTGGAAACATTTAGTAAAAGGACTAATGGAACATGTGAATCAGTCTCTATGATCCTGAGACCAGAAGAACTAGATGGTACCTGGCTACTATTGCTGATGGCTTTGAAAGTGATAGAGTAGGAGATAGAGTAGGAAAAAGGGCTGGATAGAGTAGGAGAAATATGTGGAACAAAACTCAAAATCATAAAAAGATCAAGCTCGCTGGTCCGAAACTATGGCCCTTAGTCACCCTTTAAGCCTGGAACTGAACACATCCTGGTGGCTCAATTTTAAGCCAAGCAACAGAAAGGACTATAAGGTGAATAATAACACCAGGGAGGTACGTACTCCTTAGAATAATCAACCGTATGAGATAAAAGAAGCAATATTTGCCCAAGGATAGAACTCCGAAGGCAAGAAAAGGATAAGAAAGAAGGATGAATGGAAACAGAAAGCACAGGGAGGAAGTGGGAGAGTGCTATTACATTGTAGGAATGGCAATCAACATCACAAATCAAAATGTGTATTAGTTGTTTAATGAAAACATTTTTCTCGTAAACTCTTACTCAAATCACAAAAAGGTTTAAAAAATTAAAAAAAAAAATACACCAATTCAACAATTTCTACATGTACAATTAACTGACACTGATTACATTCTGCAAATTGTGCAACGATTCTCACCCTTCTTCTCTGAGTTGTTCCTCCTTCATTAACATAAACACACTGCCCCCTGAAGGTTCCTATCTAATCTTTCAAATTGTTAATTTGACCCCGTATTGATAGTTCTTAAAGGAGCATAATGCTCAATGCAGACCTTTTTTTTATTTTCTTTTAAACTAGATAAGCTAAACTACTGTTTGGTTTTAAGATGACTTCAGGGGATATTTTTGGTATAAAGTTCAAATATTGTCTCAGGACAATAGTTTCAGGGGTTCATCCACTCTCTATAGCTCCAGAGGATTTAAAATTCTGTTCTGCATTTTCTCACTTTTGATCAGGATTCTTCTGTGGAATCTTTGATCAAAATGCTCACAGGAATGGTAGCTGGACACCATCCAGTCTGGTCTCATGGCAAAGGAGGCAGTTGTTCATGGAGGCAATTAGCCACACATTCCATATTCTGACTCCTTCTTTCTTTGTTGCTTCAGATGAATAGAGACCGATTGTCGTGTCTTGGATGGTTACTTGCAAGCTTTTAGGACTCCAGGCACTACCTCAAACTAGGAAGTAGAACAGAAGCACTAAACACATTATTAGGCTAATTAACTGGGATGTCCCATGAAACCATGACCCTGAACTTCCAAACCAAGGAACCAAATTCCATAAGGTGTTTGGTTGTACATAAGCAGCTTCAGCAGCTACTCTTTTTGTTGTTGTTGCAAATATATCTATCACACAACTTTTGCCAATTCAATTTTTTACTGGTGTACAACTTATTGACAACAATTACAATAATTGGCTGTGCAACCTTTGTCTTATTCAGTATGATTTTCCCATTATTATTAACCTTCTTTTTTCCCCTCCCTCCCATCCCTGATAACCACTAATAAACTTTGGTCTCTATACATCTGCCTTTTCTTGTGTTTTTTTTTTTTAATTTAGAAGAAGTCATACAAAATGTGTCCTTTTGTGATTGGCTTATTTCACTCAACATAATGTCTTCAAGTTCCATTCATACTGTAGCGTGTATCAAGATTTCATTTTTCCTGCTGGCTGGGTAGTATTCCATTGTATTTATGTACCACATTTTGTTATCCATTCATCTGTTGATGGGCATTTAGGTTGTTTCCACCTTTTGGCTATTGTGAATAGTGATGCAGTAAACATTGGTGTACAAGTCTCTGAGTCTCTGCTTTCAAGTCTTTTGAGTATATGCCTAGGAGTGGAACTGCTGGGTCATATGGTAGTTCTATTTTAGATTTTTGAAGAACTGCCACATTGTTAAGGAGCTCTGGTGGCATAGTGCCTAAGGCATTTGACTGCTACACAGAAGGTTGGTGGTTCAAACCCACCAGCCACTCCATGGAAGAAAGACTGGACAATCTACTTCCATAAAGATTCACTGCCTCAGAAACCCAGGGTGGTCACTGAGTCAGTATCGACTCAATGGCAGTAAGTTACATTTTTTTTCCCACAATACCTGTACCATTTTTCATTCCTACCAGCAATGGATAAGGTTTCCAATCTCCCCACATTCTAGACAACATTTGTTAGTTTTTTTTTTTTTTTTTTAAATCTTGGCCACCTAACACACTGCTGTCAAGTTGGACCCAACTCACAGTGACCCCCCCCCTTGGGTTTCCGAGGCAGTATCTCTACAGAAGTAGATTGCCCAACTTTCCTTCCGAGGAGTGGCTGGTGGGTTTGAACCTCCAGCCTTCTGGTTAGCAGTCAAGTGCTTTAGGCACTATGCTACCCTACCAGAGCTCCTTTAGCCACCTAGTGGGAGTGAAACAATATTTCATTGTGGTTTTAATTTGCATCTATCTGATGGTTAATGACACTGAGCATCTTTTCATGGGTTTCATGGCCATTTTGAATGTCCTCTTTGGTGAAAGGTCTATTCAAGTCCTTTGCATATTTTATGACTGGGTTAGTTGTCTTTTTGTTGTTAAGTTGTCGAAGTTATATATATGTTGTGGTTATTAGATTCTTGTCAGATATATAGTTTGTGAAGATATTTCCTAGACTTTATCTTGTTTTTTTTTACTTTTTTGGTAAAATCGTTTGATGAATCAAAGTTGGTCAATTACTGTATTTAGGAAGAAGAGACACTTTCTTGCCAAGGTTTTTTAGGAAACAGGAAATGCCACTAGGGAAGGAAGACCCATAGGAGTGCAATAGGAGGAACAGGGAGAGTTGCCAAATAAACTATTCCTAACCAGCATTCCACCTGCCTCAGAATGTGTGTATGTGCATGCACAAACATGTGAGTGTGTGTGTGTGCTCAGTGCATGTGTGTAAGGGCGTATGTGTGCTTATGAGTAAGCACCAATTCTCATCTACTTGAGGTTCCTTGATGGTGTTAGTATAGAATAAGGTCTTCAGTTGGCCAGTCACCACTTGTCTTCAAGATTCACTCTGATGTCACCTCCTCCAGGAAGAATTCACTAATACCCCGTCTTTACCTTAGTTAACCCCATCCCTAAAAAACTTCCTGTGTTTTCCCCTACATAGTCCATTTACTTGCCTATCCTCCCTATTAGATTGTGGCATCTTATTGAGGGTCTTTACTGTATCTGATTCATCTTGTTTGTTAGCACAAGCATGGGTGCTCCATACACGTTGCTGGCTGCACAAATGTATTTGAGGAAAGGTGCCCAAGTGCTCTTCCGGGGCTTGTAGCACTTCCTCAACTGCTAGGGTTCTTTTTTCTTATGTATAAGAGGCTAAGGTGATGCAGGGTAGGTAAAGCGTAACTCCCACAAGGCCTCAAGAGTTGAGGATATCTGTAGGCTGATCACTCAAATGAGCCAGTAGTATCCATACATCTGCAATTGCACAAACCTCTCTGAGAGGTGGAAGTTGGGGTTGAAAAATGCCATTGCTGCATCCCCAGTGTTCTCTGGGCTGACTCTTCCTAGCTGTGATCTGCTCTCCTCCCCTGCCTGGCCCCTCAGGAGCATCCATTCCTCCGGAATTGATATTCACATTTTCCTTCTTTTCAGCCAAGTCACAGCTTTTGGACGCTCCCTGTGCAGATGTGTAGGATTCTTGCTCACATCTGCATATCAGAGGGGGGCAGGAGAAGTTTGGCAGAGGCCCTGGCTCAGCAGGAGTGCTCCACTGGCAATTCCCCTATTGTGAAAGGATCTCTCCCTTGACAGTTCTTGGCCAAGTAACTCAGCCAGAAACTGAACTGGTTGGACCTGGGCTTTATCCTAATGGAGAAGCTTGTAATACCATATTCTGCTGGGAGTGGATGAACTGCAACATTGTAGCCTCCTCTGGGAGGCTGAGGAAAAACCCGCAAGGAAGACTGAGAGCAGAAAACTGATGGCTGAGGCAATGACAGCACAAAGGGAAGAGAAAGAAAATGTATTCATAGGCCCATTTACTTAATAAGAGCAGCTCAATTTATAGAGTGCCTAAGGCACTTGACTGCTAACCAGAAGGCTGGCAGTTCAAACCCACCAGCCACTCCTTGGAAGGAAGGTTGGGCAATCTACTTCCTTAGTGATAGCTGCCTCGGAAAACCAAGGAGGGGTCGCTATGAGTTGGATCTGACTCGATGGAAGTGAGTTTGGGTTTTTTTGTTTTGCTTTTTGCTGAGCAGTATAAAGCAGTAAGTCATTACAGTGCCTAAGGCATTTGATTGCTAACCAGAAGGTTGGAGGTTCAAACTCACCAGCCGCTCTGTGGAAGGGAAAAAGGGCAGTCTACTTCCATACAGATTTACTGCCTGGGAAACCCAATAGGGGTTGTTAGAGTTGGAATCGACTCGATGGTAGTGGGTTTGGTTTGGTTTTGGTTTGCATTTGAGATTGGCTACCTCCAAAATCTGAGACCCTGGCTAAATCCTTTTAATCTCTTTTGGTATCAGTTTCCATATTTGTAAAACAGAATCATAACTGGTCTTGCCCCACAGTGTCAAGGTGAGAATTAAATGAGATAACCCCATTACACACTTGGCAGAGCATGTGATAAGCTTTCAGTAAATATTAGTTCTTTTTGAGCACTTTTTTGCTGTACTTTTACTATGTTTCAGGCATCATCTTGGCCTCCTTAAATACTTTTTCTCATTTATTTCCCACAATAAACCTCCAAGATATATTATTATCCCTGCTTTACAGTCAACTAAACAGTCTCAGAGATGTTAAGATACTTCCCAAAGTCACACAGCATATACCCTTGGCTATCAGATTTAACTATCAGGGCCACAGTACACTCACTCATTGCCGTCAAGTAGATCCCGACTCATAGCGACCCCTCCTTGGTTTTCCAAGGCAGTATCACTACGGAAGTAGATTGCCCAACCTTCCTTCCGAGGAGTGGCTGGAAGGTTTGAACTGCCAGCCTTCTGGTTAGCAGTCAAATGTAAGCCAGATGTAAATGCCGCTCCTAATACGGGGCCAGAGTTGGAAAGTCTCAAGTGACAGGAGGCCTAAGCCTGTATCAGGAAGGGAAAAGGAGAGAACTAAATTTTTGTCCAGAGTGGTGGCATCAATGCTGGAATGATGTGCCAGGTATCCAATCTAAAACATAAAGCATGAAAGGAAAAGGGAGAGTGAGACAGTGCAAGGTCCCAGGAAGAGGCCATGATCAGCAAGTGAGTGTGCCAAAGCTGGCTGACCTTGGGGTCGGCACTTCCCATCCCAGACCTGTAACCGTACCTAGACCATATGGTTGAGGCAAAGCCTAAATGAGGATCTGCACAGAAAGCCCCTTTACAGTGTCTAGAATACAGAAGTTGTTGTTGTTATGTGCCGTCGAGTCAGACCTGACTCATAGAGACCCCTCCTTGGGTTTCCAAGGCGGTATCACTACTGAAAGAAGATGCTCAATAAATGGATCTAAAGAAAAATATCCAGACTAGTGTACAGACAATATGAGTCCTGAAAGAGAAGCATAGGTAATTATATTCATCCTTTATAAGTGGGCTCCCAGCTTTAGCTGTTGGGACTGTTGGGGCAGATTCCTTGCAGGAGTCCCTTCACATGAAGATCCTTGGAGACCTAAATTACCATAAAGCGAACCTGCACTAGTGCTACTTTAGGGAAAGAGGAGGGCAAAAGTGGGGCATCTGATCCTGATAATAATTTTCTGGTTCAGCCTTATGGACCAATATCTGAGCCCCAAGGACAGAGGGAAAAGCTGGTGGTGGAGCTATTTTCAAAAGGTGCAAAGGTAGAGCTGTGATTTTAGAGCCTGGGAGACAAACACTTTTCCCATTTCTAAACTGAAAAGAGTGTGGCTTTGTCTGTTACAGTGTTTCTTGTCTTGGCAGGTTGAATCATAAGCTGGTAGCACCCTTGGTAAGGTCATTAGATTTCTCCTGGTGGGCACTGAGAGTCCCACATGCAGGCCCTCTCAATTGCAGGAAGCAGGGAATGTCATGGGAGGGGCTGAGCAGGGAAGCAGCAATTTGGTAGACTACACATGGAAGCAGACAGCATCCTTTGTAAGCTCACGTGCGATGCCTTT
The DNA here is from genome assembly GCF_000298275.1 of Orycteropus afer afer. Classification (NCBI taxonomy): domain Eukaryota; kingdom Metazoa; phylum Chordata; class Mammalia; order Tubulidentata; family Orycteropodidae; genus Orycteropus; species Orycteropus afer. The sequence goes on from NW_006921756.1 coordinate 6,027,293, forward strand.
TGGGGACTGCCAGAAATAACTGTGTGAGACTTGGAGGGAGGCTGGAGTCCTCCATTAACAGGTAGGGGCATAAGCCAGAAAATCACAGATGATTACTGTAAATGGGGCCCCATTTGTGCCCATAGGCTAGTGTGGTCTGGGGAAACATCAGTTACCCACTCTCTATTTGTACTACAAATCACTCCCAGGAGCCTGAGGTAATTTCTGAAGATAGGTATCCTTTTATTTCTTTTATGTATTTCCTTATTACCTTTAACATCCTGTTGGTCAGTAAGTCCTTTTGTTCCATCCTTGCAACTATATCTCAAATTCACTTTCTACCTACATCTACAGCCTTATTCTCAATCCTCCAGCAACAAGGACCAGTTCTCAAGGAGATAACAAGAGCTACTCTGTGCCTGCTGTGTTAAATTCAAGAAATATAAGGAGCTAATGGGTATTGACTTTTCCTGTGAGGACTTTATACTCAAAACTCTGTCAAGGAATGAATGAATGAATTTATTATTCATTTACTCACTCATTCATCCAACCAATTAATAAACAGATATTCTCTGAGCACTTTGTCAGGCTTGATGCTGGTTACTGGGAACCCATGGCCCCTGTGCTTGAGTGCTATGGTCTAGGGAGACAAGGGAGGGCTATGCACTGCCAGCAATGGCCATGTGAAAGAACAATGCAGATCATTTACATGAGAAGACATTCCCTAGGCCATCTGCCAGGTGATTTCTTTTCTTCATCTCTTCCCTGGAAGATATGCCTGAATGATGTGAGTGAGGGAGACTGTCCACTCCTCATGGCCCCATTTGGAAGGGAGTGTGGAGTAAGGAAAATAGCACAAACTTTAGTTCTAATTGGCCCTGGGTTTCAATCCCAGTTCTGCCATTTGTTAGTTGTGTGACTTTAGTCAAGTCACTTTATCTCTCTGAGCCTCAATTTCCACTTGTATAAAAGGGACAATTTATTCAAAGTGTATAGAAGAGTTCTAGGAATATAATAGGTACTCAGTAAATGGAAGCTATTACTATTTTACCCCAAATTTGTTAATGTTCAAAAAATAAATTAACTTTACTGTGACCAGCTACCTAGATTTTAGAGTTGATCTGTTCCAACAGCACAGCCCACCCTATACTGACTAACACAAAAGGCCAAGATGTGGCCTTCCCATAATCATCCATCTGAGGCAAACAGCTCAGAACTTCTTGCTTAGGTTTATTTGTTTCTCATTTAAATTCAAAGTCTCTAGTTTGACCTTTAGAGGATGCTAGTTGGTAAAAGGCCCAGGTTTTCCCATATGCTGGTTTTCTGCTGTCTTGGGCCCAGTTCCCACATATGGAGTGGGACAACAATACTTGTAACTGATCCCGCAAGGAGGTCTCTCTCACTCCCATCTCCACCTCCCAGCTCTCTGGAAAGCATCAAGAATAAATAAGAGCACATGTTGTAGGAAGATTTCTCTCTTTGGCTGTGCTGCCAACAGATGGGACATGATAGGTGACCCTCCCAGGCCCCGGTCCTTAGCACTTTGGGGGTGGAGGTTGAGGGGGTAGAGAGAAGATATGGTAGATGTAAGGATGCTCAGGTTCTTCAGGTCAAACCCACCTGTGCCATGGAATCCAAGAGGTACAGAGGACTTTTAAGACCACTCAACATTGGCACATAATTTTTCTGGGTGGATCAGAGAAAAGAGTTGTCCACAGACACATAGCCCCGTTGTCCACAGACACATAGCCCCCTAGTATTAAAGCCAGGACCTCAGACTCAGGTTTCCTGAATCCCAGTCTAGTGATTTCTCCATGTTCCTAGGCAGCTTTGTTCAAGTATCTAAAGTGTCTCCCTATTTCAAAATTTATAAAATCCAAATATTCTTGTTTGTCATTCAGTGTCTAAGAGGTCTGATCCTCACTCTACTTTTCTAGCCTTATTTTAAACCCAATGGACAACTTGGACTGGTAATTCCTACTCTTAAAATTTTGATCTAAATTTTTCTCTAGGTTTTTTTTTTTTTTTTTTTTTTAAATTCCCCTTGTCTCTGGTTTTTGCTCTGGGATCCCTGTTTCCTAGGTGAGTGTGTCTTCTTGATTCTATCCTTTCTTGACTGCTCTGGCCTCTGGCTGAGGTCCAGCCTTCTTCATTAGAGTTCCATGTGGGGCTTATCTATGAATGACATATTATGCTGTGCCAGATGGGGCAGTTGGGGAGTGAGTGATCTGATGTTAGAGTCTCCCTATAGGGGGGTTGGCCCAACACTGTCCAGGGCATGACTGTATTTGATCACAGCCTGAAGATGAAAGATAAGGAGCCCTTCAGCAGGGTGTTGCACAGGGATTGTGTAACTGTGGGAGATAACCTGGAAGGAAGAAAGGCAAATTTAGGAAAGTCTGTCAGGAAGCCAGGGTAGCATGGCTAAGGAAGTGATGACAGGATACCACCTAAAGCTGTTACAGAAGGAGTATAGGTTCTGTTGTGTGGCTGGACTTTATAGGTGAAGAGTTGTTGTTGGGGTCATCAAAGTGGACAGAATCTTCCAGGGGATGAGTCAGGCAGGCCAGGAAGAGCATTTCTCAAGGTAAGTATTTACATAGAATGAGCTACACAACTGGAGTCAGGAGAATATCTGAACTCTTAGCATGGAAATGAGTGTACATGACAGAGGAGAGTTTGGTTGTGATTTTAGAATCAAAAGCAATTTTGGTGGCTATTGTCATGAAGAACAGAAGGAGGTTAGGAAGTTAGGGGGTTCATCTTAATTCACAGTAAGGGCTCTGGATCAGACATTCCTCTTTAAAAAAAAAAAAAAAAAATTCCCTCCTGAATTCCTGAATAATACTAAGGTGCTCTGGTGGCTGGTCAACTGGAGTGTAATGAGCACATCAAATCATAAAGAGCCTTGCAGAATACATCAAAGAAACTAGATGTTTTCTATAGGCTATGGAGAACAAGGAGGACCCCTGGAGGCACAGTGTTTAAGCACTCAGCTGCTAACAGAAAATTTGGTGGTTCGAACCCACTAACTACTCTGTAGGAGAAAGATGTGGCAGTCTGCCTCTGTAAAGATTATATCCTAGGAAACACTAAGGGGCAGTTTTATTCTGTTCTTTTGGGTCATTATGAGTCAGAATTGACGCAGTGGCAATAGGTTTGGTTTTGGTTTGAATAACTCTGCACTGAACTGGACATAGTCAGTCATTTTAAAAGTTATTAATTCATCAAACTTTCCCTAGAGCCTGTTCTGTGTCAGATCCTGGGGACCACTCTGGCTTCTGGCTGAGGTTCAGGGAAACAGATGAAACAAATAATTCCTTGCTTTTAAGGATTTCATTTCTTGGGGAAAAACACTCATGTAAACTCAAAAATAACATGGGTAATAAGTACTGAGAGAAGCAGAAACCAAGGGGTTTGTAGAACGGAGGAGGGACCTAACCTACCCTTGTGGCACAGTTGGAAGGCAGAAGGAATGAATCTGGAAAGGCTTCCAGAAGAAGGTAATGTCTGCTAATGGAGAAAAGGAATTAGACATGTAAAGCAAGGACAGTGTCATCTTGTTTTAGAAAGAGACACAGGCTGGATTGAGAGATAAACTGGCAACAAAATAAACCAACCAAACCAAACAAACAAAACAAAAACCACCTCATGTAACTTGCATAGCTCAGCAATGCTCAAGCATGTAGTTCTTAGATGTCCACCTTAGCAGATGGCAGCAGGGAAGTCTTGACTCTTGACTGGGGCTCAAGAGAAGAGAGGAGATTTTAGGCTGCAAGGAGGTTACCCCACCTAATGGGAGCTTCAGCTTGCTGGTAGATTGTTTGTATATCATTTCACTTACTTTTCATGATAGCCACAACTTCACTGTCAAGGCTCTCTGCACTAGAGTTTGAGCCCAAAGCTCCAGCAAGAATAAGGTTTTGTTTTGCTTCTTATAGGTCAGACTTTGTGCATTTTCCTCCCTTGGAGCCTTGGCAGACAGGGGTAATGGGTCATAGAGAAGAATTGGGTACTGGAGTTACTACCCTTCCTTGTGTGGTCTTCTTTGCTCCTTTTCCTCTGGCTCTGATGGGAACACTTTGGGCTGTTTTTTTCTTGAAGGCTAGGCTCTAGAGAACTGGGGAAAACAAAGGGAAAGTTAGGGGTTTTGTTTCTAGACCATTTGGGCCTCACTAGCAAGGAAGGTTGGGCAATCTACTTCGGTAGTGATACCGCCTCAGAAACCCAAGGAGGGGTTGCTATGAGTCAAATCTGACTCAACGGCAGTAAATTTGGGTGTTTTTTTTTGGTTGTTTTAGTTTAGTTCAGTTCAGCTCAGTGGCGTCTGCACTGGGATTTGGAACCAAAGTCCCAAATGGTAAAGACAACTAACTTCTGCCTTGTGACTATGTTTGCCTCATGGAGATACCAGGGAGTGTTGACTGAGATGAGATTGGATTTGGGTATTGTTTAATCCCTTGGCCCAATGCTATCATACTATCTCAGCAACAACTTCAGCAGTATTGCTGTCTACTAGTTTTGCTGAGACAGCAATTGTCCTTTGGTTCCCTGCAAATCTCCCGCATGGGATCTAGAATCTCTGCTCTTCCTTTGAACTCCACCCAAGAGGCCAGATCACCCTGCTTCCATGTGATTGCTAGTTTGGACGTCTACAAAGTACCAGCTTAGTTTTACCCTCACTGAGCTCTGCTCATCAGCTACTTTGATTAGGACTACATCTGCTACTTTAATAAATTCTATCTGGTGATCTCTCAAACAGCTACGTAGAGTACTTGACCTGTTCAGTCTTATTTTTTCTTTTCCACTTTCTTCCATGCTAGACAAGACTATGACTTGAGTCCCAGAAAGTCAACCAGGGTGGGTAAATTAGCAAAGGAACCTCAACAATGGCAATTACTTCTCTTTTCCCTCCCCTCCCTTCCTCTCTTCATGTAGCACTGTGGCACTGTGGCACACTAGAAAGAATATTGGCTGGAGTTAGAAGGAACTGATTTTGAATCAGTGTTCAGCCACTTACAAGCCTCAGTTTCTTCATTTACAAAAACAGGGGTAAGCATTCCTACTAGATAAGACTTTTGATGGAAGTAAATTATATTTCACTCCTCAAGGGTTGAGGGTATGATATATTCCTTCTTGAATATATTCTGTGCTAGGTACCTACACACTGTCTGGCACACAATAAAGCTCACTGCTGTCAAGTCAATTTGACTCATAGTGACCTCTCCTAGGGTTTCTGAGGTGGTATCTCTACGGAAGTAGATCACCCAATCTTCCTTCTGAGGAGTGGCTTATGGGTTTGAACCGCCAGCCTTCTAACTAGCAGTCAAATGCCTTAGGCACTATGCCACCAGGGCTCTTGGCACACAATAGGTGGACAGTAAATGATAACAACAAGTAGTGGTATCTATTTGAGAAAGAATATATTCTGCATATCCAGCCAGATCAATAAAGGGGAAAAAAAGGAAAAGAAACAGACCATCTTTTTCTTCTCTGCATGGATCTAGAAATCAAGGAAACAGATGGGTTAAGAGTTCAAGGCAGTTCTAATTACAACACTAATATTATTAGCTGTTAATCATCTGCCTGTTGCTATCATCTTAGCTTGAAGTCAGATATGCTCTCTTGCTGAAAGCAAACCCTGGTTCCCTAAAACAACTTTAATACAATTAATGTATTTTATTCCTTTGGTTCCAACATTAGCTGCTCAAACTAAATAAAATATGGACAGATTTGACTACTTATTGAGGAGATGTAATTAGTGTGTATGGATGGAAAGAAAAAGAGACAGAGAAAAGGAGGAGGAGGAAGGGAAAAAAAAAAAAGGGAAGAGAAGAAGGGAATGGAAAAAGTTGGAAGGGAGTAGATCTGGCCAGTTCTGTTGGTTCATGGAATTCGATTGTGTCAGGTTAGTGATGGTCAGGTTGGGGGAAGGTTGTGTAGAAAGTGAGAAATGGAGGCAATCTTTGAAACAGTTGTACTTTTTGTTTTTATACCTCTGTTGCAAGAGGTATAAATGGAGTTTTAAGTACCTTTTAACTAGAAGGCCACCCAGGCAGGAAACCCATCAAGCTTCTCAAAAGAGAAAGGAAATGTGGCTTCCTTTGCTAGGCTGTAATCCCAAGGCTCAGGGCACTCAGCCCTCATTTCCCTAGTGGATTATGAAAGCTGGTCCGAATAATCAATAATCATGATGTCTCTGGTATCTCTGAACTCACGCACTATGGAAGATATTTCCTCAAGCATGCATCCACGCATGTGTGTGTGTGTGTGCATCCAACAAATATCTGAGCACCAAATACGTGTCCAGCAGAGAGATTAATAAATCATGATTTGGTCTGCAAAGAGCCCCCAATATAATGAAGGAAAAGACATTGTAATATACTGTGATGCATGTTATGATGGAAGTTTGTGCAAACTACTGTGGGGGCACAGAGGCTGTGCCTACATTTGCCTGAAGAAGGAGGGGTTCAGGAAATGCCCTCAGAGTTGATCAGGATGGATAGGATTAGCTAGACCAACAAGTGTGAGAGAAGGCAATGGAGGGCAAAGGACTAACCTGTACAAAAGCCTGGAAATGAGAGAGTACTTGGTTCATTCTGGCAATTGCAAATACTTGATAATAGTTTAGCATGATAGGAAAAGTTGTGATAGTGGAAGTTATCCAGAGACTAGTGGACCCCTTCCTGCAATACACATATGACATTTTGAGTGCTATTTCCTTCCCCTAGGGATCCTTGATCACCTAAAAGGGCATTTGGTTGATTTCACTGGCCTCTAGAATTAAATGAAATAGTGGATCTAGAAGTTACCATGTTTTAGTCACTCCAAGGAGTCAGAAAGACCTGGTTTATCATTCAGTTTTGCTATTTAGGGCTATGTGAATGTGGGAACTTGGGGAAGTTACTTAGTTTCCCTGAATTTCAATTTCTTTGTTTATCAAATGGGTATGGTTATGGAAAGGAATTGACATTTATAAACCAAGGCATGCTGCCTAAGCAAATGGATATATTATTATTAATTAAGATTTATCTCTCTATCCAGTGGGTACCTTGGACCCCTATTCCATTTATGCCTATTTGGATCAAGTTTTCCCCTTTTGCACACTTGATGAGTTTGGACTCTCTCACCACTGTGGTCAACAAGAATTCTAGCTGATGGTTCGGAATGGCTCTCTGCTGCCCCCACCTGTGTGGAGCCAGCTCCCACAGTAGCCTCAGGGCAGGAAGCCCAGCCAGACTCACTCCAATACTTCCCGGTATCGGTATCGCAGAAACAGAGAATGCATTGCCCAAGGCCAATCCTAGCCCATAATCATCCCCAGTGTGTTCTTCTGTGTGCTCACAGAGGCATCTGGGAGATGCAGGTCCATTTAAGGTGGGTGGCAGAGACTGGCTGGCCAGCAGCCAAAAGACATTCCCTTTGTGTCACCTTGGCAACTTCTTGAGCACCTGAGGGTCTGCAGCCACATCAGCAATGTTTTGGGGATTAGGCCAAAATCACATCTGAGAGATAAATTTGGAAAGGCCACCATCCTCTTTCAGAAGCAAATGATTTTACCAGCTCTATCTTCCAGCTGTGCAAATTGGTTAATTACAAGGGCTGTAATTTGCAATCAATATTATTTCCTTGGCATCTACTTCACTGAAGGCAAATATTTATGGCCACATTTGAAAAGGCCACATTGTCTTAATCAGGAGCCATACATGAAACACTAGGCTAAGTGACTCTTGTGGCACTAATGGCAGTTTTTGCTCTTTTTCATCTGGAAAATTTGGGGAAGAAAACATGGACAGATGCTGGATCAAGGCATTTATTTTCACAAGATAAAAGCAACCACAGGCACTGATCCCAAGGAACAAATCCTAAATACAGAGAAAAGCTGTAAGCACAAAGATGCTTACCATAGAATTTTTTTTTAATGGTGAAAAAATATTAATTTAAATGTTCAACAGAAAAGGGGTAAATGAGTTATTATGCATTTACTTGATGGAGTATTATCCATAAAATTAATGGTTATAGAAACTATATACTGACATGAAAAATTCTTACAGTGTGTTGTAAAAAGAAAAAGAGTAAGAAAGTGAGGTAGGCGTTCAGCACCTCATTAAAAATATGCATATATTTTTACATATGTATTTATATGTGCTGAAAATATATCCATGACTATAGTAGAGCATATGGGGGCAAAGTTATGAAAAAATATGCTTATAAAAATATGGAAGGAATATGTTAATACGCTAATGGAGGTAGTCTTTGAGCATTGTCTTCTATTCTTTCCTATATTTTTCTTGAATGAACATGTATTAATTTTATAATGAAAAAGATAACTAAAAAACCAAGCAGAGGAAATGATTGGTGATACTGGCAACTTCACCAAATCACCTGCATTCCACATCCTGGTGTGAGGAAGCCAGTTTGCATCATGGAAACATATGTTCATTCAGTCAGGAGACAAGTATTAGGAATCCACACTTAGACTGCTGAATGTTTGTTTTTACTGTCAAAGCTTCATGCAATAGTAGGGTGGAGGAAGTTTCCCTGCTATGTGAAAGAAGTTGGTACTGGGTATTTTGGGAGCATAAAGTAGGCTACTAAACCAGACTAGGAGCTCTGGTAGCATAGTGCCTAAGGCACTGACTGCTAACCAGAAGGCTGGCGGTTCAAACCCACCAGCTACTCCTCAGAAGGAAGTTGGGCAATGTACTTCTATAGTGACACTGCCTTAGAAACCCAAGGAGGGGTTGCTATGAGTCGGGTGTGACTTGATGTCACATAACAACAACAAACCAGACTGAGTGGTCAGTGAGGGCTTCCTGGACATGGTAATATTTGAGATGGATTTTGAAGGATGAGAGGCAGAGAAGCAGATAAAGAACAGTCTAGGAAAATAAAACAGGTCAATAAACATAGGAGTGTGAAAGAACAAGTACTTCATTGTGGGTGAAAGGGAAATGAGTGATGGAAGAGGGCCTTGAGTCAGATGTGAAGGGTCTTGAATTCCAGCCTAAAGCAGCCCTTTATTGAGAGAGGCTGGAGAGGTTAGAGTTTATCCGGAGGACAATATGAAGACATGGACAGTGTTAAGCAGGAGAAGGAATTGGTCATAGGCCTTTAGCAGGAAGGTCTCTCTGTCTACTGCATGGATTTAGGAATGGATTAGGGGAATAAAGGCAGAGATTGAAGGTAGAGAGGCCAGTTTGGGGACTGCAGCAGTATTCCCACAAAGGATGCAAAGTGAGATATAAGGAAGGCTAGACTTACAAAAGCCCTCAGAAATCATCTAGTTCAGGACCCTCATTTGACATTTGAGGAAGAGCAAGGTCCAAATGGGGAAGCACTTTAATTTACAGAACCTCATGATTCTTTGAGCTTCTTGCAAGACCGTCTGTAGGCTCATCCATCAATGGTGTCTTTGTTCTCCTTAAAATATTCTCACCAAAAGGTTGTCCAACTTCTACTCACACATATCCAGTTATGGTGATCTTGGGAACCCCATTCTTGGGTCAAGAAGTTCTTCTATTTAGCCTAATTTGTCTCCTTGTAGTTTCTATCCTGTAATCATAATTTTCTCCATGAAGCCACACAGAGCCATGCTGCTGCCTCTGTGCTATGTTGCGTGCTTTTACACTATCTCATTCAATCTTCCTAACAATCCTGTGCAGTAGGTACAATTATTATTTTAACTTTACAGTTGGGAAAACTGAGTTATGTGGAGATCAGTATCAGGTCCTTTCCTTGGATTTTCTCTTCTCCATCCTCAGGTTCTTCTGGTTCCAGTATGGTGTGATTCTGCACACCTTCTGAGCTCTGGGAACTTCCCTAGATGTTTGATTTAAAGTTTGTGACTCTGAACTGAATGCTGGTTTCCCCAGAGATCTATAACTGGTAGAGTAAAGAGAGGTAATCATGCTCTTTTTCTTATAATTGCCATCAAACCATTTGCCATTGAGTTGACTCTGACTCATGGGACCTCAGTGTGTGTCAGAATAGAACTGAGCTTCATAGGGTTTTAAATGGATGATTTTTTGGAAGTAGATCATAAAGACTTTCTTCCAAGGTGCCTCTAAATGGATTCAGACTGTCAACTTATTGGTTAACAGTTGAACACATTAACCATTTGTACTATTCAGGGATTCCCATTCTTATAATTAGAGCTCTATTAATACAGCCTGTGATCACATTTGGACCTTTTGGTAACCACATTGCTTTGCTAACATCAGACCTGACCTGACCAAGGACATGAAGAACTAGGATACAAGCCTAGATCTCATGTGCCCAGCCCAGGGCCCTTTCACTCCATCACAGTGCACCAAGACATACTAGGACCATCTGAGAGAAAAAAACAACAACAAGAAAAACAAAACAAAACAAAGTCCTTATTGTCTGTACTACTTCTTCTTAGCATCAGATTTTCCAAGATTCTTGAGTGGTAAAGGATTGGTTTATGAAAACATCTAACTATTTACTACATGGTTATCCATTAATAGAGGAAGATTTCCTTCCTTCTGATAGTATGTTTTTCAGTAGGCACAGTTAGGAAACAAACTGCTTCCCCATCAGCATCTTTTACCTCTAGTTCCTTCTGTTATGTCTGACCCTGATCAGTAGGCTGGAACACAGTGCCAAATAATTAACCAACCTCCCCTGCTAATTAAGCCAGTGCTCTCTGGTGACCAGCGCACACTCCAAGGTTGACTAGACTCTGGCACAAGGGCAAAGGGCAGCAAGAGTTGACTGAGGACTCTGATGATTGTAAGGGGCAGGTCCAGCTTCTTATCTTTCCTGACTCTTTTCTCCTTCTCCACTTCCCAAGGCCTTTGCCAGAGGCCTCTGCTTAGAATGCCCTTCCCCCATCCTTGTCTGCCTGACAAGTTTCTATTCTTCCCTCAGTGTCCAGCTCCAATGCCCCATCCTCTATGCAGAGCTTGCTGCTTCCCCCTTGGGGCTCCGATAGCACCTTGCATCTATTTCTACCTGAGTATGACTATTGTATTTCTTCATTTCTCCTTTCCTTCCTTTGTACTTTCTCTAGGTCAAGTCTGATTCTTCTGTTTTCCAGTGCCCAGCACAAAATAGGGAACCAAAGTGTGTATGATACATGAATGAATGAATAAATGAGTGATCAATAATTTGAACTTCAGGTATGCCTATTTCATCTATGAATCAAGTCACCATTGCTAGGGTTTAGTTTCATCACCTGCAGAATGAATATATGCTTCTCAGCATTGTTGAAAGTACTGTATGAGAGAAAGGAGGTGGTAGGACTTTTGATCCTACAGAAGGGCTATATGTGTGCATGAGAACATGTCCTGGGAGTCACTGGGATAGTTAGCTACCTTCTCCCAAGATGTATTAAGGCTGTGAGTGCTCCAACGGCCACATAACTATTTGAATCCTTCTTTTCCCTTGCTCCCTCCATCTCCTTCTCCCTTCTTCCTTTCCATTCTTCCTGTTTTCACTGAACATCTAATATACAACAGGCACTGGGGATTCAATGAAAGGAAACTTAAATCTTATTTTTGCTTTTAAGGAGTTCACAGTTGGGGAGACAGACATAAGACAACAATCACAATACAAGGTGTCAAGTGCTAAGTCCTGGACAACAGGCACAACACGGGGGCTGCATAAGCATGGAGGAAGGGCATACAACACAGCCCTCACAGTCAGAGCAAACTTATCATAGGAAGGTTTAACGTCCCTTAAATAGGAGTCAGCTAATTGAAGACTATTCTAGACACAGAGATAGATATGTTAGAAAGATTGGAGATGAGAGAAAATGGAGAAAACCTAAAAACTCAGAGTGTAGAGTGTTGGGAGAAGTAGTGGGAGAAGACATGGCAGCTGGGTAAATGTTAAAATATAATACCGGAGGGGCAGGCAGGGGTTGATCACACAAGGCTTTATTATACGTGGTGAGGCACTGGCTTTTACTCTGAGGTCAGTGGGAGTCGTGGGAGAAGTCTACCTGGGATTGTACCATGTCCAAGGAGTGAAACAGAAACCCCATGGGAGGAAGACAATTGCAGAGGAAAAAGCTCTGGACCTGCCATTCTTGGGATAAAAGCTAAAGGCAGAGGAGCTTGGCCTGGAGAAGAGAGGACTTGGAGGCAGGCCAGGTTGCTGTCTTCAGATTAAGGAGCTGCTGGGGGAGAAGAAGCAGCTGTGCTCTGTGTGCTCTAGAGTGCAGTGCTAGGACCAGTGGGTGTGGCTGCTGCCCTGAACTCTCAGCTTTGCCACTTACTACCTGTGTCAATCTGGAAAATTAGTTCTAACCTCCCCGAACCTAGGTTTCCCCATTTGTAAAATTAGAACTGGAATGCTGACTTCAGCACATTGCTGTAAGGACTTACTGTAAATATGTACATCAAGGGCCCAGCACATGCTTGGCACGTGGGAGATGCTCATGTTAGGTCCCTCATGACTCTAAACATAAGTACTGAGACGTGATGAGAAGCATGTTGGCAGGGGAAGCATGGAAGGAGGAGGGACACAAGAATAATTTCAGCTTTGAACACAAGTACAATTCCATTCGCTCCCTATTTTGGGATTTGCTGCAGAGGCCCAGAGGGAAGGAAGGATTCCCATTTTAGCGCAACCCGCCTGCTCACTGGGGCAGCATTTCCAGTACTCCAGCCTACCCCTTGAATCAGCTTTATAGATGATTTGATGCCTGAACTGGTGTGAGGGGCATCCTTTATGGGTCAACTTAAATATCCTTCCTCAGAAAAGCCCTTTGTGATGCCCCAGCCTACCTAGGACCTTTTCATCTAATATCCCATTATACCATTTATTTTTTTCTTTACCCGTATTGCAGTTGGTATTTATCTATTTGTGTGATTGTTTGTTTATTGCTTTTCTGCACCCCTATGAGGGTAGGGACTACTTTTTGATATTCCCTATTTCATTCCCATTGCTTAGAACAGTGGCTGGAACACAGTAGGCACTTTAGTTACTGATTGACTAAATGAATGACTGCATAACTAAATGTACAAGTAGCAACGAAGGGGAAAGGGCTTTCTTAGTGGAAACAGTATGAGCAAAGGCGTAAGTGTGGCAAAATACAGCATCTATGTAAGTAGCAAGCGAAAAACTTAGTGTGTCTACGAGATAAAGATAGAGAAGTCTTTTGGGTCAAAACTCTACAAGTTTATTAATGTTCTGTTAAGGACATTGGGCTGTTTGGAGGCAACAGGGACACACTGAAGGTGCTTAAGCAGGGATGCCACTGTACTGGAAAGCTTGGAGGGAAGAGACTGGAGGGGCTTTCTTTCTGCTTCTGGAATATGGCTTGGCTCTCTGCTCCATCAGGAGCATTCATTTTGGATCCCCAAAGTCCCTCTTTCTTCTCCAGCAATTGCCTACAATTCAACCTGTCAGACTTCTTTACTGCATCTAAGCCTCAGGTTCCAAGGAACAATCCCTTCCTTCCTCTAAGTCCCAGTTCCTGTCATTCCTTAGGTCATACTTCTGTACACATTCACGCCCTTAGATTGTTTCAGAAGATTAAAGTTCCAGGCTAGGTTACTATTATATGCCTCAGTGTCTTATTCTGCAAAATGAGGTTGATGGTAATTGCATCTATCCTTTTGGGGTTGGTAGGAGAACTAAAGAACATATACAAAGCATGCAAGTTTGTGGAATTGCACTGCACTGTTAAAGCCGTGTACCAGCACCATGAAATACTGAAGTTGGCACTTTGGCTACCTTAGCAAGACATAGATCTGGGTTCTGATCCCAGCCCACCACTCCGATTCCATGTACCCCAAACACAACCAAAAGCTTTATTCATCAAGATTCTAGAGTCTAGACATCACATAAATTGGCTGAGAAACTTGTAGTTATAGTTCCAGGGTCCAAGAAGGAAAACATCTAGCAAGAGGAGACTAGAAACTTGGAGGTAATACATTTCTCTAGCTAGTGGACCAAAAGAAGACTAGGTAGGAGAAGAGTAATTTACAACTCAAGCTTTGGCTTTTTCCTTTAAATTGAGTGTTTCTATGACTTGTGCAGGAGCTCTGGTAGCATAGTGCCTAAGGCACTTGACTGCTAACCAGAAGGCTGGTGGTTCAAACCCACCAGCCACTCCTCGGAAGGAAAGTTGGGCAATCCTACTTCCATAGTGACACTGCCTCGAAAACCCAAGGAGGGGTGGCTATGAGTCAGAGCTGACTCGATGGCAAATAACAACAACAACATGACTTGTGCCAGAAAATTGCCTGTTTGAGCCCAACTTTCTGAACCCTAAATGATACCACAAATGCTGAGGCTTTCTGGCTAAAGGATCCAGTCCCAATGTTTTTCCCACTCTCTTCTTTCACTATATATCACTTCTAGCTCTCTCCTCCCATCCCCATGCCTCAAATGGTAGTTTCATTGGACTACTTGACAGTCTCCAAATATGCTCTGTACTCTTTCATCTTCAGGCTCTGTACAGGCTGTCCCACTGCCTGCCTGCTGTCTCCTCCTTGCCAACCAATCAAAATCTTGCTTATTCTTTAAGGCCTGGGTAAAAAAGCTACCTTTCCTCTGAAATCTGCCTTGATTTCTCCAGGCACAATTAATCTCTCTTCTTTTATTGCCGCCATGGAATATTGCTGTACTTTTGAATTTTAGTTGACTGTTTCCATGTATCTTCCTCCATTAGATTGCCCCTGGACCCTAGTGCCTAGAAGAGCTCTAGATATAGTTTAGGTGCTTAGTAAATACATGCTGAAGCCAATCAAAGAAGAGGAAGTAGAAAATTAATTTTTATTGAGCATCAAATGACATGCCAAGCACTCTGTAGATATGAGCTCGTATAATTTTGGCTCTCCCTGACTTCCCAAACCGTGTACCTCTAAACACACTCAGCAATCCCCATACCATGCTGCAGAAAGGTTCGAAAAGCCCACTGGGGCAAAAGCTCTGGGTCTTCATACTGTCTGCCATCTCTGCTCTGCTGCCATTGCCCTGGCTCTCTGATTGTCTAGCTGCATGTGCTCTCTTGATAACTGACTCATGCAGTTGTCAGTTTCAACTCAAGGCAACAAACACTTCTTGAGTAACTACAAGGTATAGGTATGTGATTCTGCATGCTTCCTCACTGGCAAGCACTTTTAGGCATGATTGCAAATAAGAGACAGTCTTAAGTGCACAGAATTACAACAACTGGGCAACTATCATGCAGTAGATATCACCATTTACAAATGGGGCTACAAAGGTATGGAGAGGCTGGGAACTACCAGGAGGGTTGCACTGCCAGTAACTTTTGAAGCTGAGATTCAAACCAAAAATGGCTGTCTAATGCTGAAGCACATGCCCTTTCCCTATGCTTCAGTTTCTTGACTTTTTTTTTCTCTCTTCATGAGGGTAGGTGATGTTCACAGGCATAACACACTTTCTTAGACAGACCTAGAGTGCCACTTTGGAACCTAATTGCTGTCCAGCCCACTCCTTGTCCTTTCTCTTCTCTGCAGTGTACATCAGGGCCCTGTTCCTGCAGGCTGCATTTCCTAGACTCTCAGGTCAACTGGCTTTTAGATGGCATCAGTCAATGGGAGACAATGACTGGATATTGCAGGACTGGAGGAAGAGGGCAGAGTATCCTCCCAGCCTTCCATGAGGTGTCTGGCAGTGGCTAAGTTTCCTCCAAGGCTCTAGCTTCTCCTAGACAGGTTACCTTGGTTCTTAGTTTGTGCTGGGTAACCCTAACTCCTAGGATCCAGTAACACCTGCCCTCCCTTTAGCCTTCCAGCCTAATGGTGATAGTGTCTTCTGGGTTTTGCAAACCTCCCAGTTTGTTCACCATTCCTTGTTTGGCTTCTCACTTTGTACCAGATGCCTGCATTGACTCCTCTATTTCTAGGTGGCCAGCTACATTTCTTTCACCAGCTCAAATTGTAACTCCACTCTCTTCCTTTCCTCTCATATTTGAATGGTAAGAAAATCAGTGACAGTATTGTAAGGGTAACCTTAAGTCTGCTCTTCTTGATATAAAAATTTAATAATTTGCAAACATTATTATTTTCACAATGTTAATAACCCTCCACCCTTTTTTTGGTGACACCTCACAACCACTGCTCTTTGTTATCATACTTCCTAAAATCAAGGGCTGTTAGCATAGAAGAGCTTTTCAGTGTTGTCAGCTATGAGTATGGAATCAGAAGGTTCAAGTCAAAGATGGGCCCAGTGACAGTTCAGACCTCTCTTTCTTGGGACCTTTGACCTATAACCCATCATCATCATCATCATCACTACTATCATTGGAATCAGTCATGAGCACTTGCTATATGTGAGCATTGTGGTTTTCATGCTTGACATATGAGCTGTATGAGCCCTCAAAACTACATTATGAGAAAACTGTGTCATAGAGAAATTAAAGAACATGCCCAAGGTCATGTGGCTAGTAAAGGGTGGGGATAAGATGTGATCCCAGGCAGTCTGGCTTCAGGGCTTAGGGTCTATGTTGTTATAGCCACTATGCCTTTGGGCCTCTTCATGATCTGCTCCTCCTCTCTCAGACAATGTTCTATCAGCATCACAATTTTCCCTACCCTTGGGGCAGGAATGTGTACATTTCTTGATCATCCCATTGGCAAAGGACAAATTCTGCTGTATGGAGTGGAAAAGGGGACCAAAAATGCTTCTATCTCATATAGTTCCTCCTCACTCTCTAATGCAACTGGCCAGAGAGATGCTGAAATATTCCTTAGGGGAAGAAAGCTTAAAGAACAGAAAATGGGGTATTTTGAAGGAGTTCTTTCTAGGAGTTAAATAACTTTAGAATAGAAAGCAGCAGAAGAAAATAAACGCCCACAAAAATGATTTCTGCTTTTTTTTTTTTTTTTTTTTTAAACCCTCAAAATTATGGAAATTGTTTCTGACAGCAAATTGCTCCTAATTAATTTCTTGGCTCTGTTGGGAAAATGTACTGTTCTGTTGATTTCTAAATTCTACCAGCTTAATGATCAAAACTACTAACATGGGTTTGCAGTTGAGGGTTTGTCAGCATAGTGTGAAGGCTAAGGAAAGAGTGGGGAAAGGATGGTTGGATGGGCACCAGGAGAGTTAGAGACCCAGGTTGCTTGTACCAACCCAAGACCTGGTCCCCATGTTCCAAAGCCCAAGAGAAGGTTGGTCCACAGGAAAGAAGTCTGAATGGCAGAATGACAATGTGGGGGAGTGTCTGAGTGTGGAATCAGGACACTTAAGTTCAGATCCCATCTTTATAACTCACGTAGACAAATAGTTAAACCTTTTTGAGCTTTAGTCATTTTTGTATATGGGGCTAGTAGTATGTAAAATTTACAAAACTCTTGCTATATGCTAGCTAATATTCTAAGTGCCTTTGTGTGCACAGATATATTATTCTCCATAAACCAATGAAATAGGTATTGCAATTCTCCCAATTTTACAGATGAGGAAACAAGTTCAAAGATGCCAATCAAATTGCCTAAGGTTACACATGCTATGTGGCAGAGACTAGAAAAGAACCCAGACAGTCATGCTCACTATGAGAGAAAAGGAGCCCTTAGCCCAGTCCTCAATTGTTGGTCAATCTATCTTCCTTCCCTCATTAGACTGAGAACTTCTTGAGGTCCTATTTGATTTTGTATACATAAGGCAGTTAATGATTGATAAGTAAATAAGTGAATAAACAAATGATTTAGATGCTCAATTAAATATTGGCATGACTTAAATCTGGAATCAAGTAAGTTGGTGTAACTCAAGAAAAAATATTCAATTAACATTATTCAATAAACATCTGCTATGTGACAGTCGGGAGCTCTGGTGGCATAGTGCCTAAGGCATTTGACTGCTAACCAGAAGGCTGGCGGTTCAAACCCACCAGCCACTCCTCGGAAAGAAGGTTGGGCAATCTACTTCCATAGGGATACTGCCTTGGAAACACAAGGAGGGGTCACTATGGGTTGGATCTGACTCTATGGCGATGGGATGTGACAGTCACTGTGGTAATCAGTGAATAATCCTGGGCACCCAGCAATTTTACTTTTTGGGATTTATCCTAAGAAAATGGAAAATTATATAAAGGGTGGATGAACAAGGATATTCATCATAGCATTCACTCATCCAAAAAGATATTTGTTGAGGGCCTACTATGTACCAGGCATTGTTTTAGATACTTCCAGCCTTCACAAAACTTACAATCTTGTAGAAGATAGACAGACAAAAAGCAAACAGATATACAATGTCAGGGACTGATAAGACATATGAAATAAAATGAAGCAGGATAGGGTTAGGGAAGGGACTGGGGCCCAGAGCAAGGTTGGATTGTATGAGAGGGCATCCTGTTACCAAAACATTTTACAAAACCCCACGTGCTACACAGATGTAAACTGGATGTAAATTAATCCCAATCATCTTCCAAAGCCCTCAAGCTCCAATATTACTTTGTTTCTGATGCCTTTCCTTACTTTTTCAGGGAGCAGTATGCTGGGCTCCCTTTATACTTTTTATATCCCTCTGTTGTAGCACTGAGTTTTCTGGAGGGTCTCATTTTTTTTTTTTTTTAAACTTCTTGTGGCAAGGTCAACCTTTCATTTGTCTGTGAATTCACAGAATTGAAAGAAAAAAAAAAAAAAAAAAAAGTCAGATGCCTGATACATGGTGATGACTCAATATGGAATAGCTGAATTGACATGAAAAGACACTCCAGGATTGAGCAAGATTTTGACATGAGTTGAGTGGTGCTCTTAGTGACATTCAAATCTATTCCTTTGTACACAGTAGGTACATAATAAAAACTCAAACGAATAAGCCCATGCTGGGAAAAGCAGCTTCTTTTTTGCTGAGTTAGTATTACCCCATGTCTGTAAGTAAGGTGTTCTGTTGAGACAGGTACCAGACCTGCCAACACAGGCACTCAGATCTATGTGCCAGGTAATGTGTTAGGTAAGCCACCAAATCATTATCCCAGGTGATCCTCAAAAACACCTCTTACGGTGAGTACTATTATCCTATTTTATAGACAAAGAAAAATGGACCAAAGAGGTTAAAGCATGGCCTTTTAGAACAAATTAGAAGGGGAATAATGAGACCAAGAATCCAGGAGTGTCTGATACTAATGTCCTGGCCCACCAGAACCTTTGCTATGGTGGGTGGTAGGGGAGATGCTGTAAGAGGGTTTAAGGAGCCCTGGAAGCTGCTAGGTTTTCCTCCTCCAGAGCCTCATTGGCTCATTAGCTCTTACATGAGGAGATGGTTGCCGTGTTTAGAGCACACTCAGCTCTAGTGGTATAGTGCTTAAGGCATGTGACTGCTAATCAGAAGGCTGGCAGTTCAAACCCACCAGCCACTCCTCGGAAGGAAGGTTGGGCAATCTCCTTCCACAGTGATACCACCTCAGAAACCCAAGGAAGGGTCGCGATGAGTTGGATCCGACTTGATGGCAGTGAGTTTGGTTTGGTTTTCCATAGATCTAGTGTCACACAAATAAAGATTTTAATGCTTTAGTAAGCAGTGAATTCTGCACAGCCCAGATCCCATCTCAGGTAAGAATACACAGCTTTCCCAGGTCAACATTTTTGTTCTGCTCTAATGGCACCAATCACTTCTCCCTTACATGGTTGTTGCCAAGTTTCTTCTATTAAAGTGTGAGCACCTTGAGGCCCAGGACTTGGTATCCAGACTGGGTAGAATAATGTCCCAAACTTCTTGTGTACCTGAAACTTGTGAATGTGACTTTATTTGGACATAGGATCTTTGCAGATGTAGTTAGTTAAGGTGAGGTCATATTGGGTTAGGATGTGCCCTAAATCCAATATGACTGATATCCTTATGTTGTTGTTAGGTGTTACCAAGTTGACTCATAGGGACCCTATGTATAACAGAAGTAAACACTGCTTGGTCCTATGCCATCCCCATAATACTTGCTATGCTTGAGCCCATCATGGCAGGTGCTGTGTCAATCCATCTTGTTGAGGGTCTTCAGCTTTTTCGCTGACCCTCTACTTTACCAAGCATGATATCCTTCTCCAGGGTATGGTCCTTTTTGACAACATGACCAAATAGGTGAGACAAAGTCTTGCCATTCTCACTTTTAAGGAGCATTCCAGCTGCACTTCTTCCAGGACAGATTTATTCATTTTTCTGGCAGTCCATGGTATTTCCAGTATTCTTTGCAAACACCACAATTCAAAGGAATCAAGGCTTCTTCAGTTTTCTTTATTCATTGTCCAGCTTTCACATGCATATGAGATAACTGAAAACACCATGACTTGGGTTAGGAGCACCTTAGTTTTCAAAGTGACATCTTTGGTTTCTAACACTTTAAAGAAGTCTTTTGCAGATTTGCCCAGTGCAAAACAATGTCTGATTTCTTGACTGATGCTTCCATGGGTGTTGATTGTGGATCTAAGTAAAATGAAAGCCCTGACAACTTCAATCTTTTCTCTGTTTAGCATGATGTTGCTTATTGGTTCAGCTGTGAGGACTTGTGTTTTCTTGATGTTGAACTGTAATCTATACTGAAGACTGTAGTCTTTGATCTTCATCAGTAAGTGCTTCAAGTCATCTTCACCTTCATCAAGGACAACTGTGTCATCTTCATATTACAGGTTGTTAATGAGTCTTCCTCCAATCTTGATGCCACATTCTGCTTCATGTAATCTAGCCTCTAGGATTGTTTGCTCAGCATACAGATTAAATAAGTATGGTGAAAGGATACAACTCTGACACACACCCTTCCTGATTTTAAACCATGCACTATCCCCTTGTTCTGTCTGAATGACAACCAAAAGGTCATGTACATTTTCCTCATGAACACAAATAAGTGTTCTGGATTTCCCATTTTTCACAGTATCATCCATAATTTGTTATGGTCCACATAGTCGAATGCCTTTCCATAATCAATAAAACACAGGCAAACATCTTTCTGGTATTCTTTGCTTTCAGCCAAGATCCATCTGATATCAACAGTGATATCCCTTGTTCCATGTTCTCTTCTGAGTCCAGCTTGAATTTCTGGATATTCCCTGTCAATATCCTGCTGAAATCATTTTTTAATTCTCTTCAGCAAACTTTTACTTTGGTGTGATATTAATGATATTGTTTGATAATTTCCACATTCTATTGGATCACCTTTCTTCAGAATGGACACAAATATTGATCTCTTCCAGTCAGTGTCATTATAGGAAGATATTATACTGAATGGAAAGGACAAATATTCTATGATCCCACTTATATGAAATATCTAGAACAGGCAAGTATATAGAGACGAAAGTCTACTAATGGTTACCAGGGATAGGCAGAAGGATCTCTGATGTGTAGTGGTTAAACCATCTGGCTGCTAACCAGAAGTTTGGTGGTTGGAACCTACCAGCTGCTCTGTGGGAGAAAGATGAGGCAGCCTTAGAAACCCTATGGGCAGTTTTACTCTGTCCTATAGGGTAGCTATGAGTCAGAATTGACTCAATGGCAGTGGCTTTGGTTTTGGATTAGGATGGGAGGGTGGGAAGGAAGGGGAAAGAAGTACTCAATACTTAGGAGGCACTGAACATCTGAGAAGGCTGAAGGAAAAATGTGGGAATGGATAAGAGTGATGGTTGAACAACTTGATGAACATGTTAATGCCACTGAACAGTACAGATATTATTTACCACAATTTTTTTAAAAAATGAAGAAAAAAAAAAGAAGATGGAGATTTGGGTTGAGAGACCAGAGTAGACACAGGGAAGTAAGGCCATGCAAAAACAGAGGCAGAGATAGGAGTGCTGCAGCTGTATGTCAAGGAAGGCTAAGGATTGCTGGAATCCACCAGAACCTAGGAAGGGACAGGGAAGCATCTTCCTTTAGGGTCTTCAGAGGGAGTGTGACCCCGCTGATACTTTGATTTCAAACCCACCAGCCACTCCTCGGAAGGAAGGTTGGGCAATCCTACTTCCGTAGTGATACTGCCTCGGAAACCCAAGGAGGGGTCGCTATGAGTCGGATTTGACTCGACGGCACATAACAACAACAACAACGAGCCTCCAGAACAGTGAGACTATAACTTTTTGTTGTTCTAAGCCATCCAGTTTTGGTAATTTGTTACAGCAGCCCTAGGAAGTTAATATAGCATCCTTCTCTTTCCTGTGCCTAGCCTAGTGACTGACACACAAAAAAAGACCTGGGATTATTGCAAATGAAAGAGACTTAGGAGTCCAAGAGGAGTCTGGGTTAGAATAAAATGCTGTTGAACTCCCTCACTCTTGAATGATACCTTTACAAAGCCCCAGAGCTCTCACTTGGTGAGAGTTCCTTCTTGATCAGCCAGAGCAGCCAATCCTCCTCCAGATCTAGGAGGGTAGTGGTGATTGGCCTTGCTCACAAGCTTTGTGCTTGTTCCTGCAATCAGGCCTTAAACGCCTTATCCTAATAAAAATAGGCACCAATCATAGACCCCAGGGTTCCTCTGTGAATGGTCACTCAACTGTGTTAATATGCAAATGCTTGAATTTCAAAGTTTCTCAGAAATGCAGTCCTGTAAGCATTAGTGATACTGCCTTGGAAACCCAAGGAGGGGTCGCTATGACTCGGGGCGACTCGAAGGCACATAACAACAACAACAACAAGCATTAGTTTAAGGGGACACTGGGGACAGGGGAGCAGTGGTTAAAACACTCAGCTGCTAACCAAAAGATCAGCAGTTTGATCCTACAAGCTGCTCCTCAAGAGAAAGATGTGGTAGTCTGCTTCCTTAAACATTTACAACCTTGGAAACCTTAGGGAGCAGTTCTATTCTGTCCTTTAGGGTCACTATGAGTTGGAATCTATTGGACAGCAATGGGTTTGGGAAGCACTATTATAGGTTACTAAATAAACTCAAGGGTTTGATCACACTCTTTGAAGATTAGGACAAGGGAGACAATCTCAAAACATCTGAGAACCCCCATGAGGGGCAGAATTCTAGGATTTATCCATTTATTCAACATTTTTAAGTGTCTGAGAAAATGTCAGCTGCTAGTACCTAATGGTAAGCAAAAATAGATCTGAACTCTGCCCTCATGGACTTATGGCTAGTGGGGAAAACAGATATTCCTCAAATAATCACACAAATATGGGTATCATTACACTCTGAGATAAGCACTATGAAAGAAAGAACAAGATTCTATAAGTGCATATGGCAAAGTCATCTGACTGAGATTATGGGTCCAGGGAAGCCTTCCCAAAGGGAGTAAGGTTATGCTGCAATCTGAAGGATGAGTATGTAATTCCTACATGAAGGGGACAGAAAGGACATCACAGCAAAGTGACACACCAAGGGAATAGTTAACCTGCTGCTGTCAAGTTGATTCTCACTCATAGCAGGGTCCACAATCTTAATCAGCTTCCATCAACTCCAAATAAACAATCTAAAGTAAAATGCAATCTGAGTAAAAATATTCAAATTGCTATACAAATGCAGCTTAAGATCTCTCTTTCCAACCAGGAAAGAATTTACTTCTAAATTACTTCTAATTTACTTCCAAATTCCTCCAGTAAGTCCTAGGGCCAACACTGATCCTGGCAGAGGGAAACGTATGTCCAAAATCATGTAGGTCCCAGGAATTAGAAGAAGTTAGTATAGAAAGAGAAGTCCCTAGGTGGTGCAAACAGTTAAGTGCTTGGCTACTAACCAAAAGGTTAGTAGTTTGAATCTACCTAAAGGCTCCTTGGAAGACAGGCTTGGCCACTGACAACTGAAAGGTCGACCAAAAACCAAACCAGATGCCACTGAGATGGCTCTGACTCATGATGACCCCATATATGTCAAGGTAGGACTGCATTTCATAGGATTTTCAATGGCTGTGATATTATGGAAGTAGATCATCAGGCCTTTCTTTTAAGGTACCACTGAGTAGTCTCAGAGTCAACTTCTCAGCAGCAGATTGTTGAACTCTTAGTGCCAGCCAGCGATTTACTCTGAAAGGTCACAGACATAGAAACACCTTAGAGAATAGTTCTACTCTGAAATACATGGTGTCACCATGAGTTGGAGTCAACTTGATGGTAACTAGTTTTTTTTTTTTTTTTAATGTACAGAGAAAATTATGGGATAGGGTGGGGGAATATAAAATAAGCCTGACAGATTATTTGAAAAGCCTTTGAAAGTGAAAAGTTTTAAGTCAATGGGGATGGAAAAAGTGGAGCACAGAAATGATTATATGCACTGTTTGAAAAGTGGGTCCAGGGAAACAAGTTAGGGTGCTACTTCAGTAGCTCAGATGAAGGACAATGATATCTCAGACTAGAGTGGTGTCAGTGGAGATGGAGAAAAGTGGAAGGATTTAAGAGAAGCAACAGAAGGAGATGGTGTGGAGGACAGGCAACTGAGATATATGGCCTGGTTGTGTTATAAATTTCTGTATAACCTTGTATAAATCCCTTTGAGACTGAGTATTCCTTTCACCCAGCAAAGAAACCTCTCAATACTCCTTCAATGAATGGTTGAGATTTGCAAATGATAGAATTAGGTAATCTTTCATTGGTTTGCCTGCGCTAACATTTTGTGGTTCAATAATTCTGTGATTCTAATCCTTTCTGCTCTCTCCCCAAGTGCCTAAACATATCCTTCCTAAAAACATAGTTGCTGGAATGATACCCACACCTGTAGCTTTATGATAAATAGTTGTGACATCTACAATCAGGGCTATGAACCAGACATCACCAGGTGTCTATTGAACCAAAGAAGAGAAAAATAACCTTTCATTGGAAGTTTTCTCTAGAGAAAACTTTAGCAAGAAAATATCCAGTGTCAGATGGAGAAATGCCTTGGGTGATAATGATGATGATACTCATAACAATTTCTTAATTTCATTTAGTGTCTTAACATGCCTTCTCTCATTTGACTCAACAACCTTATGATGTAAGTAGGGTAAAGGATTATTATGCCAGTTCATAGACGTGAGTAAAGTAAGCCCAAGAGAGAAGGAAATAAATACTAGTGCTTATACAGAGACTTCTATATCATTTTAGAGGAGCTGTAGTGGCATAGTGGTGCAGTGTCTAAGGCATTTGACTGCTAACCAGAAGGCTGGTGGTTCAAATCCACCAACCACTCCTCAGAAGGAAGACTGGGCAATCTACTTCCATAGAGTTACTGCCTCAGGAACCTAAGGAGGGGTCATGGGTCATGATGAGATGGATATTGACTTGATGGCAAGGAGGTTTTTTTTTTTGGTGATGGCACAGTGGTTAAGTGCTCTGCAACTTGGTTCAAACCTACCACCTGTTCTGGGAGAAAGAGATGGTAATCTGCTTCTGCAAGGATTTAGAGCTTTGAAAACCCTAAGGGGAAGTTCTACTCGTCCAATAGGGTCACTAGGAGCAGTAATTCAACTCAATAGCAGTGGGATTGTTTTTCTGTTTGATATATCAGTATGGCCTTGGCGATACAAATGATGCCAGAGATGGCATGACAGGATTTTGCAAGACCAATGGCTTATTCATTGCAAATACTCTTTTTTCAAAAACAACATAAATGGCAGCTAAACACATGGACCTCACCAGATGGAATACCCAGGAATCAGATTGACCATACCTGTGTAAAGAGGTGATGGAAAAGCTCAATATCTTCAATCAAAACAAGGCCAGAAGCTCACTGTGGAACAGGCCATTAATTGCTCATGTGTAAGTTCAAGTTGAAGCTGAAAAAATTAGAACAAGTCCATGAAAGCCAAAATATGACCTTGATTATATCCTCTCTGAATTTAGAGACCATCTGAAAAATAGATTTGATGCACTGAACACCAATGATATAAAACCAAATGAGTTGTGGGATGACAGCAAGAACATCATATGTGAAAAAAAGTAAAGGACATTAAAAAGACAGGAAAGGAAGAAAGGATCAAAATAGATGTCAGAAGAGACTCTGAAACTTGCTCTTAAATGGAGAATAGCTAAAGTAAAAAAAAAAAATGGTGAAATAAAAGAGCTGAATAAAAGATTTTAAGGGCAGCTTGAGAAGACAAAGTGAAGTATTATAATGAAATGTGCAAAGTTCTTGGATTAAAAAACCAAAAGGGAAGAACATGCTCCTTATTTCTCTTTTTCAAGCAGAAAGAACTGAAGAAAAAAGTCAAACCTTGAGTTGCAATATTGAAAGACTCTATGGGCAAAATATTGAATTATGCAAGAAACATCAAAAGAAGATGGAATACACAGAGTCACTGTACCAAAAAGAATTGGTCAATATTCGTCCATTTCAGGAGGTGGCCTATGATCAAGAACCAATGGTATTAAAGGAAGAAGCTCAAGATGCACCAAAGAAATTGGCAAAAAACAAGGCTCAAGGAATTGACGGAATACTCATTGAGGTGATTCAACAAATGCCACGCTAGAGGCACTTGCTCATCTGTGCCAAGAAATTTGGAAGACAGCTACCTGGCCAACTGACTGGAAGAGATCCATACTTGAACCCATTCCAAGGAAAGGTGATCCCACAGAATGTGGAAATTATCAAACAATATAATTAATATCACATGCAAGTAAAATCCTGCTGAATATAATTCAAAAATGATTACAGCAGTATATTGATAGAGAACTTCCAGAAATGCAAGCTGGATTCAGTAGAGGATGTGGAATGAGGGATACCATTGCTGATGTCAGATGGATCTTGGCTACAAGCAAAGAATACCAGAAAGATGTTTACTTGTGTTTTATTGACTTTGCAAAGGCATTCATTTGTGTGGATTATAACAAATTATGGATAACATTGAGAAGAATGGGAATTCCAGAACACGTAATTGTGCTCATGAAGAACCTACACATAGACTAGGAGCCTGTCCTTCGAACAGATCAAGGAGATACTGCATGGTTTAAAATCAGAAAGGGAGTGTGTCAGGGTTGTATCCTCTTACCATACTTACTTAGTCTGTATGCTGAGCAAAAAATCCGAGAAACTGGGCTATATGAAAAAGAGTGTGGCATCAGGATTGGCGGAAGACTCATTGACAACCTGTGATATGGACACAACTTTGCTTGCTGCAAGTGAAGATTATTTGAAACACTTACTGATGATGAAGATTAAAGACTACAGTGCAGTATGGATTACACCTCAACATATTGTTGTTATGTGCCATCAAGTCGGACCCGACTCACAGTGACCCCTCCTTGGGTTTCCAAGGCAGTATCACTACAGAAGTAGATTGCCCAACCTTCCTTCCAAGGAGTGGCTGGTGGGTTTGAACTGCCAGCCTTCTGGTTAGCAGTCAAGTGCCTTAGGCACTATCACAACTTGGCCAATAAGCAGCATCATGATAAAAGCAGAAAAGATTGAATTTGTTAAAGATTCCATATTACTTGGTTCCACAATAAACAGCAATGGAAGCAGCAGTCAAGAAATCCGACTACATGTTGCACTGGGCAAATCTTCTGCAAAAGACCTCTTTAAAGTGCTGAAGAACAAAGATTTCTCTTTGAAGACTAAGGTGTGCCTAACCTAAGCCATTGTATTTTCAATTACTTCATACGCATGTGAAAGCTTGACAATGAATAAGGAAGACTGAAGAAACTGTTGATACTATTGAGTTGTGGTGTTGGCTAAGAATACCTAAAGTACTGTGGACTGCCAGAAGAACTACAAATCTGTCCTGGAGAAGGTGCATCCAGAATGCTCCTTGGAAGGGAGAATGGCCTGACTTCTTCTCACCTACCTTGATCATGTTGTCCTCAGGGCCATTCCCTGGAAAAGTGTATCATAATTGGTAAAATGGAGGGTCAACAGAAAAGGAGAAGGCCCTCAACAAGATGGATTGACACAGTGGCTGCAATGATGGGCTCAGGTCTAGCAAGGATTGTAAATCTAGCACAGGACCTGGCAGTGTTTTGTTCTGTTGATATGAGTCAGAGTAGACTTGATGGCACCTAACAACAACAACAACAATCAGAATTTCAGAACAGAAAGAGATGAATAAAACTACAGAGAAAATTGTCGAAGACTTGTTGGAACAGAATTTCCCTAATATTATGAAAGATGAGAATATATCCATTCAAGACATTCAATGAACCCCAAAGAGGATAGACAGCCCACAAATCATCAAGACACACCATAATAAAATGCACCAAAACCAGACAAAAAGAACAATCCTGAAAGCAGTGTGGAAAAAATAAAGTTACCTATAAATGGCAACCTATAAGACAAAGCTCTGATTTCTCAGCAGAAACCATGCCATGAGAAGGCAATAGTATGATATATATAAAACCCTGAAAGAAAAAAATTTCCAACCAAGAATTATATACCCAGCAAAAGTGTCCCTCAAATATGAGGGTGAAATTAGGAGACTTTCAGATAAGCAGAAGTTAAGGGGATTTGTTAAAACCAGACCAACTTTACAACAGATGCTAAAGGGAGTCCTTCCGATTGAGAATCAACAACAACAAACAAACTGATGATTAACATACATAATGGCACCAACCTGCTTACAGAAATATCCAAAGCAAAATAAGCTTACAAAATTATAAACAGGGAACCAAAGACATCAGTTTGTACATGAGGGCAACTACAAACCACACAGAGGGAATAAACAGTGTAGTTAAAGAACTTCTAAATGGTGAGGAAGTCAACACAATTGCAAGATAGAATAGACTATTTTCAACTTTGGAAGAAAATAATAAACTACAGGGTAACGTCAAAGAAAAATAATAAACTTTCACATCAAAATAAAAAAGATAAGCATAAATATTTAGCAAATACTAAACAATAGCAATGAAAGAGATGATAATATGATTCATAAACAAAATGAGCTCAGCACAGAAAATTATATGGAACAAAGAAATCAGCAACACCATGAAAAAACACATAACACATGACATCAATAAATTCATACTTGTTGATAATTACACTGAATGTCAGTGGATTAAGTGCACCACTCAAGAGACAGAGAATTTCAGACTGGATAAGAAAACATGATCTATAAATATGGTGTTTACAAGAGACTCACCTTAGACATAAAGACAAAAATAGACTAAAAATCAAAGGTTGGAAAAAGATATACCAAGCAAATGGCAACCAAAAATGGGCAAGAGTGGCAATATTAATTTTTGATAAAAAAGACTGTAAGACAAAATGACCATAAGGGACAAGGAGGGACATTATATAATTATTAAAGGATCAATTGAACAAGAAGACATAACCACAATAAATATCTATGCACCCAATGAAAGAGCCCGAAAATACATAAATCACACATTAACAGAATTGAAAAGATAAATAGATAACTCCACAGTCATTGTGGGAGATTTTAATATACCACTTTCAATAAAAGATATAACTGAAAAGAGACTCAACCAAGATGCAGAACTGAACAATATGATCAACTTGACCTTACAGACATCTACAGAGCACTTCACCCAATACAAATTTTACACTCTTTTCTAGCACACATGGAACATTTTCCAGGATAGACCATATGTTAGGACACAAAGTAAACCTCAATAATTAAAAAAAAAAAAAAAAAAAAACAACACTGAAATACTGCAAAGCATCTTCTCAGATCACAATGCTACAAATTTAGAAATAAACACTAGAAAGACCAATGGAAAAAGAGCAAACACATGGAAACTGAATAACACCCTCCTCAAAAACCACTACATAATAGAAGAAATAAAAAATGAAATAAAAAAATCCCTTGAATCAAATGAGAATGAAAACACAATATACCAAAATCTTTGGGACACAGCAAAAGCAGTGATCAGAGGGTAATTTAATAGTAATAGATGCACACATCAAAAAAGAAGAGTCAAAATCAACCCTTTAACCTAATATCACCAACAATTAGAAAAAGAGCAGCAAAAAAGAAAAAGAAAAAAAGCCTACAGTCACCAGAAGAAAAGAAGTAATAAAGATTTGAGCAGAAATAAACAAAAGAGTAAGTAGAAAGGCAATAGAAAAAATCAACAATACTAGAAGTTTGTTCTTTGGAAAGATTAATAAAATAGACAAATTACTGGCAAACTTCACAAAGAAAAAGGTGGAGAAGATGCAAATAACATGAATAAGAAATTAAATGTGTGACATCACAACAGAACTAACAGAAATAAAAAGAATGATATTAGGATACTATGAAGAACTGCACTGCAACAGATTTGAAAACCTAGAAGAAATGGACAGATTTCTAGAAACACATGACTTACCTATACTAATACAGGCTGAGGTAGAAAATTTGAACACCCAAAACAACAGAAGAAATTGAACAGGTCATAAAAAAATTAGCAACAACAAAAAAAGCCCTGGCCCAGATGGTTTCATTGGAAAATTCTACCAATCATTCAGAGAAGAGCTGACATCAATCCTAGTCAAACTATTCCAGAATATAGAAAAGGATGGACTCCTCCCCGAATTCATTTTATGAAGCAAGCATAACCTTGATACCAAAACCACAAAAAGACACCACTAGAAAGGAAAACTACAGAGCAATATCCCTCATGAATATTGATGCAAAAATCCTCAACAAAATCCTAGCCAACAGACTCCAACAACAAATTAAAAAAATAATATATCACAGCCAAGTGGGATTCATACCAGGTATGCAAGACTGGTTCAACATTAGAAAAACAATCAATGTCATTCATCACATAAGTAAAATAAAGGAAAAGAATCACATGATCATATCAATAGATGCAGAAAGGCATTTGATCAAATCCAACATCCATTCTTGATAAAAACTCTCAGCAAAATAGGAATAGAAGCGACATTCTTCAACACAATAAAGGGTATATATGCAGGGGGGAAAAACAAAACAGCCAACATTATTCTCAATGGAGAGAGACTGAAACCATTCCCCTTCTGAACAGGAATGAAACAAAGATGCCCTCTATCTCCAATTCTATTCAAAATTGCATTGGAAGTCCTAGCCATGGCAATAAGGCAAGAAAAGGAAATAAAAGGCATCCAAATTAGTAAGGAAGAAGTAAAACTATCCCTATTTGCAGATGACATGATCCTACACACAGAAAACCCAAAAAATGCAGCAAGAAAACTACTGGAACTTATTGAAAGATTTAGCATAGTCACAGGATACAAGATCAACATACAAAAATCAGTTGGATTCTTCTACACCAGCAAAGAGTTCTCTGAAAAGGAAATAAGCAAATCAATACCATTTACAATAGCTACCAGAAAGATAAAATATTTGGGAACAAATCTTACCAGGAAAACAAAAGACCTACACAAAGAAAACTACAAAAACACTACTTCAAGAAACTGTAAGAATAACGATCCAGGGTGACACCTGGATTCTCATGCTAATGTAAGACAAATTTTTGAGTGGGTAAAGATTGCCCCTAAGGTGACCTGCCTACTTTGTGGGATGTCTGGGAGTCGTGATCTGCCTGAACCTTGAAGGGGGAAAAAAAAAAAAAAAAACTATAAGAGATCGATATAAATGGAAGAACATACCATGCTCATGGATAGGAAGATTGAACATTGTGAAAATGTCAATACTACCCAAAGCAGGCCAGAAGAGCAGGAGAAAGGGGATAAAAGCCAGGAACCCGGACAGAAGAGCAGTCAGCCAAAGGGATTAGGTGAGGAGAGGAAAGTCAGGCATGCCCAGAGCAGCAGGACAGGAAAGCAGGAGAAAGGGGATAAAAGCCAGGAACCCAGACATAAGAGCAGTAAGCCCCAGGGAAACAGGTGAGGAGAGACAACTCAGGGACGCCCAAAGAAGCAGGCCAGAAGAGCAGGAGAAAGGGGATTAAAAGCCAGGAAGCCAGACAGAGGAACAATCAGCCACAGGGACCCAGGTGGGGGTGATACGAGAGGTCTCCAACAGCAAGACAAACTTGTCTGTTTGTTTGTCCTACTGTGGTGACATG
>NW_006921756.1:6062082-6080758 GCF_000298275.1 Orycteropus afer afer
GGTCGACGAAAGAGGGGGAGGCCTTCAACAAGATGGATTGACATGGTTGCTGCGATGATGGGCTCAAGTATAGCAGGGATTGTGGGGCTGGCGTGGGATCAGGCAGTGTTTCGTTCTGCTGTGCATGGGGTCGCTATGAGTTGGAAACGACTCGACGGCACTTAACAACAACAACCCAAAGCAATCTATACATTCAATGCAATCCTGATCCAGATCCATCAACATTCTTTAAAGACATGGAAAAACCAATAATTAATTTTATATGGAAGGGAAAGAGACCAGACCTTGCATAAGCAAAATGCTACTGAAGAAGAACAAAGTAGGAGGTCTCATACTCCCAGATCTCAAAACCTACAGCCACAGTTGTCAGAACAGCCTGATATTGGTACAATAGCAGACATAGATGAGTGGAACAGAATTGAGGACCCAGAAATAGATCCATCAACCTCTGGTGAGCTGATCTTTGACACAGGCTGAAATCTATTCAATGGGAGAAGAGATAGTGTCTCTCACAAATGGTGCTAGCAAAATTGAATCTCTATTTGCAGAAACATGAAACAAGATCCGCACCTCACACCATATACAAAAACTAACTCCAGATGGATCATAGAGTTAAATGTGAACCCTAAAGCCATAAAGTTCATCCCCCCCCAAAAAAAAAACTTAGGACCCTAATTTATAGCTTAAATAGACTATCAAGCATAACCTAAGATGCACAGACAGCAGAAGGTAAAGTAGATGATTGGGACCTTCTAAAAATTAAATTCTTATGTGAATCAAAAGACTTTTCCAAAAGACTAAAGAGAGTACCTGCAGAATGGGAAAAAATATTTGGCAACGACATCAGACAAAGGACTTATCTCTAAAATTTGTAGAAAATTCCAACACCTCAACATCAAAAAGACAAACAATCCAATTTAAAAATGGGCAGAAGACATGAAAAGACACCTTAGCAAAGAAGATGTTCAGGCAGCCAACAAACACATAGAGAAGTATTCATGATTGTTAGCCATTAAATCCACAACCATCAAGTCATATCTGACTCATAGAGACCCCTCCTTGGGTTTCTAAGGCGATATCACTGCAGAAGTAGATTGCCCAACCTTCCTTCTGAGGAGTGGCTGGTGGGTTTAAACCACCAGCCTTCTGGTCAGCAATCAAATGCCTTAGGCACTATACCACCAGAGCTCCCAATAACCCAAACTCACTGCCACTGAGTAGATTCAACTTACAGCAACACCTCCTTGCGTTTCCTAGGCAGTATCTCTAAGGAAGTAGATCGCCCAGTCTTCCTTCTGAGGAGTGGTTGGTGGTTTGAACTGCCAGCCTTCTGGTTAGCAGTCAAATGCCTTAGGAACTACACCGCCAGAGCTCCCCATTAGCCATCAGAGAGATGCAAATAAAAAAAGCATGAGCTACCATCTCACCCCAGCACTAATAGCAAAGTTCAACAATACAGAAAATAACAAATGCTGGTGAGGATGTGGAGAGATTGGGACTGTCATACCTGCTGTTGCAACTGTAAAATGATACAACCCCTGTGGAAGTTGGTATGCCAATTCTTTAAAAAGTTGGATGGAAATACCATTTGATCCAGCAATCCCATTACTAGGTATATATCCTAAAGAAGTGAGAGGTAGGACACCTATAGATATATGCATACCCATACTCATCACAGCAGTATTCAAATACCAAAGAGATGGAAACAACCTAAATGCCCATAAATAGAGGAATGGATAAACAAACTGTGGTACAAACACACAATGGAAAACTATGCAAACCCAAAGAATAACATAGAATCTGCAAAACACCACATAAATGTGGATGACTTGGAGGACCTTATATTGAGTGAAATAAGTCAATCACAGAAGCACAAATAGTGTATTAGTCCACTGTTGTGAAAAGTGAAGGAAAGGTTGTTGGGGCCACTTATGCTAATGGTGGTGGAATATTTTGGAAAAGGATAGCAATAATGGTGGCACAACATGAAAAATATCATTCACGTCCCTGAGCTGTAAATGTAGAAGTTGTTATGTTGGTGAATATCTCATTGTGTATGTTTTCACTACAATAATAATAATAATAAAAGATGGAAAGAATACACAGAATCACTGTAACAAAAAGAATTGGTTGATGCTCAGCTATTTCAGGAGGTAGCATGTGATCAAGAACCACTGGTTTTGAAGCAAGAAGTCCAAACAGCACTGAAAGAATTGACAAAAACAAAAAACAAAACAAAAACCCAAGATTCCAGGAATTGATAGAATACCTGCGGTATAGTAATTATATAGTGTGGCTTCTCTAGCCATAAGTCTTTGTAAACTCCAAGGTGGTATTTGCCATGAGCAAATGAGTGGCTCCTGATTGTTAAAGTTATCTACTTGGAGTATTTCTGTTGGGAGTAGCATGAAGTAATTTTCTGGGAAGTTTGCTTTCTCTCAGGTGTATAGAATTCTGATGTTGGGACTGGTTAGGTTGGTCACTATACCAGCCTCAAAAGGAGCCAGAAAAAAAATCTCTCACTGCCAGCTGGGAGACATGAGAGACACGCATTGCTGAGAGAGAGACTGATAGACACGCAGTGCTGGGAGAAAGACACCAAGAGATACACACTCCTGAGAGAGAGAGAGACTGAGAGAGACTGTTGGCTGAGACACGGTGGGCTGCAAGAGACTGAGTGCATTTCTGAACTTGAATTGTAGCCTGTAGCTTCCCTAAAAACCCCATAATCTGTGAGTTCTTTGTGGTCACTGCAGTGAATTATCGAACCCAGCAGAGAGGTGGAGGGTGCTGCGGGAGGAACATTTGTTGTCAGGACTGGTGAAAGGGCTGGAGTGGAGGGAGGTGTCATGTCTGGCCTCGCAGGAATAGGCCTTGGGCTGCTGATGGTGATTCTGTCTTCCTCGTGTTGGGTTAGAGGAGGTCGGAAAAGATGCAGCCTCCTCGCCCTTTTGGTAAAACCTATTAAGATGTTACAAGAACAGATGTAACACTGGAGGTGCTTACTGGTTTATACCAAGAAATTTGGAAGACAGCTAACTTGCCAACTAAGTGGAAGAAATCCATATGTCCCCATTCCAAAGGAAGGTGATCTCACAGAAAGTGGAAATTATTGAACAATACATTAGTATCACACACAAGTAAACTTTTTCTGAAGGTAATTAAAAAATTGTTGCTAAAGTATATTAACAAGGAACTTCCAGAAATTCAAGCTGGATTCAGAAGAGGACATGGAATGAGGCATATCATTGTTGATGTCAGATAGATGTTGGCTGAAAGCAAAGAATACCAGAAAGATGTTTATTTGTGTTTCAATGACTATGTAAAGGCATTTCACTGTGTGGATCATAACAAATTATGGATAACATTACAAAGAATGGGAATTACAGAACACTTAATTGTGCTCATGAGAACCTGTATAAAGACCAAAAGGCTGTTGAGAACAAGGGAATACTGCATGGTTTAAAATCAGGAAGGGTGTCTGTCAAGGTTGTATCCTTTCACCATACTTATACAGTCTGTATGTTGAGCAAATAATCCAAGAATATGGACTACATGAAGAAGAATGGAACATCAGGATTGGAGGAAGACTCATTAGCAACCTGTGATATGCAAATGACACAACCTTGCTTGCTGAAAGTGAAGATGATTTAAAGTACTTACTGATGAAGATCAAAGACTACAGTCTTCAGTATGGATTACACCTCAACATCAAGAAAACAAAACTCCTTACAACTGCACCAATAAGCAACAGCATGACTGAAGTTGTCAGAGATTTCATTTTACTTAGAACCACAATCAACACCCAAGGAAGCAGCAGTCAAGAAATCAAATGATGTACTTCATCAGGAAAATCTGTTGTAAAAGACCTCTTTAAAGTGTTCAACAGCAAAGATGTCACTGTAAGGAGTAAGGTGCACCTCACCCAAGACACAATTTTCAATTGTCTCCTATGCATGTGAAAGGTGGACAAAAAATAAGGAAGACCAATTAAGAATTATTGTCTTTGCATTATGATGTTGGTGAAAAATACTGACCGTACCATGGTCTGTGAGAAGAATGAATAAATCTGTCTTGGAAGAAGTAGGACCAGAATGCTCCTTACAAGGGAGAATGGGGAGACTTCATCTCACCTTCTTTGGACATCTTATCAGGAGAGACCAGTCCCTGGAGGATGACGTCATGCTTGGTAAAATAAAACCAAAAACCAAACCAAGCCCACTACCATCCAGTCAATTCGATCCATAGCAACCCCTCCTTGGGTTTCCAAGGTGGTATCTTTACAGAAGTAGATTGCCCAACCTTCCTTCCCAGAAGTAGCTGGTGGATTTGAATTGCCAGCCTTCTGGTCAGCAGTCACATGCCTTAGGCACTATGCCACCAGAGGGTCAGCAAAAAAGAGGAACACCATCAATGAGCTGGATTGACACAGTGGCTGCAAAATGGGCTCAAAATGGCAAGGACTGTTAAGATGACACAGGACAGGGCAGTATTCTGTTTTGTTGTACCTTGGGTTGCTATGCATCAGAATTGACTCAAAGTCACTTAACAACAATAGTAATATTCACACAAAAACCTGTATGCAAATGTTCATAGTAGTCTTATTCATAATAACCAAAAGTGAAAACAAACCAAATTTTCTTCTGTGATGAATGGGTATATAAACCATATAACTGAATACTACTCTGGTAGCATAGTGCATAAGGCATTTGACAGCTAACCAGAAGCCTGGTGATTCAAACCCACCAGCCACTCCTCAGAAGGAAGGTTAGGCAATCTACTTCCGTAGTGATACTGCCTCGGAAACCCAAGGAGGGGTTGCTATGAGTCGGATCTGACTCGACAGCAGTGAGTTTGGTTTGGTTTGTTTACTCAGCAACTAAGTGGAATGAACTATTGGTATACACAATGTGTTGGCTGAATCTCAAAGGCATTAAGTTTAGTGAAAGAAGCCAATCTCAAAAGGTTACATACTGTATGATTCCATTTTCACAGCATTTTTGCAAAGACAAATCTATGTGAAGGAGATCAGATCAGTGTTTGCTAGGGGTTGCGGAGAAGAGTTGACTATAAAGGGATAGCAGAAGGAAGTTCTTTGAGATGATAGAGCTGTTCTGTATCCTGATTATGGCTACACAAATATATAATGTGTTAAAATTCATAGAACTGTACACAAAAATAAAGTTAACTGTTAAATGGGGAAGTTGTTATGTTGGCAAATGTGTTGTATACGCTTTCACCACAATAAAAGTAAAAAAAAAAAAGTCACGTTAACTGTATTTTAATTTAATAAAATAAAAACCTTTTGTATATTGGCATTAACAATTAGCCCCCTCCAAAAACCTCTAAACTCAATGCTATGGAGTTGATTCTAACTCATAGCGACCCCCATTGGATTTCTGTGGCTCTATCTTTATGAAAGTAGACAGCCCCATTTTCCTTCCTTGGAGCAGCTGGTGGGTTTGAACCACTGATCTTCTGGCCTAATGCCTTATTTACTATGCCACTAGAGTTCCTTCACTTAGCACCTTAGGCCTTCCAATTTTCTAAGGTCTTTTAAATCTAGGAGTAGTGTCTTGATCATTCAAGTTTCTTCTTAGGAAAAAAATGAGAGAGAAAAAAAGTAGGTTGTAGACAGTGTGGAAGTATATAGGATCCTCCTGTCTCATCTAGAAGTTTCTAAGCTAGAGGGGCTATTTCATTTCAATTCAATCCTAAACTTTCAAAGAGGGAACAGCCCCCCCTCCCTCTTTTTTTTTTTTTTTTAAGCTTTGCTAGTAAAACTGTCCTTGCACTGAGCCAGAGATAAATCTACAGAACGCTATGGTAATACCCATGGAGAAGGCGAAAGGGGCCTCCATAAACCATGCGATTTGAACTACTACAGATGTTGCAGTGGGAATTTATGGTTTTCGACGGATCCTTATCTCTTCTTGCCAGTTTCTGCACATTGAATCATGAACTAGCAGAGTCTATTTTAGGAGTAATCATTTTTTTTTCTTTAAATATATATAAAAAAAAATCCATGGCAATTAATATTTTCCATACTTTTCTATCATGACAAATAAATGTGAAACGCGTATTTACAGAGCACATGTAATTGCATTTGGGCACATGCAAATGGCATGCAAATCTTACATTCTAAATGAGTTTGTTTATCGTTCCTGAATTCTAATCCAAGGGCCTTACTTTTGAAATTCAGTTTACATTCTGACATGTATACAAATGAGTTTGACTCTGGAAAATAACTTAATAAACTCAGGGTTAGCTATGCAATTAGAGGAGGCATCTGGGAGCTATAAAATCTGGGAAACAACATTTACATCTTTTTCTGCATTCAAGGTTTCAATTTCCTGGCTCTCTCCCCAACAGCCTGCACTCCCTTCACCCTACCACCCATTTTCCATCCCTCCTGCAACCCTATCTTTTGAAATGGCTTCAACAATCCCCCCTCCCCAGGGGAGAGATCAGTGCTTTTCACTTAGGATGACCCCAATGAGTCATTGTCCTCCATGCAGTATTTTCAAAAACTAAAATCAGAGTAAGAAAGAAATGAAAACTAACAGAATTAACATTGATCAGGAGTTTCCTTTCAGGTTTCTTACTATTGTGGCTAGCCCAGTTCTTTCTGTGGTGCTAAAATCTCCCCATGGATTATTAACATTCTAAAGAAAGCTATAAACAGTCCCAAACTTGATTTGTCAAAGGACATAAGAGAGGGAAGAAAAAGTGGGATCATTTTCTTCCAGAGATTTTGGTGGGAAGGGAAGAGAACCATAAAAAAAAAAAAAAAAAAAAAAAAAAAAAGACGCTGAAAATTCCAAATTCTGAATTTCTTAGCCACATAGATTTATAGCATGTTCCAGTTGGAAAGGGCATTGGAGATGATCTAGTAAAAACTTTTCAGTTTATAGATGAGAAAACTGAGAGCAAGAGAAGAGAAATGACTTCCCTTGAGTCCTGGTGAGTTAATAGCAGAGTTGGAACTCTATGGTATACTGAGTGCATCCTCCATCCCCAAGCAGAATGGGCAGATACAATGGGTCGAATCGAATTCACAGTTCCTTGTGTTTTTTCCTGATCCCTACTTTTAGGGTAACATTTATTGAATATCAATTTTAAGCCACATACATCTTACAATGTTAGTATATTTAGTCCTCACAACTGTCCTGTGAGAAAGCTGGTATTACCTGTAAGCTGTGTTGTTGTTGTTAGGCACTATCCAGTGGATACCAATTTCTAGTGACCTCATGGGGAGCTCTGGTAGCATAGTGTCTAAGGCATTTGGCTGCTAACCAGAAGTCTGGAGGTTCAAACCCACCAGCGACTCCTCAGAAGGAAGGTTGGGCAATCTACTTCCATAGTGATACTGCCTCCGAAACCCAAGGAGGGGTCACTGTGAGTTGGGTCTGACTTGACGGCACATCAGCACATAACAACAACAAGTGACCTCATGTGACAGAATAGAGCTTCCTCACAGGGTTCTCTAAACCGTAATCTTTGTGGGAGCAGATTGCCAGGTTTTTCTCCTGGAGCCTCTGGGTAGGTAGTAACCGCCAGCCTTTCCATTAGCAGCCAAGTACTCAATCATTGCCACCCACCAGGGTCCTCACTATTCTTCTGCCTTCTGCACCAGCAATACTAGTCATTGTCAGGCTGTTCACACATCTACGGTGAATCTTAAGCTCTGGCTTCCCCTTGCTCTGGCCTCTAGGGGTTACCTCTAATTTAATGCCCTCTTACTACCAAGTCTTCAACCTCTCCTTCCCCACTGCCTCCAAGGCCTGCCCCACAATTGATTAACATACTCAAATCCCCCCTTCATTTAAAAAAACAAAACAAAACACCTATCCCTTAATCCTACATCTCCTTTTTTTCTTTTCTTTCATGGTCAAACTTTAGGAAAGTGTAGTCTACCCTTGCAATACCTCCTTCTTCACTTCCCACTGACTTCTCACCCCACTGCAATTTGGTGTCCTCTCAACCCCCACTCCACAATGAACTCTTTGTTGCTAAAATTAATGGATACTTTCAAAATATTATCTCATTTGACACCAGCAATCACTCTCTTCTTCTTGAAACTCATGCACTAATTCTCATTTTCAAAGTCATGCCCTATGTCAGTAAAGACAAAGATTAATAAACAACCTATAATTCAGCCTTTGCATATGCTGACACCTTTGCTTAGAATACCCTCCCACGAGCCCTCCCACGACCCCTCCTGTCCCTGGTTCTACATGAGTCATGAATTCCTGTTCATCTTTTAAGACCTAACTGTTATTTCTTCCTCTGAAGCTTTTTCTCCGCCTGCCTTCAGAAGGAGTCGATCCCTTGCCTCTTATTCTCCACTGCACTTACATGTAAGTCATTTATCACCCTTATCACATTGTGTGCATTTACTCAATTGTACCTCACATCAGTTGTGATTTTCTTAAGGCAAGCAAAAGCGTATCTGATCCATCTCTGTTTGGTAGGATAAACTGATACTCATGATCCCTTTGTCCCTTCTGGTCTCAGTCTGTACTCCTGTCAGAAGGCGATTTGGACTGAAACAAGGAAGGCAACAAATAATATCATAGTAAATAAGCCAATAAGCAAACAAATTCATCAGAGCTAGTGCGTGAGATTCTCCTTGCTGGTGAAAATGTAACTTTTGACAGCTAATGTGTTTTTACGTGTGTTAGGACCAGTCCCTAGAAGGAGCTGAATATGTCTCAGAGAGTGATTGATCATCTTAAAGGACAAGGTCAAAATTATCATGATAAGAGAAATAGTGTTGCCTACATGGTACATGAGACTATGTCAACTTAGAGAAAAGTAAGTACTTGTCACTGTGAGGTGTCCCTAGTTCGTAGCTTCCACAGATCTAATTAGAATAAGGCAGCTTACATTTACCCTCATTCATTGATGTAGGACCCGATGTGCATCTAAGATCCAGGGAGGACTGAGCCCGCATGTCAAGCAGCAGCTGTGAGGCTGAAGCCTGAGGATTGCACACAAAATGTGGCCTGACTTCACCTCCAGTGGAAAGTAGCAGGTTTGTTCTGAAGGAATGAGGTGCTGTCAGCACACCAAACAACTGACGAGGTACCTGCATGGGTCTGAGGTCAGAGGGAAGAACATAGGAGAGAAAGGGTCCAGAGTGAAGGGGGATTGATCACCTTCCTTGTGAAACCTAAGTATGGAGCACCCCCTCTGTGCGTAAGATGTATGGGAATGACTAGGTCAGCAGGAATTTCATCCTTTTATTATTCCTAAAATAATCTTTTGAGATTTTTGGTAAAGAATGTTGACATGAGAACATGGTAGTTAAGAGTAAACTCTGGAACCAAGTTGTATCGGTTCAAATCCTACCTTTGTTAACTTATTAGTCATATGAACTTGGGCGAATTACTTGCTGCAGTGTAGTAAATTACTTAGTGTGGCTTTTCTACCCATAAGTCTTTGTAAACTCCAAGGTGCGATTTTCTATGAGCAACTGAGGAGCTCCTGATTGCTGAAGTTGTCCACCTGGAGTATTTCTGTTGCGCGTGGCACAATATAATGTTCTGGGAGGTGCCCACTCTCTCTCAGGAACTTAGAGTTCTGATGCTATGATTGGCTAGTTTGGCCACTCTGCCGGACTCAAAAGAAGTCTCCTAGAGGCAGAACTCTCTCTCTGACTGCTGGTTGAGGAAGACGTGCTGCTGAAAGAGACACGGGCTCCTGAGACACGTGTTGCTGGGAAAGAGACGCAAGAGACACGCGTTGCTGAGTGAGACACCGAGGGACACACACTGCTGGGAGAGAGAGTGTGAGAGACTGTTGGCTGAGGGACGGTGGGCTGGGAGAGAGACTGAGCGTTCTTCCTGAATTTTAATTGTAGCCTGTGGTGCTTCCCTAATAAACCCCATAATCTGTGAGTTCTGTGTGGCCACTGCAGTGAATTATCGAACCCAGGAGAGAGGTGGTGGGTACTTTGGGAGGAATGGTTGGAGAAAGGGCTGGAGGGAGGCAGCATGTCTGCCCTTGTAGGAATAGGCCTTGGGTTACTGCTGGTAATCCTGTCTTCCTCTTGTAGGGTTAGAGGAGGTCAGAACATGTGGCCTCCTTGCCGTTTTTGCACTTGCTCTTTCTGAGGCTATTTATTCATCTGTTAAATGGCAATAATTATGGTATTTACTCATAAAGGTTTTTGAGAAGATTAAGTGACTTAATATATAGAAAGTATTTAGAACAATTACCTGGCATTTAGAAGGCACTCAGTAAATGTTCTTAGTATAGTTAATCCACTACTTTTATAGCATAGGCTGGAGTACTAGATCTGGTAGAAGCTGATGGGCCAGGGGGCCCAGTACGGCACAAGCATACTCACTCTCCCTTTCTTGAGACTACTGGCTTAAACGACATGAACTCCTCTAGTTCATATCCAGGGAGATACCAGAGAGGACCACAGCTCCAAATACATTATTTAGATTAAGTTTCTTCATTGTTCTCCATGAGTACGTAAAAGAAGATCACTATTTGGACTTTAAAAGAGAAGGGACTGCTATACTTGGGTTATTATGAGTCTCTCCAGTGCTAGTACATGTGCTAGTACCAAACTCACTGCCGTCAAGTCAGATCCCACTGATAGCGACCCCTCCTTGGGTTTCCAAGGCCATATCACTGCAGAAGTAGATCACCCAATCTTCCTTCTGAGGAGTGGCTGGTGGGTTTGAACTGCCACCTTTCTGATTAGCAGTCAAATGCCTTATGCACTACGCTACCAGAGCTCCTGGTACATGGGAAGTGCTCAATAAATTGGCAGGAGAAATGAATGGTAGCTGGCATGTCATAAATAGTAGTCATAGATCAGAGGAACCAATACCTCTTGCCCACTTCCCCAGTGACCTTGGCCCTTTGTCTCAGGCTTTGGTCCTAAAACATCCTTCTTATAAGTGCTGGGGTCTACAATTCCTTTGCATGCTACTCATTCATCTCATGACCTTAAGTCAAGTACTTTTTCTTCTTTGAGCCTAGATTCTTCATATGCAAAATGAGGCAGGAAGACTAGCTCAGGGATGGCAAGTAGATTTTATCTTACATTTCAGATACGAGTATTTGAATAGTGACTGGCTGGAGTATAATGGACACAAAGCTTTTGAAACTGAATCCAGTCTGAGTAGGAAAGTATTTTATGATGACTTAGTGAGCTCTGGTAGCGTAGTGCCTAACCAGACTGTTAACCACAAGGCTGGTGGTCCAAACCCACCAGCCACTCCTCGGAAGGAAGGTTGGGCAATCTACTTCTATAGTGATACTGCCTCAGAATCCCAAGGAGGGGTCGCTATGTGTCAGGTCCGACTCCACGGCACATAATAACAACAACAGTGACATCACTGGCAAATGGGATAGGGGCTTGGCAGTCCATGTACCATGTTTTTTTTTTAACTCCTGAACTAAATAAGATACTCCACAATCATTTTGTTTTGAAAGTGCTAAAAAACTGCCCAGGCCGAATGAACACATCCATGATGGTACCTTATAATTTTCTAGTCATAAGATGTAGTTAAGTCTTTGGACATGCAAGATAGCCAGTAAAAATACTCACTCTACCAGAAATTCCTGTGCGAGAACATGAAGTCAAAGTCAAAGAGGACCATTCCATAAAGGAAGGACACAAAAAGCTTACTATGGAGCTATGTGCACCAGCGCTTAGCACCTGGATGATCCTGGGTAAATCATATGACCTGTCTCAAGCTTTACTTCCTTCTTTCCAAAATGAGGCAATAATATTTATGATTACAAGATGGCAATTACAAATTATATAGTACCTAGCACAGTAAAGTATTCTGTGTGAGGGAAACCTTATGCCTTTTCTCAACTTCAAAGTGAGTTCAGAGACCATGGATTATAAATGCCTTGGAGATAGAGACTGAGTCCTTTTTGTCTCTTTATACTTATTTATCAGCACAAAATAAATGTTTAATATATATGTATTTATTAATTAAATAT
Source organism: Orycteropus afer afer (assembly GCF_000298275.1). Taxonomy (NCBI): domain Eukaryota; kingdom Metazoa; phylum Chordata; class Mammalia; order Tubulidentata; family Orycteropodidae; genus Orycteropus; species Orycteropus afer. The sequence continues at coordinate 6,074,059 of NW_006921756.1, forward strand.
GTATTGGCAAAGAATATTAAATATACCATGGGTTGCCAGAAGAGTGAACAAATCTATCTCAGGAGAAGTACAACCATAATGCTCCCTAAAAGCAAGTATGGTGAGACTTTGTCTCACATATTTTGGACATGTTATCAGGAGGGACTGGTTCCTGGAGAAGGACACCATGCTTGGAAAAGTAAAGGGTCAGCAAAAAAGAGGAAGACCCTGAGTGACATGGATTGACACAGTGGCTCCAACAATAGACTCAAACACAGCAATGATTCTAAGGATGACACAGGACTGGGCAGTGTTTTGCTCTGTTGTACTGTACATGGGATCACTATGAGTTGGAACTGACTCAATGGAGCCTAACACCAATAAGTATGTATTGGCTTGAATTGAATTTAATTCAACTGAAATGAAATTAAAAGGTCTTTTAGACTCCTCTCAGTGCCATGCACAAAACCTGGCACCATGGTCTGCGCCCAGTAAATAATTGTAGAATATCATTCAATGGTGGCCTGATTCCAGGCTTAGACACATTAGTGGAGCAATAGAAGAAAGGCCACTTGTTTACTCACTGCTGCCATTTTTGCATCAGAAGAGCTGCCACTTGTGGCTTCCTCCTCCTTCATACCCTCATTCTGAGGTAGAAAAAAAGTGGTCCTGATAAATCCATTATGCTTCTTCTTCATTGACAAGGAAAAAAGACTCTAATTTTCTGCCCTGGACCTGAGGGGACACTCTGAATTCACCCCCTCTCCTGTGTGGGCCAACTGATGCTATCTGTGCAGGGCAGTTTGAAAGCCACTGCTCTCTCTTTCTACCTTGTTAGCTTCCCTTTGAAGTCCCTTTCTGTCCCAGCGACACTGAACAGACCACAACAATTTCAAATATTCCAAGCCATTATCTCATTGTTCTAAACGGCATATTTTTGTTATCCTTTAGGTGAGTCCTGAAGAATTTCATGGCCTTAATGAGTACATCAATTATTGTTTGTGGAAGAGCCAGTGTCTCCTTAAAGGTTACTTGAAGGTTGATTGCTATCCCAGCACTTATATCCAGCAAATCTATCTCAGCCTTATGAATGCATTTGACCTTTTTATAGGTACAGGGGAAAAATAACAGAACAAAAGTTAATTTAGACCTCTATAATACAACATTTCTTTCTTTCTTTTTTTTTTTTTTTTCCCCTGAAAGGAATGAAAGAGCATTGAAATCGATACCTGCACAATAACATGCTGATGAATGTTGGGACTCAATTTTCTCATTTTGCTAACTCAAGATTGGGAATTCTGAATAGTTTTCAATCCTGCATTCTTTGGGCACTGTGAAATCTGCCGTATTGTGTCCACACAATGCTGCTGCACACTCATTATGGGAGTACCAATGGTCCTGAAAAGGTCAGTTAGTTAGAAATGTCAGCGTTCAATGGAGCCGCGCAGACCTGTATGCGCACAGATCCAATTAGAGCGGCCAGGCAACACCACTGTGACCCAGAATCCTAATGAGCAAGTAGAGGAAAGGCGGCAGTGCCTTTTTTTCCCCCTCTTTCTTCTCCTTATTTAAAAGAAATGGAGATTGATTTTCAACCACCCTACATGGAGTTGTTCAAAATTTACCAAACACCACTTAGGCTCCAGGTGGGCTTCAAGGGAACCCTAGCTTTTGCAAAGGCTGAGCCCGCCTAGAACAGCCAGATGTTGAAGGGAGAGTAATGAAGAAGGTGGGAGCAAGACTTCAGAAGAGCTGGTGGGATGGCTCACCCTATGTAAGACTTCCAGGCTATGAGGAAAATAGCTTTCTTATTAAGTCCATTTCTAAAAAGTTACTATCACTGTATAATGTGCCAGGCCTTGTGGAGAAGACTAGCCTTTGTCATTTTTGATAAACTTCAACCACTTATGCAAGCATATGTTAAAACAAACAAATAAAACAAAACTCACTGCCATCTAGTCAATTCGAACTCATATCAACCCCCTTTAGGTTTCCGAGGTGGTAAATCTTTATGGAAGTAGAGTGCCCAGTCTTCCTTCCACAGAGTGGCTGGTGGGTTTGAACTGCCAACCTTCTGGTTAGCAGTCAGGAGTGCATAAAAATCTGGATGTATATGTTGTCTGATGTTTCCTGAATTTACCTTGACCAGTGTTTATTTCTGTCCAATCCATTACAAACAGAGTTTTACAAAAGTCTACTGATCATGAATTTGGATGCTGCAGCAATATTAAATTGCTACTAAAGTTTCTAAAATGTTTTCTTCAATATTTATATTTTTCTTGTTGAGGACAAACACTAACACCAGCCTGTGAACCAGGCTTTGAGAAGTATTGCTTTAGTGACTTCTCTGCCACCCCTCACTCTCACTTTCACTGATCTCTACTATTCACTTAGTGCTTCTCTGACCTTTATACTAGACTCTCTCTGGTTCAATCGCTACATAACCCTTCAAAACATCCTTTTTGATATTTGGACTTTGACATCATGGACTCTGCCCATGGTTAGAAAACTCCCCCAGCAGTTTCTGCCTGGGCTTCTGTGGATTAACAAACCCCAAAACAACAAACAAAAACCTTGCTAATCTGTGTTGCAGGGTGGCATACTTTAAGAAGGAAGGAAGGATTTTACAGGGAAAAATAGGTTGGATTTTAAGATTAGCAGGTAGTGATGACTTGCTTGGTTCCAGGCTCTGGACTCTCTAGAAGCTCATCCCTTTAACTAAGGCCACTTAGCTCCCCTTGCAGCTTTCTAGATCCAAGGATTATGTTGGCTTTGTGGTCAGGTAGGGGTGGAGGAGTTCCTGGGTGGTGAAAATGGTTAACATGCTTAGCCGCTAACCAAAATGTTGAAAGTTTGAATCTACTCACAAGTGCCTTGGAAGAAAGGCTTTGGTGATCTACCTCCAAAAAATCAGCCATTATAGAGCACAATTCTACTCTGATATGCATGGGGTCACATGGGGACTGCAACTGGTAAGGGTGGAGATGGCACATCTAAGGGTTGGGTTAGTGAATTAGCCTTTTCTACATAGTGGGTAAGGAGCTCCGGTGGTGTGGTGGATAAGGCATTTGGCTGTTAACCCAAAGGTCAGAGATTCAAACCCACCAGCATCTCTGCAAAAGGAAGATGAGGCAATCTACTTCTGTAAAAATTTGCAACCTCAGAAACCCAATGGGGGTTGCTATGAGTTGGAATTGACTCAATGGCAGTGAATTTTTTTTTTTTTAGTTTGGTGCATAGTGGGTGGGGTCTTCTGTAACTTTTCTGCCTGATTTTCTGCATCCACATCCTTGTCTCAGGCCCCATGGTCATTTCTCATCCTAATACTCATTTCTGCAGTACACAGGAACCTATCTCATTCTGTTTTCCTTTTAATATCTCTGCAACTTGTGGTTAGGTTGGTAGTGAAAGTCTGGTAAGAAGTCCATTAGATGTGGAGTCAGAAACATGGACTCAAGTTCTGACTTCAAGTTTCGGTAAGATGGCGGAATAAGCAGATAAACTATGCAGATCCTCTTCAACAAAGAAAAGGGGAACCAATTAATACATATACAGAAGATAATCCTGAAAAACTGAGTTTTGAAAGGAAGAATTCAGAAGTGGACTAATCTCCAACTGGTAGAAGAACCTGCATGAAAACACCAAAAAAGGAGACATATGGAGCTGTGGTTTGTCAGTGATCCTGGTGGCACGGACAGCTTGGCTATTGCCAAGTGGTGTTAGGATCTAAAAATTAACCTAAAAATCAGCCCTCCTAGCCAGGGGCTACACAGAGGGCCACTGGTGACAGGTGAATAAAAGGGGAAGTAGCAAAGAAGGAGATGGGCTGAGCTGTGGACTTTTGCCTGTCTGGAGGGTGCTGTAATTTTGAATGTTTGCAAGCGGTTTGACCATTTTAGATATTTAAAGTGACAGCATTCTTTCAGATTCCAGGGACCTAAGAATAGACTCCACTTGCCAGGGACCACAAGGACATTCCAGACATGAATGACTGGAAAGGTACAATATTCCCCTTGTTATTCTTATACCCCACAATGTCTTGGTGAATGGAGGTGCAGCCATCCCTCACTCCCACCCACCTTCTGGGCTGGTAGGAATTCAGTCCCAGTCTGTGTGCTCTGATGGAGCCTGGGTGCCCTGTCCCACTCTGCCCAAATTTTATTTCCTTTTTGTTTTAAAATTATTACTTTATTTATTAAATTATTTTAAAGTATTTTTTTTTCATCCTTATTATTATTATTATTTCTTCTTCCCTTCCCACATTCTAGTTTTCAGCTTTTTCTCTCTTCCCTGTTCCTGGTTCCCATTTTTCTCTTTCTTGTGGTTCTCCCCATTCCTCGTTTTTCTTTTTGCATTTTTCCCTTCATTATTCTCCTACTTTAACTCTTTTCTCTTACCTCACCCTCCCCAAATATTGTAGGTTTTTTTTTTTTTTTTTCCCCCTTCCCTTTTTCTAGGCGTATTTCTTTTGGCTTTTTAAAGTATTTTAAAAGTATTTTCTCTCATTTATTGCTTTTCCTCTTTTTTTTTTTTTTTTTTTTTTTTTGGTGATTGTTCCTGAGTGTTTTTGTGGTGTGCTTTTTGTCCACTTGATTTTACTTTTTGGTTGCTTTTCAATTGTTGTTTTTGTCTAACTGAGTGGGAGAGAACAATTGTGCCCATATGACACGATGACACCCACACCTCCTGCAGCTCCACTTACAGAGTGAGAGCCACCTCTTCCTTCTCCACCAACTGGCCAATGATAAACGACCACCAAGATGAGCCTTACTTTCACCCTTAACTCCTCTTCACAAACAATTAACAGATATCTGTATAGCCACTCTCATTCTCTATCACAATCACTAGGAGACAGGTGGTGAGTGAATAAGTGCTGACAACTAGTGAATAGAGGAACACAGTACCCTGCTTAGTGAGATACATAAAAAGAAATAAAGAAAGAAAATGAAAATCTTGGGTGACTCACTCCAACAATCACCAATTAAATATAAATACAACAACATCACAATGTCTCAGAGACATCAGACCATCACAGTCCATACAAAGAAGCAAGATAAAGTGGTAGAAACAAGGGAGCAGGATACAGACCCAGAACACATCCCTGAGGAAGCAGCAGCACTGGAACTCCCTAATAAGGAATTCAAAAGAATTATACTTAGGTCCCTTCAGTGGATGGAGAGACAGATCAAGGAAAACACTGACAAAACCCTAGAACAATTTCAGAAGAAAATGCAAGAACAAAATGACAAAATAAATGAAACAATTAGAAGTGATACAAAATCTACAGAAAGAAATCCAGAAGATTAATACCAAATTTTCAGAAATAGATAAAACATTAGAAGGGCAAAGAAGTAGAATTAAATCAACGGAAGACAGAATTAATGAGATTGAAGACAAATACCTGAATACTTCTTTGGAAAGGGATCAATCAGAGAAAAGATCAAAACAAAATGAAGAAAGCCTAAATGTCATGTAGGATACCATCAAAAGGAATAACCTATGTGTAACTGGAATTCCAGAACAAGAACAGAAAAAGAAAACCTGGAGAAAATTGTCCAAGATTTGTTGGAAGAGAACTTCCCTGATATGATGAAGGATGAGAATATATTCATTCAGGAAGTCCAATGAACCCCAAATAGGACAGACCCCAAAAGAAAATCACCAAGACATATCATCATCAAACTCCTCAAAACCAAAAACAAAGAAAGAATTCTGAAAGCACCATGGGACAAATGAAAAGTTACCTACAAAGGGTAACCAATAAGGCCAAATTCTGATTTTTCAGCAGAAAACGTGCAGGTGAGAAAGCAGTGGGATGATATACATAAAACCCTGAAAGAGAAAACATTCCAACCAAGAATTATATACCCAGCAAAACTGCCCCTCAAATATGATGGTGAAATTAGGAGATTTCCAAATAAGCAGAAATTAAGGGAATTTGTTGAAACCAGACCAACCTTACAATAGATACGAAAGGGAGTCCTTTGAACAGAGAACCAATAATAGCAAACAACAACCAACCACTAGTACACAAGATGACATAACCCAGAAACTAACACAGCTATGGAAGTACCCAAAGTTCTGACTTTTCTGTCTACAAGCATGTGAACTTAGGCAAATCTTATCAGTTCTCTAAACTTCAGTTTCCTTTTTTTTAAAAAAAAAAAAGCTGGAATACAGAATGGAACATCACTCTGTACACTGTAATGTGCTATATAAAAGTCAGTTGTGGTAGTGGCTATTATTACTGATACTGGTGGTTACATCACCCCTGCTCTTCACCTTCAGGCAGGGAGGAAAGAAGAATCCAAGGGATTTGGAGTAAGAAAGCAGAGAGGGAATCAGGGCAGAGGACATAGTGAACATGTTTGTAAGAAAGCCCCTGCTCGTTAACCCCAGGGAAGAAAACATGGACAGAGGAGAGAGCCAGGAAGGGCATTAGTAATTGTATTTTGGCTTCTAAGAGAGTGAATGGAGTTGTAGTGAAGCAATGTGAGTTGCTTCCTAATATGTCATCTAAGGCTGGACTGAGTCCACCTCAACTAGTTTAATGAAACTTGACATGGAAAAAGCAAGTCTTATTTCCTCTAGAAACAACTGAAAACCACCAATTTTCCACATTTCATTATTATAATTACAAACTTCCCTCTAACAAGTCAGTCTCCCATATAATATTTTCCCAAAGTGGGGGAAAAAATAAGGGACATCTTCCTGTCCAACC
>NW_006921756.1:6085993-6139434 GCF_000298275.1 Orycteropus afer afer
TAATCAGTAGAACTGACACTTGAATCCTGGGGTAGCTGAACCAAAGCCAAGGTTCTTTCTACTTTCTCTTTCTTTGTCACAGAGACTCTCTATTTTTCTGTCCCAGTAGTGCTATGTAAGCACAGATAATGATAATTCAGTAAACCTTGCTAAGAGCAAACTCTCACATTCTTCTAGCCTAGCTTCATCACTTTCTTTGATGATATTTTAGATTAGAGCAGGCACGAAGCGTGTGCATTACCCAGTCTGACATGCCATTGAGTCCTTAGTCTCTAGCAAATTCAGTTACATGCAGTTGGAGCACACCTTCTGTAAACTCAGTGGCAACTCAACACCCATTTACCAAGTTCTTACAGTGCACAGAGGGCTATGATACAAATGGAACTGGATATTGAGGTACACAGTCTTTGTTTCCTAAATAGGAGAATCTTACTTTTCTTACTGTAGTGGACCAAAAAATATTTTTTGTAATGATATTTTTCATAGTGAATAGGGCTAACTTGTATAGCTAATGGAATAGTGTGCAAATTACATAGTATGGGTTCCCAGGCTACATCATGGAAGTCTTTGTAGCTTTACCTTGCTCTCAGATCACTCACTGTTCTGGCTACCTAGTGCTTCTCTGACAAGAATATACCACAAATGGGATGGCCTTAACAAATCAGAGTTTATTTTCATAGTTTTGGAGGCTACAAGTCCAAGTTCAAAGTGCCAGGCTCTAGGGACTGTGTGAAAGACCCTCGACCTTGGGCTTCAGCTCTGCCTCTTGCTTCCAGCCCACTGAAGCTAGAGGTATTTCTTCACTCAGGGAGCTACTGGCTGCTGAGGCTAACAAGTCCAAGGTTGACAAAGAAAATGACACAGTCCCGATGTTACCAAACCACACGGCAGGCCACTAATTCAAGTCCATTGTAAGTCCCAAGGTCAGCAGAGCATGGCAGGCTGTTGAACAATGATACGGCTACATGCAGGGTCCAAGTGTGCCATAAGCTAGAGACTATCCCCAAGGCTTCTCCTTATATACAGGAAGCAGACCCCATCCCAAGGGCAGCTACTTAGATGCTTGTGGTAGATCCCACCATGAAGTTGATTGCCAGTCTCATCATGGGGAATAACTACCACCAGTTGCCCAGCCACTCAAACAGGCCCAGCCAAGCTGAAATACAAATTTAACTACCACACTCACCCTGAAAGAAATTAGCTGCCATGTCATGAGGATACTAGTCTAGAGCAGCCCTATAGAGAAGTTTATGACAAGGAATTGAGGTCTCCTGCCATTAGCCAGCACAATTTGCCATCCATGTGAATGAGTCACCTTGAAAGCCAATCCTCTAGCCCTGGTCAAGTTTTCATCTAACTTCAGCCTCAGCTAACGTCTTGATTGTAGCCTCATGAGAGACTCTAAGCCAGCACCACCCAGCTAAGCTTCTACCAGATTTCTGACACACAGAGAAACTGTGTGACATAATAAATGCTTGTTGTTGCTTGAAACTGCTGAAGTTTGGGGGTAATTTTTCATGCAACTTAAACAGTTAAAATCTACTATAGGTCAGGCATTTTACTAAATTAGCCACTTTATATACACCATATCTAATCTTCACAAACTCTGAGAAGCTTTATGACCATTCTGCCCTTTTATAGATGAGAAAATATTTATAGTAAAAATCTCACGGTCTTCCACCTACAGCCTGTTGTTGTACACACACAGCATAAATAAATAGGTAAATAAATCAAAAGTACACATAGCACTATGCCTTCTTTTTGGTTCATTTGGAACAGATTCAAGAATGCCTACTTCTTTGGGAAGAATTTTAAAATTCTTCTGATGGACAACTAATTATATTTAAAACACTTTCTGATGGACAACTAATTATAATGGCCAGTGAAACAAAATCAGTACTCCCTCTTCCACGTCCATGAAGGAAATGACTACTTAGATGGACAAATTGCTAACTTCTATTCTATCTATAGTGTTTTGTCTTTGATTTCTTAAAGAAGTAATTGTTTAGGATGTCTGCACTAGAGATAAATAAAAAGAATATTTGATGCAATTACAAAAGTGATAGTTTCCACCTTTATCCTTCATATTTTTTATGGTGTCTGTCTATCCCATGGCTGGCCTGGGGTGACTGTAATTGCTCTGCGTCATGCCAGGGCACAGCACATTTCTCCTCTGAGAGATCCTATGCTCCATAAGTACAGAGGCAGCCTTATGCTACTATAGACTGTTAGCCATGAATTTAGATTTCCAGCCTCTGAACTGGACTTTCAGCTAAAGCTGGATGGGCCATCATCTTCTCAAACCCATTGTGAATAAGGCTTAATGCTACTCACAGAGCTTCTGTTTTGGTCTCTAATGTACACACCATTTCATACCAGTATTATAATATACTGGGAGCTCTGGTAGCATAGTGGCTAAGACACTTGCCTGCTAACCAGACGGCTGGCGGTTCAAACCCACCAGCCACTCCTCGGAAGGAAGGTTGGGCAATCCTACTTCCATAGTGATACTGCCTCGGAAACCCAAGGAGGGGTCGCTATGAGTCGGGGCCGACTCGACGGCACACAACAACAACAACAACATTATAATATACTAGAGGACTTACTGTTACATTTAATCTTATTTATTTATTGTCATTTAATTTTCACTTTATCCTTATCAAGTAAATGTGAATGGAAAACTAAGCCCCAAAGCAGTTCACTGACTTGATGAAAGACATGGAGCCAAGAAGTGGCAGAATCAAGATTGGAACCCAGGCCTGCCTGGTTCCCAAACATCTATTATACTCTATTGGCTCCTGGTGAAGGCTGTCGTCCTTCTCTGTCTGTTAGGCATATGCTCTGGTCTCTGCAACCTACTATTCCAAAGTCTTGGTACCTATTCTCAGCATCCTTGACCACTGGTGTGGAGCTGGCTTTCACCAAGAAAGCCATCCATGGGTCCAAGATACTATCCACAACTGAAGATGAATCCTGTCATTTCACAGATGTGGAGCCCTTGCTCAACCTAGCCTCTTGAATAGAAGAGCTGGTAAAGAACAGATTCAGATTTGCTTTGCTCTCAGATCTTATAATTCACATTATAAATTGGCTTAATTTCACTACAGAGATAGTCACTACAAATATTCATGTAATCTTGGCCATTCCTAGATAACACCAGTTCCAGATTTACCTAACTTCAGCCAAATCTTAGTCAATAAACACAATGGATTTTCCCAGCTAGAGATACTTGCTCAAATACAGGCTCATAAAGACCCAATTGGGAGCTCTATTGGTGTAGTGCCTAAGGCATTTGACTACTAACCAGAAGGCGGACAGTTCAAACCCACCAGCCACTCCTCAGAAGGAAGAGTGGGCAATCTACTTCTGTAGACATACTGCCTCAGAAACCCAAGTAGGGGTCGCTATGAGTCAGAATTGACCCAACAGCAGGGAGTTTGGGGTTTAAAGGTTCAATCACATAATGAGAACCAACAGAGATCCTTCTGGGACTTCTGGTTAAGAGTTTCTTGTTTTTCCTACTAGACTAGAATTTGGGAGAATGCTAAATCTGCAGCTGCTAAAGCCATCTAAAGACTACATGTGGTCTGGAAATGGAGTTAATACTGAGAAAGCTGAGTTAAGAAAAGGAGACAAACAGGCTGGGTCCTCTGAGCCCCTAGATCAAGATGCACTGAAAGTCACGTTTATTTCTGGATTATCCATTTATATCAACCAATGAATTCTCTATTTTTGCTTAAGCCAATTTAGGTTAGAGTTGAAGAATTCTACTTATATCATTCCCTGTGCCTTAATTTTAGCTCTGGTGACCTGTCTTGAACTCCAATTTCTCCAGGCCTGGGGCCTCCATTCAGCCTAATAGCCAATTCCTAACATCTCCTTCCTGACCTGACCTCCCTCATGTTGACCAACTATGGTGCTTTTTGGTGTCACATCACTGATTCTCCATCCCAGCACTCAATACACTCACCTGGAAGTTCCAAAACAGGGCAACCTGACTCCTTTTCTTTAACCCTCATCACCTGAGCCCTGAAATGTGGCAGCCTATGTCAATTTTCCAGGAAAAATATCCTAGAATAGATAGTCTGTCTGCTAGAGACTGTAAGTCCTTGCCTTAAAATATTTGTCAGATTCTGGAATTTGTTTACTTAGATTTAATAAATCCTCTGAATAATGCCCAATGTTGTTGTTTATCATTGTTGGCATGAGAAACAGAGGTGGGAGTGCAAACTGATGCAACCTTTCTGAAAAACGAGTTGACACTAAGGTTTCATAATTCTTTAAACATATTAATGCTCTTTGAGTCAGTAATTCTACTTGTAAAATATCCAATCTAAGAAAAGTGTACAAAAGAAGTACAAAGCCTTTTTCACAAATGATTTTATGGCAGAGTAATTTACAAGAGCTAAACATCTGGTAATAACACAAATGAACAATAGAGCATTTTTTTTGCAAATCAAGCTACCTTTATAAAATGGAATATGCTGAAGCCTTCAATAAGTATGCATTTAAAATGGTCATAGACTTTGTGCTAGTAATTCCATCTTTAATAGTCTATTTTAAGATAATCACTTAAAATGAAGATACAAGTATGTACACAAAGATTTAAACATCATAAGATTGAGAAACTAGAATCAAGTTAAATATCCAGCATTATTGGCATGGAAAAATATTTGTGCTATAAGATTAAGTGAAAAATAAGAATAAAATTTTATATTTTATATGATCACAACTATGCAAAACAAAATTATACATGTATAGGCAAAAAGGTAAAAAAGTAAATGTGTTAAAATCTTAAATAGTGATTGCCTCTGGGAGATAACTGATATTTTCATCTTTGTAACTTCTATTTTTCAAAGTTTGCACCATTGGCACATTGTAGTTTTTAAAAGAAAAAAGTTATTATAAAAAGATGGTAAGTATGTAAACTACATAGCAACATGGAAAGTGTTTATGAAATAATGTTAAGTGAAAAAGAAGTATATATAAAAATTTATCGTGATTGCAATTATATAAATAAGTTCTTGCACATAGACAAGAACTGAAAGGGAAAATGTATAAATAGAATTAGTTTTTGTATCATGCTAAGGTTAAGGATTAAACCAAACCTAAACCCACTGCCAGAGTGGATTCCAACTCACAGTGATCCTATAGGGCAGAGTAGAACTTCTCCTAAGGTTCCCAAGGCTGTAAATCTTTTCAGAAGGTTACTGCTTCATCTTTCTCCTGCAGAATGACTGGTGGGTTCAAATCACCAACTTTTTGGTTAGCAGCCAAATGCTCTAACTACCGTGCCACTAGTACTCCTGTTTGGGATTTATTTTTCTTCGCTAAAGATCTTTAAGGAGTTCTGGTGGCATAGTACCTGAGGCATTTGACTGCTAATCAGAAAGCTGGTGGTTCAAACTGACCAGGCACTCTTCGGAAGGAAGGTTGGGCAATCTACTTCCATGGTGATACTGCCTTGGAAACCCAAGGAGGCATTGACCGACTTGATGGCAGTGAATTTGGTTGGTGTTTTTTTAAAGATCTATTTAAAGCTATTTTAATTATTTTTTACTTTTACCATCATCCCTAATCCATTGCTATTATTCTGCTAACTTTCTGCACATGAGACCAGGGGTCTTCTGGTTTGACTTCACTCTTGGTCCTGGCCACTCTGAACTGGCTCCCCAGGGTTTGTGTGGCTCTGGAAATGGCAGTGGCTAGTTTGGTCTCTCTTGTTCCTTTAATCTCCAGAGGGGCTCATGGACTAGTACTTTAGTTGGAGACAAAGCCCAAAGTTGCCATGTGATGGCCAGGAGGCTCAGTTCATCATCATTTAACACAGGCATTGGTTTAACAAGATTAAGAAGGGATAAACAGATGGGACTTTTGTTTCCTGGAGGTTTCTATAAAATCTTAAGAAAACTGATTGCCTCTTCAGCAATTGCTGTAGTCTATTTAATGAAAGAGCCCCCGTGACTATGATGTCTGTGACATTCTAGGCTTTCCTAACACCCAGCAAAATTGGTCATCTTGAATCTTGCCTAGGAAAGAAGATTCCAAGGGCCAGTATCACATATGAAGTGATATTTATACATAGCAATGGAAAAGGCAAAGGCTTTAGAATCAGACAGATCTGTGTTTGAATCTTGACTCCATCACTTATTAACTCTGTTCATTAGGCCATTCATCTAACCTTGCAGCAGCTTAGTCTGATCATCTGCAAAATGGGAAAGATGATTCCTGCCTTATGGAATAGTAGGAAGGATTATCTGGAAAAAAAAAAAACATATATAAAGGGCTTGACATAGTTCTGGCTCCAAGATGAATATAACCCAATTTTTAAAAAAATGTACTGGAATAGATAAATACAGACAAAATAGGCAAAGGATTTGAACAGACATTTCTCCAAAGATGTACAAATGACCAATAAGCATACGAAAAGGTGTTCAACATACTAAGTCATTAGGGAAATAATACCCCAAATCATAGTGAGATACCATATCACATCAACTGTTGTTGTTATGTGCCATCAAGTTGAACCCAACTCATAGCGACCCCTCCTTGGGTTTCGGAGGCAGTATCACTACGGAAGTAGATTGCCCCATCTTCCTTCCGAGGAGTGGCTGGTGGGTTTGAACCCCCATCACATCAACTAGGATGGCTAAAATAAAAAAAGATGGGCAATAATAGGGGTTGGTATGATGAGCATTTGGCAAACTTGGAGCCCTCATACATTTCTGAAGGGAATGTAAAATGGTACAGCTGCTTTGGAAAACAGTTTGGCCATTTCTCAAATTTGTCAGCCTTAAGATACCACCATATAACCTATCACTTTCACCCCCAGGTATGTGCTCAAGAGAATTGAAAACATATATGTACATACAAGCTTGTCCATAACCAATATCGTTTATAATAGCCAAAAATTTCCATCACCTGATAAATGAATAAATAATATATGGTAAGCTCTGGTAGCACAGTGTCTAAGGCATTTGACTGCTAACCAGATGGCTGGCCATTCAAACCCACCAGCCACTCCTTGGAAGGAAGGTTGGATAATCTATTTTCATAGTGATACCACCTTGGGAACCCAAGGAGGGGTCGATATGAGTCAGATCCAACTCTATGGAAGTAAGTATATCCATACAATAGAGTATTATTCAGCAATAAAAAGGAATGAAATATTACTACATGCTGCAACATGCATGGACCTCAAAAACATAATGCTAAGTGAAAAAACTGAGTGTGTGCAAAGCAGGTTCTAATGGCCAGAGAAAGCCTGTGTGTGCAGAAATAATAAGTAAGGGAGAAATAAGGATTGACTGCTTATGAGTATGGAGTTTCATTTTGGGGTTACAGTAATGTTATGGAATTAGATAGTGGTAATGATTGCACAACTCTATGAATACACTAAAAATACTGAATTATACACTTTAAAAAGGTGAATTCTATAGCATGTGAATTTTATCTCAATAAAGCATTATAAAAAGAAAAGCAGTGACTGGCACTTTAAACTTGATGGTGGGGATATTAAAATCTTTCTACAAGTATAATATAGTATATTACTTATTGCCAAATAGTCTAATTCTCTTCACTATAGCACCCTTCCCTGTGGAAAGACTATAAAAACACCAAAACCAAACTCACTGCCATCAAGTCAATTTGACTCATAGTGACCCCTCCTTGGGTTTCTGAGGCAATATCTCTATAGAAGTAGATTGCCCAATCTTCCTTCTGAGGAGTGGCTGGTGGGTTTGAACTGCAAGCCTTCTAGTTAGCAGTGAAATAGCTTAGGCACTACACCACTAAAGCTCCCTGGGGAGACTATACATCTGCTAAATTTAAGAGTGTTCATGTGACTTATTTTGGCCAAGGAAATATGGGCACAAGTGACTACTTCTAAGTGTATTTTTAAAGAGCAGGTTCATGGTTCACAATCTCTCTCTTTTCCCTCTGCCATGGTGACCAGTATAGAAGGTGCCATTAGTGTGTTATCTTGGCACTTGTTATTCCTGCACAGGTTGAGCAATTTCCAATGTCAGCATCTGCAACTCTATTGCTTTTTCTGGCCACTGAAGTCTGCTATGTCCACACACTGAACAGATAGGAAGTGCCAGGGTATTAACACCACCACTACTACCACTGCTCTTATACCCCTCAAAGATAACTCAGAAGCACATTTTCCACACTGATTCCCAGGGTCCCACAGTGGGATTAAATCTTAGTTGTTCTCAGTCATATCTTGCTTTGTGATTAACCTTTATTGGCTCTCTTTCTGTGTTTTTTTTTTTTTTTTTTCCCTATCTCACTTTCCCATTCCTCTACTAATGTTTTTGGGATCATTTTCCAAATAAATTAATTGTATTAAATTTTTTGTCTGTTTCTGGGGGAACAGAAACTAAGACAACCTGTAGTGTTCCAGATAAAGGATACTGGGTCAGCTTGGGTGCTGGTGTAAAGAGGATGTACAGCAGAGCTCATTCCAATTCATAATGGACACATAGCAAAGGTGAGAAATAAATCTTTTTTTTTTTTTTTTTAGTTCTGAGAGTTTGATGTCTTTTACTTCATTATAATCTAACCTAATGTAACTAGTTCCCTATGGATACCTATCCTCAGTAATTCTCATTCTAGGGATTTATCCTAAAGAAATAATTAGAGATGCACAGAAATAAGTCATTGCACAAGAATGCTCACTGTGGTGTTATTTATAATTAAATAATTGGAGATAATTAATACCTAAAAATAGGGAAGTTTCAAATACAATAGAATGCTTTCCAGCTATATGAAATTTACTCAGAGAATATTTAATAAAAGTGGAACATACTTATGCAATATTCAACTAAAAACTTTCTATGGTATGATTCCAATTTCATTTTTAAAATTACAAACACATTTATATATACATATGCAAAAATAAGTTTGTCTTTCAGCCTGCTGTTAAAGGTTTCACTTAGACAGGAGAACACCTCCACATACTGCTTTCCTTTTATTTAGGAGGCTGTATGAGAATAAATTTTCTAATAAGCAAAGAAGGAACCATAGTTAGACTTTTGTGTTGAATGATTAAATAAGCTCATGCTTCAATAAGCCCACTATTCCCACCAAATAATAATATTGGATAAGATAAGAAAAGAAAAATGAAAATAAATAGTTGAGGTCCATTGTGCGAAACATATTTCTATGAAGCTAAAATGTATTAAAATACATAAGGGTAAGTGGTTTGGAGGAAACCACTTGCTGAGATCTGGATGTTGAAATAAGCATTGACATTTTAAACACTGTACCTTATGGGATAAGAAACTAAAAGTGCTCCACGGGAGATATGGATCAGAGACAAGCTCCTGCTTTGAGAAAGGACCTTAAGTAGAGCTCCTCTGTCTTGAAAGGAGCCTAGAAAAAAGGCTGCTGCATAAATTTTGGTGAGATAAAGCTCCCTGGTGTAGCAGTTCTAGGGAGGTGAGGAATATAGACACAGGAAGCAGAAACAATGCCAAGCCATCCTGCTGACTTTTTGTGACTGGATCTGCCATATTTCTAGTGCTTACCAGCTTACTAAAGATGTAAGTAGAGGCAATTCCAAAAACCATCACAGAAGGAAATATGAGCCAATGGGAATTTGGGGGTGGGGTAGGGGAGAGAGAGAGATACAATCAGAAAATTTCCTCCTTAAATTGAGCCTACAAATTTCAGAACACATTAAGAAATCAAATACTAAAAATGATACTGAAGAAAACCAACTGGACATTGAATTCTCTCCAGATGAAATTATTTTATAAAATATTTAAATAATAATTTTATATAATATTTTTAAATAAGTATATTGATTATGTTCAAAGAAACAAATAAGACATTAAAACAAAACAAGGAATTATAAAAACAGAACAGGCAGGAATAAAACAGGTAGATATGAAAACAATTAGAAATCTTGGAAATGAAAAATATATATTTACTGAAATATTTAAAAAAAAACCCACCTAAAATATAGACTAGATGTGGTCAAAGAGTGAATTTATGAATGCAAATTACTTGTGAGACCCTTACTCAGAATCAGGACAGTAAGACAACACAATAGCAAGTTAAAAAAAAATCAGTTAAGAACCACGGAAGACAGATTGAGAAAATACAATATTCATTTAATAGGAATTCTCGAAGAAAACAATCAAAGGAAAAGGGAAAAAAGCACTATTTGAAGAGAAAATTTGCTGATAACTTCTAAGCACAAAAGAAAGACATACATTCTTGAATGGAAATTATTATCAGAGTATCAAGCAGGAAAAATAAAACTAACTTTACATCTAGATATAGCAAAATGAAAAGCAGAACAATCTTGGTTCAAAGACAATCTTGAAACATAACAGAGAAAAAATAGGTTATTAAAAACAAATGGTGACAGATTTCTCATCAGCAATTATAGATGTCAGAAGAAAAGAAAACAAAAACCCTCAAAGTGCACATAAAAATCATCCTCAAACTGAAATTTTACACCTAGACAAACTATCATTCAAAAGGCAATCAAATAAAGATGTACACAGTTTAAGTTGGCGTAGTGCCTAAGGCATTTGACTGCTAACCAGAAGGCTGGGAGTTCAAACCCACCAGCCACTCCTCCGAAGGAAGATTGGTCAATCTATTTCCATAGATATACCACCTTGGAAACTCACGGGGTGGGGGGAGGGGGGGATCGGTATGAGTTGTGTCAACTTGACGGCAGTGAGTTTGGTTTGGTTTTGGCAGTTTAAGAGGATTATTCACAGACTCTAACTAAGAGAGCTACCAAAGGATTCACAGCAGGGAGTCACCATGGATGTTAAATATTCTGAACATCATCTATAGATGAAGATGAACCACCATGACCACTCCTAAATACTCATTAAGCCTGCCAGCGCTATTACCATCTTTTGGTCAGTTTTGCTTTAAGGTAAAATACCTTTCTGCAGAGTCTCTGGCAAAACTAAACTGCTCAGCCTTTCACTGGGCTAGATGACAGGTAACATAGCAAACTTGTGAGACAATAAGCAAGAGAATACAGAAATTCATAAACTGTACAGGAAAAGCCAAGTAATCTTTAAAGGTAATTATATAAACTAGTTTTATTTTTACTAAAAAGATTTAATTATACAACAATAACTATTCAGTGACAGGCTAGTGTTCAATAGGTAGTGAAAACTCCCTTGTTGTAGCTGAAAGAAGGATAAAAATTCTGAATAACTGGAATTTGTTAGAACTATATAGTTAAGAATGTATCAGAGAAAATGAGTTATACATATGTAAACAAAAAATAATTAAATTTCTATTTCATAACATATATAAAGATCAGCCCTAAGTGAGATAAACTAAAGACCCAAAATTTGACAACTTTTACAAGAAAATATATGAAAATATCTTCATGATATCCAGGTAGGGAAGGGATTTCTTAAATATGTCACAAAAGCAAAGCTTACAAAGGGAATGATAAACTACAGTTTTTTTTTTTTTTTAAATCTTCCATGTAAAAAATACATTATAAATAAATAAAAAATATATATATCAGAGTCTGGGAGAAGACACTTCTAAGGCATATAAGTGACAAAATAATGATATTTAGAAAAAAAAAAAAAAAACCTCCTAGAAAGCAATAAGAAAACAATCCAATAGAAAATGTACAAAGGATATAAAAAGCCAATTCACAGAAGTAAAAAGCAAAATGGCCAGTAAACATGAAAAGATACTAAACCTCATTAGTAACCATGAAAATATATAATAACAATGGGATATCACTTCAAGTCTATCATGATAACTAGTAAAAATTTAGTAGTTATCTAAGTCTGACTATTTCAGGTATTAGGGATGCAGGAAAATGGAAACTCATAAATCGCCATTGGAAGTGTAAATTTGTCCAACTACTTTAGAAAACAATTGGCTATTATGTAGTATATTTGAAGTTGCATATAATCAGCACTCCCTCTCCTAGGTATATACCTTAGAGAAATTCTCATACATATGAACAGGAGACATTCAAACAAATGCTCTTTGTTTGCAGCTAAAAAAAAAAAAAAAAAAAAAAGAGCTGGAAGTAATCTAAATTACCATCAAACATAAATTACCATCAAACACAGGGATTTAATCATACGTGGAATACTATACAACAGTTAAAATGAATGAACAAGAGCTATGTCTAGCAACATGAATGGACTCTAAAATATAAAAATGAGTAGGGCAGAAGTGACAGAATGACATTTACAGCATGACTCCATTTATAGGAATTTGTAAAACAACATTGGTATATGTTTGAAAATATGAATATAGAGAGACATTAGATTCATGATCATGGTTACCTCTAGGGAGAAGGGAAAATAATGCAATTAGGGAGGAGTATAGATAATTGTTAACTATATCTGTAAATTTTCTTTTTTTAATTGGGAACATGTAGCATAGATAGTATTCTATTGATATGATAAAACTGAGGTGTCTGTGGTATGGACAGTCAATAACTGTTTATAACGCTACCCTTTTCTACGAGGAAGGAAACCTCATTTTATTGTGCTTTGCTTTATTGCATTTTGCTGATTTATTGCCTTTTTTTTTTTTAAAATAAATTGAAGGTTTGTGGCAACCCTGTGTCAAGCAAGTCTGTCAGCACCAATTTTCCCATAGCCTGTGCTCATTTCGTGTCTCTGTGTCACACTGGTAATTCTCATAATATTTCAAACTTTCTTATAATGCTATTGCACACTTAACAGACTAAAGTATAATATGAACATAACTTTTATATGCACAGGGAACCCAAAAATGTGTTTACTTGCTTCATTGCAATATTTGCTTTACTGCAGTGGTGTGGAACTGAGCAATATCTCCAAGGTATGCCTGTGTTTGAAATTATTCACAATAAACAAAATAAGATGTTAAAGAAGGTACTACATAGATTGTTAAGAGCTTTAAAATGCCCAGTCAATAATGACAGCATCAAACTGCAGTTCTGTGCTGCAGGTGGTCTGATGAGGAATGCAGACAAGTCAGTACCTTCTGCTTGCAGCCCCAGTGAGGTAGCAAGCCCACTGCTAGACATTGCAACTTCAGGTGAGGTGGGGGATGGGGATGAATGCAATGGTGAGGATGGTTAACAACAGTAAAGGGAAGTGCTTTTGACATAGGATAGAATTATCTAGATAATACATGGTTTAATGGTGTTTCCAAATCTTTCCAAGTCCTGGCACACATGGATATTTGTCTCTCACACTGGAGTACAGGCAACTAGCCTTGGGGTTCTGGCTGCCCCAGGTCCTCCCTGTGTCCCCGAAAGCTCATCATATGTGTTGCCCATTTGTAGTACACCAGTGTGCTGTGACACACTTCTTGGGAAGCTCTCTTTTATCATCTAAAAGGAGGGAAAATTATAAGCCACTCCCACTCTGGAAGCATTTGGCATTCTGCAATCATAAAATTGTTCAAAAGGTCTGCATTGAGAGTCACAACTACACTGTTTGAATTTGTACAGTAGTATTTAGGAGCAGAGAGATCTAGCACAAGAGACAGGGAGTTAACAGTTTTGAAAGTTCCCTTTTAAAATAACAGAAGACAGACCAAGAATCCTTTCCAATTCATACTGTAGCATAATATCAGGGAGTGATCAAATGAAAATGGTTGTGGAAATGAGCAATCTGGGTCAGGGTTTGTGTAGTAGAACAGGACACAATTACAAAGGAGAGCAACTAAACAGGACAGGACAACACCTTAGTGAGGAGGCACTGGTAAGTCATGTGAGGGAACCACTCCAGTTATGCCAGCCCATGATTTAGAATTTCTATATGTGAGTTAATTACACAATTCATTCTAAAAGTTAGATAAATTTTTTCTCCAAACTTTGTTCTCCAGAAATCCCAAGTGGAAACACTCTACCAGGTGGAAATACAGTAAGATGGATACACTTTATATTTGCAGTCACCATCTTACCCTTCAGTAACACAGAATAACCAGCTTTGGTGTAGGATAATCCCTACAGAGGGCAAATTCTCAATCTCTTTGTGAGTGAGCCAACTAGCCAACTCGATACAACATGGCAAGCTTTGTTGAAGGCAAGGTTGACATGGGACAGTCATAATGTTAAAATATTGAAATACTCCGCCAGTCCCACTGAGCTGCCCTATGATCACTCTGCCACACTAGCCTCTCTTCCAGGTTACTATCTTCCCCTCTGGCAACAAAGGTGTTAATGCCTAGCACAGCAGGGAGCCATCAGGGATGTAAAATATCTTGAACATCATCCACAGATGAAGATGAACCACCATGTCCACTCCCGAATGCTCATTAAGCTTGCCAGCACTATCACCATCTCTTGGCCAGTTTTGCTTCAAGGTAAAATATCTTTCTGCAGAGTCTCTGCCAAAACTAAACTGCTCAGCCTTTCACTAGGCTAGATGACAGGCCTAGAGGAAAGGAAAGACATTTTAAATCTCATGATCACAGCTTTGTGTTGGGGGGATTTTATCTTCTCTTGAAGGTGAGAAGCAAGAGTCATCCTGACCCTCTGCACACCAGACCAGAACCTGGCCACCTTCTCAGATGGGCCTTCCTCATGAGCCATATTGCCTTCATTCCATGCCTCTACCAGGCAGTTTGCCCATTCTCTCTTAACTTAAAACTTATTTCTCAGAAGACCAGAACACTTCCTTGACACTTGCTTGGGAAACGTGGCAATAGAATTTGCAGCGACATCCAGGGAATCAGCCCTGTCATTTGCAGAGTCAAGAGCAGGTAGCAGAGGGCTGGGAGGAACAAAAGAAACTTCCCATAGGGCAGAAGAATTGGGGGAAAATGGAAGCTCAGGGCACAAGAATTCTGCTATTCATTCAGGGAGTCAAAGGATGAGGACAGGAATTGCATTTGGATAGGCATCCAGGCAGTGCTCCGAGAAATAAGGGAAAAGCCAAAGCAGAACACCTGCATCTACTCACCAGGGCTGGTTATCGTCAGGAGGTCAAGTTGACGCTGTTGCTGCAAAAGAAAACACATTGTGAGAGCACTGATTCGAGCCAGAGCCAAACTTATGCTTAACACATGAGGTTGGACATGCACAGTGGCTGTTCAGACTCACAAAGCAGGGTCAACTATAGAGAAGGTGGTGTTTATGCACATTTCTAGAGAGGCCTTCCACCCTAGAGGCAAAGGGGAATGGGTGGCCTTTATGCTTGGTCTTGGATGCACAGATGGTCATAGCCAAGAGCCCCTTAAAGGTCTTCCAGTTATACCTCTATTATGCTAAGGAAACGTGAAGCCCAGAAAGGAAGGTAGCTTATTTAGGGCCACAAAGAAATTCCCATTCCTAACTCCCAGTCTTAACCAGACAGACTTAGATACTTCTTTGCTCACACTGGCTGTACTGGCTGAGTATTTGATAATACTGGCAGCACTCTTTACCTTGAGTCCCTGGGCCATTGTCACATTCTGATACTCCTTCTGACCAAAATATGCCTGAGCTGGTTTAGTTGTACTTTCTCAGCAATGTTATGACAACTTTAATTACTGATGACCAACCAAATCCCTATCCCATTTTACCACACAGAATTCACAGAAAATAATATGTCTATCACACTAGGGTATGTATGAATCAGACTTCTTATGTTTGGAGGCAATTGGCCTTGGCTTCTCCAAGGGCTGAGGTAATCAATATCTCAGCAGGCCTGTTCCTTCTCATAGCACACCCACTGAGAGGCTCTGTCCTGGACTGAATATCATGGGAATCGGAGTGTGAAGTAGGTATAGGAGGCTGGAGGTGGAGCACCAATAAGACACCAGTCAGGATTCCTTAAATCTCAGTTTTCCTGCTGACCTTTTTCTCTTTCCTACACTTGCTTTTTCATTAGGAGCACTGGATGTCTGTATTAAAAAGGGACAAAACAAACTCCTCTCCCAGCCACCTTCTTGCATTGCAAGAACTTCTGATTACTGGGTGCTTCATCCAGTGGATCCCTTGCCACATTTTACCTCATCTGCATTTTCCTCCTTATTTTGTCTCTCTCCAAGAATGGCTTCCTGAAATTCTGCTTAAGCAGAAAGGGGAAGGGAACAGAACTTTTTGAGTAGAAACTGTAGGAGAGGTATAATACTAGGAACTTTGATGTATCATTTCATTTCATATTCTTAGCAATCCTACAGGCTGGGTATTGTACAGTGGAGAAACATGAGGTTCAGAGAAGAGAAATTATCTGCCCAAGACCACATCTTCATTGAATGGCAGAGCTAGGATTAGAATTTACTCAGTTCCAATGCTGGCTCTACTGCCCAAAATATGACAGGACACACAAATTACCTAACATGATGCCTCTTACTTAATAGGCACTCAATATTAAGAATGATTTAGTATTAGGGAGCTCTGATAGCATAGTGCCTAAGACATTTGGCTGCTAACCAGAAGGCTGGCAGTTCAAACCCACCAGCCACTCCTCCGAAGGAAGGTTGGGCAATCTACTTCCATAGAGATACCACCTCAGCAACCCAAAGAGGGGTTGCTATGAGTTGGGATTGACTCAATGGCAGGGAGTATTTAGTACTGATGTTATTATTATTGTTATTATTTTGTCTTTTATTATTATTGTATATTAATAGCATGTGGTTCTTGGTTCCTTGGTTATGTGTCTCTTCCCTTTTCTCATAGCTATGTATATTTGGAGTTCACAGGTCATTGAGTCTGATATCACACCAGAACAACAATCTTCTCTGCAAAGTTCTAACCAGCTGTATGAACCACTTGTGTTTCATTCCTTTTCTTGACTGGGAAGTCATTACTTCTTACTGGCTGGATAGCTCTACTTTGAACAGAGTTGAGAGCTGCTGCCATATGACATCACCATAGCTCAATGACATTAGTTTGGAGATGTGAGGAAGTTCCGTGTCTTCTCTCCAGGCTGAATAGTCCCAGTTCCTTCACTCCTCGTAGGACCTAGTCTCAAATCTCTTCATCCTTCTGGTCACCCTCTTCTTCCATTTAACTTTTGTTTGTTCCAGTTGAAACATCTTGAGGTCTCTCTACCCCTTGTTTCAGTAACTTCTCATGGACCTACAAGCAAGACTGTATCCTTTCTTGACCCTCTCAATCACATATTCCTGTTTTCTTGCCAGCTTATAACTTGTTCCAGTTGACATTTTCAAGTAAACAAAGCAAAGATGCCACTGACCTACATTATGAGCACACTTCCTCATGCTCAAAAGAAACACACATCCACACATGTGGGCTAGAAGGAATGCTGGAGCCAGGCAACTTTCCACTGAACCAGGCCAATAGTACAATTGGCTTAAGCTGCCTTTACCAAGGCCAACCTGCATGGCTTGGTCCTTTCTTTATGTATGAAGGAAGAATCTAATGTGTCCTTCTTTTTCTCCACAGGCTTAAGTTTTTGATAATCTCAGTTGATGATGGAGGTATATTTACTTGAAAAGTGTCTCCTCTCTAATGAAGTGCTTTCTCAAAATGATGTCTTTGTGCCCAGAGTCCACTAGAAAACAAAGACTCTGACAAGAGTCAAGCAGGCTCAGGCTTGTGTCCTGGCTCCTCTGTGTGGCTTTGGGTAACTTACTGTATGTCTTTGCCTTCAAAATTCATATTTTTTAAATGAGTGAATGAGAGTGAAATACCGTTAGTGACCCTTTGAGTCAAATGCAACCAAGAGCTGTGTTTGTGGATTCCCTGAGAGCCCATTAGCCAATACACTAGAGGCTCAAAGGATAGAGTCAGAATTTAAAAGGGATCATTCTAAGCTATCATCTCACATTGCAATTATCTATGCTTGTGTGTATCTTCCTTATTATACACCCACTGCCATCAACCCACGGGCTCTGGTGGCGTAGTGCCTAAGGCATTTGACTGCTAATCAGAAGGCTGGTAGTTCACACCCACCAGCCACTCCTTGGAAGGAAGACTGGGCAATCTACTTTTGTAGAGATACCATGTAAGAAACCCAAGGAGGGTCACTAGGAGTCGAAATTGACTCGACAGCAGTGAGCTTTGTCTCTCTCTTTTTTTTTGCCATCAACTCAGTTCTGATTCATAGCAATCCCATTGGGTTTCTAAGGCTGTAAATCTGTATGGAAGTAGATCATCTCGTCTTCCTCTCACAGGCCTTTGAACTGCTGACCTTCTGGTTAGCAGCCAAATGCTTTACCCACTAAGCCACCAGATCCCCACTATCTAGAAGTTTATTATTTATATTAGTTACATTAGTTCATGGCATAGAGTAATGCTCCATAAGCATTTGCTAAATTCAAAGGTATGTGGCAGGATGGTATCCTTTCACATTACTTATTCAATCTCTATGCTGAGCAAATAATCCTTGAAGCTAGTCTATATGAAGAAGAATGTGGTATTACAATTGGAGGAAGATTCATTAACAATCTGCAATATGTAGATGACACACTCCTACTTGCCAAAAACGGAGACAACTTGAAGCACTTACTGGTTGAAGGTAAAAGACGACAGTGTTCAAGATAGATTACACCTCAACATAATGTAATGAAAATCCTCACAACTAGACCAATAAACAACATCATGATAAATGGCAAAGAAGCTGAAGTTGTCAAGGATTTCATTCTACTTGGATCACAATCAATGCCTCCTGAAGCAGCAGTCAAGAAATTAAACGACACATTGTACTAGGAAAATCTGGTGCAAAGGCCTGTTTAAAGATTTAAAAAGCAAAGATGTCACTTTGATGACTAAGGTGAGCCTGATGCAAGCCAGGGTATTTTCAGTCACCTTATATGAATGTAAAAGCTGGACAATGGAAAAGGAAATGGAAGAAAAATTGATGCATTTGAATTGTGGTGTTGGTGAGGAATATGGACCTATGCTGTGGATTGCCCAAAGAACAAGCAGATCAGTCTTGCAGGGAGTTCAGCCAGAATACTCCTTAGAAGTGAGAACGGAGAGACTTTGTCTTGCCTATTTGGTCATATCATCAGGAAAGATAATTTCTAGAAAAGGATGCTGTGTTTGGTAGAGGAAAGTGTCAGTGAAAATGAGGGAAAGCTTCACTGACATGGACTGACACAAGAGCCACCACAATGGACTTAAACATACCAATGGTCATGAGGATGGCACTGGGCCAGGCAGTGTTTCATCTTCTCATACCCTGTCGCCAAGTGCGGATAGCAGCCAAGTGCACAGCAACAAATAACAACAAGCTCAACTGAACCATTTTTGAATACTGTTCTGGAATACATTATACTTTCATACCTCTATGCCTTTGCACTGGTTGTCATCTCTGCCTGATTTCTTGTAATGCTCTTGGAAATCCCCGTCTCTTCTCAAGACCTCTGTGGTATCTTCTCTACATGCTCACTTTCAACCTCAAGCCCTCTTTCCCGTCCTCAAAGCAGAATGAGTATTTCACACTTTGTTCTTCCAATCCATTTGTAAAACTTGTCTTTTGCATTACACTATCCTATCTATTTCCTTGTTTATCTGTCTCATTAAATCATTACTTGATAGAATGATGGCATTTCATCTCAATCCTTCCAGTGCCCAGCACAAAGGCCTGGAAGGAATGTTTTATGTCATCTAGTTTAAATGATTCATCCATTCCTTTATTTCTTCTGCAAAGACCTATTAAAAAGGATTTCATCATCATGGAAAATAAGCATGCCTCTTCCTTTCCAGGACTTTTCCTCTGCCATGTCTTTGTGGTTTCTTGTCTTTATATTGTTGCTTCTACCATCTCAGCAGCCACCTCCTTTAGGTTTTCCTTTGTTTACTCCAGCCCAGAGGGTCTACTGTCTGAACTATCCCTGTAGTAATGAGCTCAGCCTAGCTTGGTGAGAAGCCCATTTAACCTATAGTTCATGTGTGCACCACCTAGTGGCATAAGCAGATAAGTGACGGCTTTTGTTTCAACCAATACATCACGAGATAGGATTGCAAAATCTGTGTGTGCTATATGCAAACAAAAAAACACAAGTATAAGTTCTAGAATCATTCTATAACAATTTTTAGCCAAGAAACTGAAATATGCAAATAACTCTCTCAATAACTCAAATTCAATTTTTAAAAATAAAGGAATTTCATGAAAATAAAAATGTTCGTTACGAAATAGCCTACTTAGTGTAGTTATTTGGTATTGCCAGTGGAAATGGTATGGCATTTTTAAAAATAAGGCACATAGTTGATAGACTCTGACTAATAATGTATAATCAATTATATAGAGAAGGGGCAAGTTGGACATAAAGAGTTACCTAATTATCATAATACTTACTTAATGATATATATATAGAGGTAAGGGCCTTATTTTATTTTATTGTGATTTGGGTGAAAGTTTACAGAGCAAATTCACTTTCCATACAGCAGCAGTTCACACACACATTGTCTCATGACACTGACTATAATTTACCCCAATGCAACAGCTCCCCTCCTACTTCCTGCTGATAGTTACCTCTTTCTTCCCTGTGTCCATCCCTCAATGCACTCCTGCCCCCTGAGCTGTCTCCCTGTGCATAAACAGCCATTCTTTCTCCCATGATTGTTCTCTCCAAGGAGTGTATCTACCTCAGGTACATGTTCAACTCATATGCCTGTCTTTTGTTTGGCTGGAAGCCGCAGATGTGGGTTCAATTCCAGACCTGAAGGGCAGCTAGGGCCATAGTCTCAATGGTTCTACCAAACTCTAACAGACCAGCAAACCTGGTCTCCCCCACCCCCTTTTTTTTCCCCAAATAATTTTGAGTTTTGTTCCACATTGTTCTCCCTCTCTATCCAGGATCTCCTACATAGATCCCCCTTCGAGTGGTTGACAGTAGCAGCTGGACACCATCTAGTTCTTCTGGTCTCATAGTTGTATAGGCTGTGGATTGCATGGTGTACCAGTTGTGAGGACTAATTTTTTCCATAAATATTTAGTTTTCTTCATTCTTCTTTGCTCTGGATGAGGAGAGACCCATCGTTGCATCTAGATGGCAGCTTGCAAGCTTTTAAGATCCCAGTTGCTACTCGCCAAAGTAGGAGGTGGAACAATATTTTGTGTATTATGTTATGCCAATTGAGCTTGATGGCCCCTGTGACTATGGTCGCGAGCCCACAGGTTCAACCACTCAGTCCCTCTGGGTAGCTGGCTGTGACCAAGAAGTGACTACAACCTTGTCCCTTGTCAGCTCCACTATTCCCCTGGGAATTCTTACAGAGCATACAAATACACTTGCAGAACCATTGTCTGCCAACCCTATACATTGTCTTGGGCACACTCCCTGCTGCTTATACATACCTAATAGTTCAGCCTGTCCACCCATCTATCCACCCTTATACCCGTGTTTGCTTTCACTGACATCGCAGTACTGTATGTGCAAAAGGGTTCATCTTTGTTGTCTGCACCTCCCATGTACCTCTCTATGACTTCCTCTACCTCAATGACACCATGTTGATCACTCACATTTGGTACATTGCCCTTCTCTTTACTCAAATCAATACTTAAGAGATAAGGGCCTTTTATAGAGATGGCAGGTTTGGCAGGCTAACAGGGAAGGTTGAGTGAGAGCTATGTATGAGCTTTGCATCAGCCTTCCCTGATAAAAGTGCTGCTCCATGGGCATTCGGAAGAAACCCCATTGCTGTGCCTATCCAGTGTGCTGAATGCTGAGCCATGATTCCATAAAGACCATTGAGGCAAAAGTTCCAGAGACAACAGGAGTAACTTTAGATTGATGCCACCCAGAGGTTAAAACAACAAGAGTTTGCTAGAACTGTTGCCATTGCTGTTGAGTCAATTTGGACACATAGCACTCCTAGAGGACAGAGCAGAAATGCTCTATAGAGTTTCCAAGGTTGTAAATCTTGATGGAAGCAGTCTGCCACCACATCATTATTCCATGGACTCGTGAGTGCAAACTGGCAAGCTTTCAGATAGCAGCCTAGTGTTTAACCACTGCACCATCAGGGTTCCTAGAGCAATTGTAACCAAAAATCTACAGAAGCAGACTGCTCCACCTTTCTTCTGCGGAACAGCTGGTTGGTATTGAACTATGGATCTTTTGGTTAGCAGCCAAATGCCTTAACCACTACACCACCAGAGCTCCTTATGAGCAAATATACTGGGTGCTTAAGAAATATTCCATCTGAATCCTTGCTCCAGAAGTTAGCCATTCATTATTCCCTCAAGCATCTAGTGGAAACTGTTAGTACTATGTCACTCTACCTTTGTTTACAGTTGATTATCCCAAGGTTAGGAGCTCTGGTAGCATAGTGCCTAAGGCACTTGACTGCTAACCAGAAGGTTGGCAGTTCAAACCCACCAGCCACTCCTCGGAAGGAAGATGGGGCAATCTACTTCTGTAGTGATACTGCCTTGGAAACCCAAGGAGGGGTCACTATGAATTGGGTCTGACTCGACGGCACATAACAACAACAACCCCAAGGTTGTAAGCAGTGAAAGTAGGATTCATTAGAAATCTTACCCAGGAATTTTGGTTCTTTGTAGGTTCAATAATCCTAACTTAAAAGCATTGTTGTTCCAAGTTAGAGTGCCAATCCTTTGAATTTTTGTAATTATGAAAACTGTATATGGTTATTTTGCATTTTGGAAAATTCAGAAAGCAAAGAATAAAAATTAATGAAATCCCACTGCGGAAAGAGAATCATACTCAACATATTAGTGTATTTTCTTGTCATCTTTCTCATGATGTTTGTGTATTTAATAATATTACTTTTATATATAGTAAATGAAATATATTTTAATTTTATGCAACATTATGCTATTTATGTGTTGCAAGCTGAGTCCTTGTTTTGAAATAGTAGGGTTTGTCACAATATAGTCACAATATACTTATTGTCATAACTGATAGGTTTGATCTTACTACTGTAATCTTGTTTCATACATTCTAATCCTTATTTATTTACTTATTTTGGTGAAGGTGCCATTAATCAGCAAAACACCAATAGGATATCACTTGGTGATTTAGTCACAAGGAAACAGTTTGAACAACATAGTTAACACAGCCTACTGATGTAGAAAAAGCCTTCGAAATCTGGGGGACACTTCTAGGCAATATACAATCTGCAAAAGCACTCTCTTTTTTATATCTGAAACCTCTCTGATTACTGTTATGCAAAGCTTTTTGAAGAATGAACAATGGACTCAAAATCAGAAAGACAAAAAAGAAAAAAATGTGAATCCTGATTCTGTCACCTCTTAGCTGTGCTATCCTAGGCATATTACTTAAGCTAGCTGGCAATTAGGTATCCCATCCATAAAGAGGGTGTGCACACTGGGAAACACTGTCTACAAACACTTAGCTCATGCCCATACCCTTCTGACTAGGACACTGGCCTTCTCTTTGCCTGAGCATTCTGCACACTGCCATCATACCTGCACTTGACTCTGGCTCCTGCCCTTGACAAAGCCCCTTTCCACCTCTCTATGTGCTGAACAGCTGGTAGTGTCACAAGAGCCTAACAGAAAGGAGAATCTGAGAAAAACTCGAAAAATCACTGTGAACAGTGGAGGACACACTGGTTGAGAGCTAGGTTTTCTGGGTACCAGCTACAGCTGTGCCCTACCTCAAGCTGAGACTATGGGCTTCTCATTATCTGGCACCTGACCTTTTGCAACAGCCTCTTAACTGCTCTGCCTGCTTCTAGTATTACCTCCTCCAGTTCATCCTCCACATTGCAGATGGAGTGCACTTTCTAGAATGCACATCTTAAAACTCATAAGGGGCTCCTACAGGATAAAGTTTAACCTTTAGTGGCTGTTGGAGGACTTCCATGACCTGACTTCTGCCTTCCATCTGTCCTCTCAGACTCTGAACAACAGCCATGAAACCACTTCCAGTTCCCCAAATTTGCTATGCTTGTACCCTTACACTTTTGCACGTGTATTTCTACTTGGATCAACAACACTATACCCCACCTACTTTGGCTAAGTCCTACTTGTTATTCAGCTCTTGAAGGAGCTCTGGGGTACAGTGGTTAAGCATTTGGCTGCTAACCAAAAGGTCTGGCATTCAAACCCACCAGCCATCCACAGAAGAAAGATGTGGACGTATGTTTCTGTAGATTTGTAGCCTTGGGATTTCTATGGGACCATTCTATTCTGTTCAACAGGGCTGCTATGAGTAGAACTGACTGGATGGCAGTAAGGTATTTTAGATTTGTTTGGCCCTTAAGTGCATGTTACCACTTCTGTAAAGCTTTTTTTTTTTTTTTTTTTTACCTTCTAAAGTGGCTGGATCTTGTCCCCAGCCCTCTGACCTTCGCCACCAGATCACCATCGCATTGCATTTCCATGGTGAATTTACTCCTCCATCTTCTGCACTATTATGTGGATTCCCTAAAGGCTATGTCCTTTTCTCTCCTCTCAGGGACTCACCCAGTGCTTCAACCATTTTTTTTTTTTTTTTTTAGGGTGCAGAGAGCAGGGGGCTTTATTGAAGGAGACACAGAACTGGGCATTGGCTCCTGCTGCCACCCAGACTACAGCCTCCATTTAGTCCCCACCCCACAATGCCCTGTGGCTGTTGGGACACTCTCCCTTCACATAGGCTTCTGGACTGTCGGCAACACAAAGGAGTCTTACCCAGCCTTGTCAGAGATGCCCAAGAGCACCTTCAGAGTTCTTAGGAAAGGGAAGGGGAACAAAGGACAGCTACTCTCAGGCAGTCGCCACCATGACCATCACACTCGTCCATCTGTGTACCAGCCCAGTCCTTCTCTTCCAGGGATGCCCCTCATCACTTGCAGCTCTGGAGCCAGGTCCTGTGCTGCTTCTCTTTGGTCAGGAGAGGGATGAAGTCATTACCGTGGAAGATCTTCAGCCGGCTCTGGTGGGAGGTTGTCCAGGTCGCTCCGAGAGCCCCCAGTCTTACCCTCTCCTCTGCTGTTGGAATTGAGCTCCATTAGCTCCAATTCATGCTTGGCTGGTGTCTCCAGGACCTGCTACTTGTTGTAGTACTTGACAAAGTTGTTAATAATGGGGTGGATGGGTAGGGCAATGGCAATGATCCCACACAGGAAGCTAATGGCTTCATTGAGCTTGCCCAGTGTGGTCTTTGGGTAGATGTCACCGTAGCCAACAGTCATCATGGTGATGATGGCCCACCAGAAGGACTGTGGGATGGTCTTAAATAAGGTCTCAGGGTGGCTCTGCTCAATGGTATAGCCCAGAGTGGAGAAGACAAAGATGCCCACAGCCAGGTACATGAGCAGCAGCCCCAGTTCCTTGAAGCTGCACTTGAGGGCGTAGGTGAGGGTCTGCAGACCCGAGGAGTGGCAGGCCAGCTTGAAGATTCGGGTGATGCGCATGATCCTCAGGGCCTGTACTGCCTCCTGCACATTGGTCAGATCCATCATGTGGGCACCCAGGTGAGTAAGTGTGAGGCTAATGTAGAAGGGCAATTCTCTATTATCTTATTTCCCTATTATAAGATGATAACACTGAATTGATCATCAGAAGGTATCTTTCATTTTATCCTTTCTACCCACAGACATACACTTGCTCACTCACACATACTGCCCCCATGTTTGTTTTCTCAAAACTCTGTTTGTGTCTTGGAGACTTAAGGATTGGGACACAGAGCATTTGGCCTTTTTCATTTGGGTCTGTAATTATGAGGCTACAGTTAAAAATGGACTTTTTGTTTTAGTCATGACTACATCACATTTACAACCCGTGATGAGAATGGACAGAACTTCTGGGAGCTCAGGGCTTGTGCTGCTATGTGGGGTTCTGTGTGGTAAAGGGGAATAGTCACAGATTATGTGTTCTGTTTTGCTTCCTGTGTTTCATTCAGGAAAACTATTTGGGGGAAAAGTCAGTCTTTCACAGCACAGACTGGAGATGATATAATCAAGAGCACTGATAATCACTGTGCATTCTCCTGTCACTCCAGAAGCTGGCCATCATGGGAAAAACATGGGGCTCAGTATCCTCCAGAAATGGGGTCACAGAGATATAAGGACACATTTGGCTTCAGGTCTCAATCCCTCCTCTTCCTGCACCCTTCCTTCCCTGCTTAATCTTTCCCCTTCCCAGTCAGTCACTTTCTAGACATCTGGGGGCCCCATGTCCCCCTCCCTGCCCTGTCATCAAGCATAGCCTGCTCCCTGGAAAAGGTCTAATGCGTCACTGGCCTCTCTCTGAACTCACTGTCCCTCATCTCTCCTATTCTAGCCTGTTCACTGGCTGCAGAATTGATCATTCTAAAACTATTTTTTTTTTTTCCATTCGTAGAATAATTTAATGATCCCCATTGCATGTTTTATGTAGACTAGATTTCTTAGTTTGGCATTCCAAGATGGTATAAAAAACCTTCATTTTATGTACTATTTTAAAAAGAAGTTTTTATGTTATAACTTAACATTTGCTAAACAACAACAACAACAAAAATACCAACTATTTTCATAACCAAACCTCAGCTGGTCAGTATGATATGCAGAAGATAGTCTCTCTCCTGGCAGGAGAAAGGAGTGGGCAAAGTCTAGCCACCACTGTGAAGAAAAGGGGCAGGGGTTCTGAAAGTTCCAGAAACACTGTCTTAACGCACTGAGGTCATACTCACACCCCACTGATCTAGGATATTGGCCTTTTCTTTGCCTAGCCATTCTGCATACCAGCCCTTCATCTGCCCCCAACTTTGGTTCCTGCCTTTGATAAGACCCCTTTTCCACCTCTCCTCATGCTGAAGAAATGATGGGCAACACAGCTTTCCCAGATAGCACCTTGCATTCACCAGGCATTTTGTTGGGGATAGAGTGAGAAAGACACTCAATGAGCTGTCCTCAAAGAGTCTAGCTAAAAGTGAATTGGGAAGACAGACATCAAGCAAATAATCATGAAACAAAAATTAATTTCAATTATGGTAAGTGCTCCAAAGCAAAATATGGGAAAAGGCACAATGTACCGTGACCATGGTTCAGAGTATCCTTCAAACCCACTCTGCTGCCATATTCTTGGATGTTATCACATTCCCTACCTCACAGCCTTCTCTGGGGAACCTAAGCAGTAGTTGGGGCTCAGCTCCCCTTTCTGGCACCTATTCTAAGCAAGATAATAAAAAAATGCATTAGCCTTTTACTCAGAGATAGGAGTGAACATCACTCAAGGCTGAAATAGAATCCCACGATTAAGAGTCAAGTCCAGTTGGAAGCAGAGTGGGGTAGCAGACAAAAGCTGGGCTGCACATGTGAGATCGATTCAATATATTTTACTGAGTAGTCTCTGCTCTTGTAGCTTCCTGTTATCGGAAAAGCCAGGCATTCAAGTGACTTCCATCCCCAGGGTAGCTTAAGGGAGCGTTTTAGTTTAGACTCGGGTGGCTTGCACAAAAGCAGGGCAAGTGGAAATGAAGAGGAGAATATAAAACTGCAAAGACATTTTGGAAATAGAATTAATAGCAGCACTGGCTGCAGCAATTACCATTTGTTGAACACGTATTATGTGCTAATCCTTACAACAGCCCTTTGAGGCAGGCATGGTTGTCCCTTTTTACAAATGAAGAAACTGAGGTTAGGTTACTTGCCCAAGGTCACAGTTGCTAAGTAAAAAAGCCTGGATTCAAACCCATACTATTTGCCTCTGAAGTGTATGCTCAGTTAGTTGTGAGATTATGAGGGGAAAAAACATCTCGACTGATTCCTGTGTCTAGGCAAAGGAGCAGCATGAGCTGTGATGGGTGATGCTGTATGCCTGGAATAGCTGCTACACACAGAGGATGGGTGACATTACAACTCCAGTGTGATCATTTGTACTTACCCTTCAGAGTGTGTATATACTTGTGTTTACGTTCAATTAATGTCATTCTCATTGCATTATAAGCTCCATGACAGAATGGACAGGATTTGGTTGTCCATTTAATCTCTACTACCTAGCACTTTGTAGGCTATGTAGGCTCTGCCTAAATATGTGTCATGTGATTGAATAATAGAAATACAGGCCAGGATCTTAAAGAAGAATGGATAAACAGCTGAAATTCTCACTCCTGCTATAGAGAAAAGACATATGTCCCGTCCTACAACCCCAAAGAATCACATGGAGTCTATGCTGGAACACTTCATCTTCCCTCGCTCTGGAGGAAAGATCTAGGCATCAGGAGACAGTGAGAGGAAAGATATTCCAGCCATGAGTCTGAAGATGATGTGCGAGGAGAAACTGTTTCTTCTCCATCTCCTCTTGGGCAACATGAGGCCTTGTGAGGAACTGTGAGAACAACTATTGTCTAAAGTGACAATGAGTGGAGGTCAAGTCTGGAAAGGAGTTAGAAACAGCTTAAAAATGTCCATTCAGTGCCCCACGGGTCCCTTAGCATCTAAACACTGATTTAAAGTGTCTCATATGGGTCAATCTACGTCTGTAAAGATTTACCATCTCAGACACCCAAAGGGGGTCGCTATGAGTCACAATCGATTAGCGGGAAGTAAGTTTGGTTTTGGTTTATCTTATAGTTAGGTGTTGACATGTTAGTCTTCTCTCCCCATTTCTACCTCTCCTTTCTTTGACTCCTACCCCTTGCCTTCTCTTTGAAGATCAGGAGCTATTTTTTTTTTTTTTTTCATATAATCTGCATTTTCCCTGTTCCTGTGAGACTACAGAGTTTCAAGAAGGTTGTTGAAGATATAATGTTCTTAACTTATTACTAGAGCAAGTTACATGATTACAAAACCTATTTCTACTTGTTTTGACTAAGTCACAACTTTTCTTTTGTAGAATCAAACTTTCAAATTAAAAAGATATGCCTTTTAAGCCTTCTATTTATACTTTAAAGTTGTGATTACTCTTCATCATCAAGGTTGCCCAGATGGAGCA
Organism: Orycteropus afer afer; assembly: GCF_000298275.1. Taxonomy (NCBI): domain Eukaryota; kingdom Metazoa; phylum Chordata; class Mammalia; order Tubulidentata; family Orycteropodidae; genus Orycteropus; species Orycteropus afer. Next base: position 6,114,733 of record NW_006921756.1, read on the forward strand.
TGAGTCCGGTTATCTCCCATAACAAAGGCCCCCCCCCCCGCCCCCGGGATGTCAGAGCAAAAGGTATTAGAAGTCATCTAGCCCAAGTATTTATTTTAAAGTAAAGTAGGCTGATGCTGCAGAGGGGTACAGACATTCTCAAAGTTACCTGCTATATCATTACATATGCATAAACCCAACAAACCAAAACTACTTCCATCGAGTTGATTCTGACTCACAGTTACCCTTTAGGGCAGAGTAGAACTTCTCCATAGGGTTTCTGAGGCTGTAAATTTTTATGGAAGCAGATGACCTCATCTTTCTCTCATGGAGAGGCTGGTGGGTTTGAACTGCTGACCTTCTGGTTATCAGTCAAATGCTTTAACCACTTCACTCCAGTTGTTGTTGCTATGTGCCGTCGAGTCAGACCTGACTCATAGCGACCCCTCCTTGGGTTTCCAAGGCAGTATCACTACGGAAGTAGATTGCCCAACCTTCCTTCCGAGGAGTGGCTGGTGGGTTTGAACCACCAGCCTTCTGGTTAGCAATCAAGTGCTTTAGGCACTATGCTACCAGAGCTCTTCTGCACTACAGAGCACCTGCTTATTGTTATATACTGCTTGCTTATTTGTCTCTTTTAGTAGATTTGAAAGAAGGGGTGTATGTCTATATCTTAGTGCCTTGAGAAAAGGATAGATGTCCAGAAAAAATTGTTGAGGGGAAAAAGAGAGCAGAGTAGGAGAGTCTAAGTGGGGCAAAGCACTTAGTAATTTGTTCTGAGTTCCAACATTAGGCTATTTATTTGATTCAACTGCTCTTAACTGAGGAGTTACCAGGAGAGCTTCCTTTAATAGTCGGTAATTAAATGATCCCTACTGGATGGGAACTGTTTTAGTTTTCACTGAGGAAGTGGCATCAACTTTTCAGAAAGAACAGAAAGAGAGGAACACAGATTGGCAATGAGGCCCTGACAACCCTCTGTCTCTGGGAGCTAAGGGATCTGTTCATGCTTGACATTCAGTACTTAAGATTATCAGGACATCTCCCTAAAACACTATGTCTGTTTGCTTTTATATATATTTGGTTATTTAATATCTAATATATTAATTAGAAAAATAATTTTGGAGAAGCTTATAATAACAATGTACTACCAAAAATCTGTAATTAAAGAAATGAAAAAAAAAAAAATGAGGTATGAGGACATAAGTTACAATTCATGTCCTGGGATATGCTGTCTGCTTGCTAGAGGTGAATTACAAATGAGGTACTGAGCTTTTTAGCAAGCTGTACAAAGTGGAAAATTTAATTTGTTATAAGAGATCCAATGTTCTAAAGCAAAATAAAAACAAACAAACAGAAACCCTGAACACAGTACAGAATCACTACCTTTCCTAGCTTGAGATCTGAGAGAAATCTCTTCTTAGGTTCTTATAAAGGGTCCTTATTGAGGTCCAGGGTGATAGGACTTGCCCCAGGTCATGCAGTGACATGCTGTTGTTGTTGTTGTTGTTGTTATGTGCCGTCGAGTCGGCCCCGACTCATAGCGACCCCTCCTTGGGTTTCCGAGGCAGTATCACTACTGAAGTAGGATTGCCCAACCTTCCTTCCGAGGAGTGGCTGGTGGGTTTGAACCACCAGCCGATGCTAGAAGAGCCGTATTTGGAACCAGCTAACCTGACTTCCATAAGGCTTTTGAATATGGCTTATGGAGCACAGAAATAGCTGGAATATGAGGGTAAAAGCATTGGATCCAGAATAAGAAGCCACAGGTCTGGGCCATGGGTAAGAGCAAAGAACAGAGGAAGAGTGCAGATCCTAGCACGTACACTCATGAGTGGTATGGCTCTTGAACAAATTATTTACACTCACTTTCATTAGCCCAGCTGTAAAATAAGGATTAAAAGAATTTTTAAACTGGATTATATTTTCACATATATTTTTTATGTGATAACAAATATTGTGCAATTGAATATAAAATTCACTTTTTTTAAGATAAAACTCAGAAGTGAGTAGAACAGTAAAGCTTCAAATTTTTTTGAGACTGTTTCAGTTACCTAGTGCCTTTCTGACAGGAATGTACCACAAATGGGATGGCTTTAACAAACAGGAGTTTATTCTTACAATTTTTGGAGGCTAGAAGGCTGAGTTCCAAATGCCAGGCTCTAAGGACTGTTTGAAAGCCCATCGACCTTGGGCTTCAGCTCTGCCTCTTGCTCCCGGCCCATTGAAGCTAGAGGCATCTCTTCATTCAGGCAGCTACTGGCTACTGAGGCTGACAAAAGCCCAAGGTTGACAAATAAAATGTCAGTCTCGATGTTACCAAACCACATGGCAGGCCATTAACTCAAGTCCACTGTAAGTCCCAAGGTTGGCAGAACATGGCAGGCTGCTGAACAGCGACACGGCTCCATGCAAGGTTCAAGCATACCATCACCTAGAGATCATTCCCAAAGCTGCTTCTTATGTACAGGAAGCAGACCACATCCCTAAAGCAGCTACTTAGCTGCTTGTGGTAGATCCCACCATGGAGCTGATTGCCAGTGTCATCATGGGGAATAACTACTACCAGCTGCCCAGCCACTCAACCAGGCCCAGAGAAGTTGACACACAACCTTAACTATCACAAAGTTACTCTCCCTTACTTACAGGGGCACTTAGCTGGAAGAGTTTTGGTGGCTATGACTTCTAAAAAGATCCTATCGCTGTCAAGTAAGGGTTCCATGCAGTCTTTGTTTGTTTTCATTCTCCTTTGGATTCAGCAAGTGTGCAAAGGAGTTCACAGCTTCTCACGGTATGTGGCGAGGATTGAATGAAATAATGAATAAGAAACACTTGGAAGGCAGACACCATGTGCTTGTTCTGACCCAGCTTTGCCTCTTACTTGCTGTTTAACTTGAGCTGGTAATATATCTTCTCTGAACCTGTCTACACTACATACTGGCTAAGAGACCACAGCAAGTCAATTAACTAATTTGAAATTGTTTTAACAACCTATCAGTTAGTGAAGCAGTTAGCCTAATGTTTGGCATATAACCTCTGGGTAAATGGTAGAAAGTCTGGTAGGAGGTTTATTTTTAATTCCAAGACCCCATGCTCAGAAAACCCTTCCTCCTCTTTCTTTTTTTATGACTCAGCTCGTACATCACCACCTGGAAGCCTTCTCTGCTGTCCCAGTTTGGGTTAGGTACCTCTTCAAGGCTCCCTCAGCACCTGTGCTACTCTTGGCCACAGACATTATCTCTGCATGCTGTAATTATCTGAGTCATCCTGTGAGCTCTTGTGAGTAGAGACACTGTGCCATCATCACATTGGTACCTCCAGCTCCTATCACTGCACTCGGCACATAGCAAGCTCTCAGTCATGTTTGCTGAATTGCATGAAACTGTGGAGTTCTAGTGAAAAATTCACGATATTCAGAATAAAATTCTGGCATTCAAAGTGTGGCAACATTAATCTGTGTTCCTGCCCAGCCAGAGTAACGCCTCTGTATGATGTCAGAGTTATATATACTGCAGGAAGTCAAAGTGCCAGGCCATAAAAGTCTGTTTTCTGCATTTGACTGGCTCTCATGGAAGCTCCATTCCACAGTGATTGACCACGACTTTTCACAACAAATTGCCAGCTTGATTGTGGGGAAAGAATTCAGATCTAATTGTTCTTTGTAAGCCTGGGACAGAGGTATTGTTGCTTGAAAAATGGAACTGTCTAAATTAATTTTCCTGAAACAAACATCTTCGCCAAATAAAAGCAGTGCATAACAACAACCCATAATTAAAAGCAAAATGATACCTTTTGTTACGTGGGGAAAGCAAATGTGTTCACCACAAAAAAGACCAAAATGTTATTTTCTTGGAACTCAAGAGAAGCATTTTGAAGTCTGATGAGAGAGAGAGAGAGAGAGAGAGAGAGAGAGAGAGAGAGAGTGTGTGTGTGTGTGTGAGAGAGAGACAGAGAGAGAGAGAGTGTTTAGGAGTACAGAGAGGGGGGTCTTTCTTCTACTGAAAAACATGTTTTGAAAAAAGCATCATTCATATCTAATTTCTGAATATTATTAAATCCCAGAGTCTGAGTAGCCAGAATATTCTTAAATCCCATTAGCTAGAATATTTTTAAATCCTATTATACTTTTCATAGACAGGAACTGGGAAAGTGAAGAGAATTCACATGTATTGAACTGCCCTTGTTTTCCCTTGCCTCATGTTCTACATACATATACATATACATATATATATAGATAGATAGATAGATACATAGATATGTATTTTACTTATATTAAAATATGTATTTATATTATATATATTTGTATAAACTGACAAGTCTTTCTAAAAATCATTAACAAATAAAAACTTTTATTAAACATCTACTATGTAAAAGATTCTGTATTTCTGTTTACTCGGTTTATTCTCACAACACTCTCACAATGAAAGTACTTAGAGTTGAGAAAACAGGAGTTCAGAGAGGTTAACTAACCTGCCTAAAGTCACAGAGCTAGTAAGCAATGGAGTCTGTCTAACTATGAAGCCCATCCTCTTAAAAATGTTCTTTCTATATAGCATATAATATTATTACTATAATAATATTAATGATAGAAAAATAAAGAGAAAAATTCACACAAAATCTCAACATCTCAACAAATCAAGCTATTTTCTTTTTGTTTTCTAGTCCTTGTCTAAGTAAATGTGCTTGCAATGCATGGGTTGTGATTATATATAAAAATCAAAGATGCAATCATAGCAAAATATGATTTTTGTATTTTCTGTATTGTTATTTTTAGATTATATTATATCTAAGAAGTTTTCCAATAGTATTAAATAGTCATTGTAAACATTATTTTAATGACTTCATAATCTTACATTTAGTGAAAGTGCATAGTTTACTTAAATATAGGACATTTAGGCTGTTATTATAAATGACATTATAATAAACATTTTCCTGCATATAGCATTTTCCTTCATTTGGACTAGATTATTTCTGTGGGATGAATACCCAAGAGTGGAATTACTGGGTCAGAAAATATGTACCTTTTTATTACTCTTGATACATAGTGCCAAATTGCTTTCCAGTAGGATTGCTCCAATTTACACTTCCATGAATAGTGTGTGAGATAAACACTTTACTGTAGCCTTGCCAGCATGGGGGATTATAACTTCTAAAATATTTTTTGCTAATATAGTAGTTATCATATGGTATCTGACTGTTGCTTTAATTGTCTTTTTTTTTTTTTTTTTAAGATGATTTGGTGGGTTTGAACTTTTTTTCATTATCTTGTTTATTCATTGTATTTCCTACAGGGAGAGCTGAGTTTTCACATTTCTCTATTGAGCACTAAGGTTTAGCTCTGTTTGCATTTTACACTCTCAAGGATAATAACCTCTCTTGTTCTAGGTTCACCATCTTTGGTAGCACTGGAATTACCCACTTGGTTTGAACTTGGGCTAAATGTGGCCCCAGCACTTAGATGTTTCCATAAATAAAGAGTTCTTTTAAAAAGTTTCAAGACAAAAATCTATCCCAGTAAAACTCAGAAATGCATAGCTGATAGTGTTAGTATAGTCTCACCAGGGTTTAAGGATGCTCCGAACTCCTTTCCAACTTTTAATCCTACCCGTCCCCCCATGGAGGATGATGAGGATGGATGATGTCGTCCCCCCTGCACATAAGGAGTTCTGCAGGAAATCAAGGGCTCTGATTGTGAACTGATGGGCCTCTTTCCCATGATTCTCCTAGATTCCTCACTTCTAAGATACTACAGAGGAGAGAATGGTCCAAGGCCCTCTTCTGCTTGGAAAGAGGCATTCTCCATACCCTCAGAGAATGCCAAACACAAAATCTCTCATGTCTCTGAGGACAGGAAGCTGCATTGGCTTGCCTGGTCTGTCCAAAGAGTTCTATCAGCAACGCAGGCTGAAGTTCCACATTTCATAATGGAACTCAAGATTCCCCAGTTTCAAGTGTGCTTGATTTTGTTTTGTTTTGGAAGGTACTGTCCATTGTGCAAATGTATCCCTCCAAGAAGTTGAGAGGAAAGTTTGTTAAAGGTTAGGAGTTAGGTCTTCAGGATCCTAAGTAGTAACAGTCTACTCCTAGATATAAATATCATTGAGTATCTCATTTCGATGCTTCCAGTAGACAGAAGTCATATAGTCAGCCCTTGCTGCACATTGCTTAGCACTTACTGTATACATAGTTCTTTTCTTAACCCTGGGCAGGGTGGTAAACAGACATAGATAAGCACTTACTGTGGGCTGGGGATTGGACTAGACCCTTTCCTTACATTGGCTCACTTAAGCCTCACATTATTATATGTTTTATAATTCTATTTTATTTTATAAGTAAGAAAATTGAGGTCCAGGAATATAAAAGAATTTATACATGGTCACACAGCTATAAATATGTTTTCCTGCCTCCAATTTTACTTTCATCTACCTGTTCTCCACTCTGCAACCAAAGTGAAAGTTAAGAAATGAAAATCTACCATGCTGTTTCTCTCCTTAAAATGCTCAGTGGAGAACTTAAAAGTTTGCAAGCAGCCATCTAGATGCAATGACGGGTCTCTTCTTGTCCAGAGCAAAGAAGAATGAAGAAAACCAAAGACAAATGGAAATAATTAATCCAAGGGACTGGCACATCAGGTGATCCTCAGCCTATATGACTATGAGACCAGAAGAACTAGATGGTGCCCGGCTGCCAATGTCAACCACTCGGAGGGGGATCTATGTAGGAGATCCTGGATAGAGTGAGAGAACAACATGGAACAAAACTCAAAATCATTAAAGAAAAGAAAAGGACCAGGTTTGCTGGTCTAATAAATTCTGGTGGAACCCCTAAGATTATGGTCCCTAGCTGCCCTTCAGGAACCCACTCCTGTGGCTTCCAGCTAAACAAAAGATGGGCATATGAGCTGAACATTTACATTAGGTAGATACATTTCTTTGAGAGATCAATCACGGGAGAATAGAAGGGCTGTTTATGTGCAGGGACACAGCTTGAGGGGCAGAAGTGCATGGAGGGAAGGGCACAGGGAAAAGGTAATTATGGGGAGGAAGTGGGAAGAGAGCTGATGCATTGTGGGAAATTGCAGTCAATGTCATGAGACAAAGCGTATGTGAACTGCTGTCTGGAAAATGAATTTGCTCTGTAAACTTTCACGCAAATTACAATAAAAATTAAAAAAAAAAACAAAACAATTTTCTAAAGAACTGAAACATTACTGGGGGGAAAAAAAAAGCCCAGTGGACAAAATATTGTCTAAACAGCTTAACATGATCATACTACCCCTGTCTCACCCAACTCCACTGCAGGCTCCAGCCAGACTGATCATCTTTATTCCTCCCAGTACACCATCCTTTCCTCCATATATTCTTATAAACAGTTCCGTTTTCCTGGATCATCCTACTTGCCACAATCCTTCCTTGGTTAGCTACTGCTCCCTCCTTTTTCAAATCTCACCGTATAGCCTATTTCCGTCTGTAAGTTTTCTCTGACACCCAAGATTGGTTGTGATACCATTATTTTGTGCTAATATGATATACTGTGTACTTTACCTATCATAAAACTTTTCCTACCATCCTATAATTGCCTGTTTATTTTCTCACTCTGCCATGAGGTCTTTGAAGGTGAGAACTGTATCTCAGTCACCATTGTAGCCCCAGCATCTAATTACAGTGCATGGCACAGAGTAATTATAGGGCATGGTACAGAGTAGATGTCCAATAAATACACCTTAAATAAATTAATGAATAAATAAATTAATGAATGAGCAGAATCAGAGGAGACTACATAGCTGGCAAAAAGCTGGTGAGCAAAGAGGTGAGGAGTTTTTTAAATGTTCTTTTTTGTTGCTACATATTTGTTTGGGAGCTCTGGTAGCATAGTGCTTAAGGCACTTGACTGCTAACCAGGAGACTGGTGGTTCAAACCCACCAGTCGCTCCTCGAAAGGAAGGTTGGGCAATCTACTTCTGTAGTGATACTGCCTCGGAAACCCAAGGAGGGATCGCTATGAGTCAAGTCCAACTCGATGGCACATAACAACAACAACAACAACAGCACATATTTGTTTGATGTTACCGTCCAGCAGTCATTAGATGACTGGCTAAATAATCAATAAAAAGAGAGTAGGATTGCCAATAAATGATGGGAAGGCATTATATGTAGTTGAACAAGCCTTTTTTTTACCAGCTATAACCCTCTCTTCCATCCCAGAGAGCCCTCCTGCTCCAGGACAACTATTCAATGAGTATACGTAGAGGAGAAAGTATATTCTCTGTAGTCACCCTGGGCTGGACTTTTGGCTCTGCCCTTTTCTAGCTCTAGCTAGAAAATCTGTCATTGAACTGAGGACACTGGTAGTTTAGTGGTAGAATTTTCATCTTCCATGGGGGGACTTGGGTTTAATTCCCACCTAAAGTACTTCAAGAACAAGGAGCTCTGGTGGTATAGTGGTTAAGGCATTTGGCTGCTAACAAGGTTGGTGGTTTGAACCTACTAGCTGCTCCATGGAAGAAAGATAAGGCAGTCTACTTCTGTATAGATTTACTACCTTGGAAAAACCCAATGGGGGTCGCTCTCAATTGGAATCAACTCAGTGGCAGTGAGTTTGGGTTTTTGGTTTGGTGCTTCAAGCACAGCCACCATTCATCTGTCAGTGGAGGCTGGTGTGGTGCTGTGATGTTGGGTAGGTTTCAGTGGAGGTTCCAGACTAAGACAGACTATGAAGAGCAGTCTGATGGTCTAACCTTGTGCATGGAGTCACCATGACTCAACAGCGACTAACAACAACACGGCCACTGAGCAAGTGTCTGTCATGTGCCAGGAACTGCACTTTGTGCTTTATATCTCTTAGTCAAAGCCTTAATTCTTGTTCATAATTCTGAAATGTACATATCATCTGTATTATACAAATGAGGAAACTGAAGCTCAAAGCATTTACTTTTTTTAGGGAGTATATTAAAAGGTACCAGCCCAGGAATTCACACCCAAGTCTGACTGGTTCCAGAGCCCACGCTCTTCACTGTATCACACTTGTCTGCTTCTCATAGCCTTTTCACTATGAGCACACGGTAGGTGAGCACAAAGACATAATGAATTGTTTATAGAGTTCTTAGGAAACATTGGAATTTCTATGAATCAAACCTTTTCTTCCCTGAGTCAGCTCTTATGTGTGGGCAGATGGCAGATGGTGACAATTGTCCACTGTGCCTCAGAATATCACATTTGTATCCTATTCAAAAACACATTTACAAAGACTTGTGTTTGGATATAGGTGGAGCAGAGAATAGAGGACATGCTTTTCTTCATCTGCCTATTATGTCCCTAAATGTGTCAATATTTTTTCTCTGAAAGTAGAACGCTACATCGGAGGCCCCTTGTCTCTGCTTCAAAGGCTTTGTAATTACTAGGCAAGGAAGAACTCAGCAGCCGGTCCCCTATGGAGAGAGAGAACTGACTCCAGTACTTAACACCATTTGAAAGAAGAAAGAGCTCCTTGTGCAGAGATGGATGCATCCATGGCTTTTTTTTTTTTTTTTTTAATTTTAATTTTATTTTATTTAGATTTGGGTGAAGATTTACAGAGCAAATTCACTCTCGATACAGCAGTTCACATATACTTTGTCTCATGTCATTGACCACAGTTTACCACAATGCAACAGCTCCCCTCCAATTTCCTCCCCAAGGTACCACTTCCCAGTGTCCATCCCTCCATACTCTCCTGCCCCCTAAGCTGTCTCCCTGTGCATAAGGTGCCCTTCCTTCTCCCATGATTGTTCTCTCAAGGGCATGTGTCCACTTGAGGTAAATGTTCAACTCACATACCTGTACTTTGCTTGGCTGGAAACCACAGGTGTGATCTCAATTCCAGACCTGAAGGGTAGCTAGGGGCCATAGTCTCAGTGGTTCCACCAGGCTCTATTGGACCAGCAAACCTGGTCCCAACCATCCCCCCCCCCCCTTTTTATTTCCTTCCAAATGATTTTGAGTTTTGTCCACATTGTTCTCCCTCTCTATTCAGGATCTCCTACATCCCTTCCAAGTCATCCATGGCTTTTTAAACCATGTCTCTCTCTGTGTGTGTGTGTTTGGTGTATGTGTGTATGTGTAGAGAAAGAGTGAAAAGGAGAGCAAGAATGAGAACTTGAGTGACAAAAATGAAGACGGAGGTAAAGAGAAAGACAACAAACAAACAAACAAGAGAGAGAATGAAGGTGACAAGGAAGGCCCAGCTCTTGGAGACTCACTGGGTGAGTGCTGAGAGGCCATGAGAAGTCATCTGGCCTAGGGTTGGCAAATTGCAGCTCGCTGGCCAAATCTGGCCTGCTGACTATTTTTATACAGCCCACAGCTAAAAAATGGTTTTGATATTTTTAAATGGATGGGAAACAAACCCAAAGAAAAATAATATTTTATGACATGTGAAAATTATATGATATTCAAATTTCAGTGTCCATAAATAAAGTTTTATTGGAACACAGCCATACTCATCTGTGTATATATTGTTTATAGCTGCTTTTTCCTACAAAGGCAGAGGTGAGTAGTTGTGACAGATTGGCCTGCAAAGCCTAAAATATTTACTCTATTGTCCTACTGTACAGAAAAATTGGCCAATCCTCCCATGCAGTCCAAACTTCAGACTCAATAGCCACCTTGAAGGCCAAGTTTATATGTGTATCATTCAAATCTGCATACCTGGTGCCCTGTACAGGGCTTAACACTAAGACTGGCTACATAATTTGCAGTGCAAAAGGAAATTGTGGTGCTCTTGATTAAAAAAGCAGGAAAAAAGTGCTATAAACATACTAAAAGACAAAGCTTTTTCTTTCCTTCTGCCGTTTCTCTCTCGACTGGTTACACGCTTATGGTATTTTTTACTTGTTATTTAATGTTATACTCCCTTGGGCAGGAGGAGAGTTAGTTGGAGGTGAGTGCGGTCCATCACAAGTGTCTAGGGGTTCTACCCTGAGATTCAGTGCCTATGTAGCTAGGCCCACTGGCTGCTTGATTCCCTCTCCTGCCAACTGCCAGACTCTCATGGGCCCTGGCTGGGGGGAGGAAAGTTAAGCCAGACATCTCCTCTTCCCACTAGTCATCTGGCTCAATCCACAGCAGATTGCAATCCCCAAGGATGTTGCAATCCTCACACTGAGATGAGCTAAGTACTTGGATGGGAGTAGGGGAGAGGCTTGTACTTGCCGAGTTGCCTGCTGAACACACTGTGGTGCTGCCATCCTGGGGAAGGGAAGGCCAAAAGAGGCCCAGGGTACAAGAGTGTGGAGGTGCTAGTGGTTAAGAACATGGCCTGAGGTGGTGGGGAAGTAGTGGAGTCAGGACTGTGCAAAAGCTAACACTCTAAGGCTCTGGTGCATGCTTTATAGTCGCATCACACTTTACTTGCAAAACACAAATTCAAAGATAAAATTACCAAGAATTTTAGGATGGTAACCACAGATCATTAAATCTCAGGTTTGGGGCCCTTCTGTGTGTGGGACCCTGTGCCACTGCTTTTTTGCACATCTGGCAGCCAGCCCTGCTGAGCACACAGTAGGGCCTGAAGGACTGCTTAATGGATGTTTTGGGATGAGACAGTGTGCCATTGTGAAAAAAAATACCTGGACCCCTGGCTCTATCACTTCCTCATTCTGGGCCATTGTTTCCTCACTATACAATGTGTATCTCTTTAAGGGTTCAAGCGTGATAACAGGGGATGACAGTGCTCTACAGTCTGCTCTTCTCTGGGGACATCCTCAGGCAGCTTAGTCAGGCAGAGACTTACTGGCATCACCATAATAGGTCTCACTCCCTGGCTCCAGGACATTTTGAGAGGTTTCAGGATGGTGAAGGACACATGCCTATACACCATTAGCTCCTGTCAAAGTCAGTAGATAAATATGAGATGCCAGAAGGATGCTGTGGGATCTCAAGAAGTGAAAGCAGTTAAATGCAACTTGGAGCACCATGGAGAGGTTCCTGAGGCCTTAAGATTGTTTCTTGCAGAGTGGGTAAGATTTCCCTAGACGGAAAATAGGGAAAGGGGCTTAGGGGTCCCAGGCAGAAGTTTTGGCAGAAACAAAGGCTCGAAGAAGGGAAAACACACATGCACATGGGGAATGGTGAATATCTCAGTATGGCTGGAGCTTAGAGGACAGGTGGGATATGTGAGAGATGGCCCTGAACAACCTAAAGCATAGTATAGAATCTCATGTGTCCTACTTTGGGGTTCAGATTTTATTCTTAAGCAACTGGGAGCCACTGACCTGTTCAGTGATGGAGAGAGATGTCTTTGTGCTTCCATAAAAGAAACTGTTTATAGAGAAGGAGAATGGTTCAGTGCAGCCTATCACCACTGAAGTCAGCATAGGACGGGGGATACGGAGCTTTACGACAAAACATCTGTAGAGAGTCTACCATAGCCCAGGTGTGTGTTAGGAAACTTACATCCATATTATAGCAATCCCACGGGGAAGCATTATAATTCCCATTTTATGAATGGGAACTGAGGTTCAGAGAGGTTATGAGTCTCACTGAAGATCACACAGCTAACAAAGAGATAGAGCCAGTATCTTTCCTTGGGTCTACCTAGCACACTAACCCAAACCCTTGGTGTTCACTTTGCTCTTCAAGAGTTCTAAGCACACAGGCCAGAGCCACCCATTTCCCAGAGCCAGAGCTCCTTCTGAACTTCCACATAGAAGTGACTGCTCCTTTCATTCTGCCTCAAACGGCTCTGTCTATTTTTGCTGAATTATCAGTATCTGAGACTATGGGTATCTCAAGTGTCTAACTCCTCTCTGTGTTCCCAGTGCATGGCACAGGGCCAGACACAAAGTGGGTGATCAGTCCCACCTTTCTGACTGAGTGAGCAAATTAAAGACCAGACTGGGACCTCCCAGATCATCTTGGAGTCCATGACCCTTCCAACTGGGAGCCGAAGCTAAAAGCAGCACTTGCAGTTTTCAGAGGTGGCATGCTGAGGCTGAGGGTTGTGCGGGTGACACATGGTTCTAGCATCAGAACCAAATTTACAGCCAATGGTGCCCATAAACAGCATAAGCTACTCAGTTAGGCTAATTTATGTTCACACCAGGGCCATCCTGGCCCCCAAGGCCCAGAGCTCTTTACAATTCCAAAATGATTAAAAGCATCACACAAACCCATATTTTCCATTTTTATTAAAAGCACTAAAGCGGGCAGTGCTTTCTGCATGTCAATGGGGATCTACGTCCCAACCCAGGGAAAAAAGACTCTCCTCAGTGGCCACCGCAGACTCTATCACATCCTACCCTGCACATTCTTCTACCTCTACACCCCACTGTCCTTCTCTCTATCAAAGGATCTCTTCTTCCTCCCCAAGCTTTCTCCATCTGAGGTCATCTTTTCTCAGCCTTTTTTCAGTCAGAGTCTCATTCCTGCTTAAGATCTTTGAGGACATTCACTATCCATATTCCTCAGCCTGACATTCAAGGCCCTTCATGGAATGAAGCAAACTATCTTTATAGTCACACGTCCTGGCTTTTTGACAGAGGTTGTGATGTTCCTGAAATACTCAGAATATTGGTCACTCTTTGGAGACTATGCTCACGGTATTTCCTGGCCTCGAATGACTTTCTCTTCTTTCTACATCTGCAAAATACATATTCTTATCTTTTAAGATCTCATTCAGTTTTCATCTTTCTTCTGAAGCATTCCTGGATTTTGTCAGGCCAAGTTAGGTATTCCTCTTCTGTACATGTGAGTCTGCTTGAGTGTGCTTCATATTGGACTGTGTATATATAAGTGTCAGTCTTTCCAACTGTGACGTTCAAGCAGAGCCAGCACACAGGGCACAGAGTAGGTGCTTGGTGAATGTTCTATAAACAAATGCATCAAAGAACTCTAACTTCCAGTAATGTGCCCCAACAGAGACATCACTGGCATGGGATTATGAAACTTACTCATCTAGACTGATGACCTTGCTCACTACTTCACTGAGAAAGCAGTCTGAAGAGAGTGAAGATCCCACCCCCACATTTAGTCATGTACCTGCACTTCAGCTTTCATACTCCACCTTCCCTCATGTTACTATGGAGGAGCTCCCTGTCTCTACCTGACGCCAACTACACCTCTTGTTCATTATATCTCTTCCTCTCTCACCTACTAAAGACACTGCTCTAGCAATTTTTCTCTACTTTTTATATATCATCAAAAATAATCATTTTTATTGGATTATTCTCATCATTATAAAAACATGTAGTTCATTCTTCCATTTTGGGGAAAAAAGGTCTTGACTCCACTTTCCCTTTCCACTATTACTTCATTGTTGTTCCTTTTTTGGGAGTAGCTGTCTATATTGCTATTTTTGATCTCTCTTCCCCCTTTCTCTCTTTAACATACTCCAGTAAGACTTTGCCCACCACATCACCACAACTGCTCTTGTCAAGCTATCTGTGAGCTTTGCGGTAAATCCAATGATCAGCTCTCAGTCCTCATCATACCTGATAGATCAGTAGCATTTGAGCCCTTTTCCTTGCACCACTTTTTTTTTTTTAACTTGACTTTCAGGATCATATATTCTCTTAGTTGTTCTATTTCACAGATTTCTCTTCTCCTAATTTCTTGCTTGTTCCTAGTCTTCTGTCAGACATTTGAATCTTGTAATAAGCCAGGGTTCATTTCTTGGACTTATTTTCTTGCCATCTACACTCATTCCTTAAATGATCTCATCTAGTTCCATGCTTTCAATTATCATCTACATGATGGTAAATTCCAAAATTTATATCTGCAGACCTGATTTCCAGGAAGGTCAATAAATCCAAGTAAATGTTTAATCAAAAGGAAAACAAACAAACAAACAAACAAAAAATCCCAAACTCACTGCCATTAAGTTAATTCTGACTCATAGTGATCCCCACTGGGTTTCCAAGGCTGTAAATCTTTATGGAAGCAGACTGCCTCTTTCTGCAGAGCAGCTGGTGGGTTCAAACCACCAACCTTTGGTTTAGCAGCCAAATGTCTTAACCACTACACTGCCAGAGGTCCTTTTAAATGTTTAATATATATCTCAAATTTCACATTCTGAAATTAAACTCTTAATTCTTTCATCCAAACCTGTTTTGCCCTCAGTGTCTCCCTTCTCACTTAAGGAAACTCCATAACTCCATCCTTCCCAAAGATCAGGCCAAAAAACTTGGAGATATTTTTGGCAGTATTCTTTCTCTCATGCTCCATAATCGATCCTTTATCAAATAATGTCTTTGTCTTCAGAATATATCCAGATTCTGACCAATTCTTAGTACCTTTATCATTACCAGCCACCATCATTTCTCACTTGGAGTATTGCAATGGCCTCTTAACTGGTGTCTCTACTTTAAACCTTTCTACACACTGCCATGGGAGCTCTGGTGGCATAGTGCCTAAGGCACTTGACTGCTAACCAGAAGGTTGGTGGTTCAAACCCACCAGCCACTCCTCGGAAGGAAGATGGGGCAATCTACTTCCATAGGGATACTGCCTCGGAAACCCAAGGAAGGGTCGCTGTGAGTCAGGTCTGACTCGACAGCATATAACAACACACACTGCCATGTTAAGACTATTCTCAACACTGCATTTAAAGTGATCATGATAAAACAATGTAAATGAGTTAAAAAGCATAAAATGGCTTCTATCTCATCATCTGAAAGCCAAAATCTTTACAATGTCCTTAAAGGCTCTACATGATCTGATGCTCTAATGCCCTGCCGACCTCATCTCCTACTGAGCTCCCTTTCAGTCATTCCATCTCAGTTACTGGCTTCCTGGCTGCTCCTGGAACATACCAGCCACGATCCATTCTAATGGCTGCTGTGTGCTTGCTTTCCCCATTACTTGAAACAGTCTTCCCCAGATATCCACATCTTGCATCCTTACTTACATCACTGTAAAGCCTTTCCCGACTACCCTAACTAAAGCTACAACCCACTCCTTTTCCTGTACCCCTGCCCACATCCTTCCTCCCCATACTCCTTATTTCCCTTAATTGCCTTATTTCTTTCTCCATAGCATCTTACTGTGACCATCATTCTGGTTTACATCCCTTTACTAGAGTAATTATTAATAGTGTTTGTTTTCATTCCAGAAGTGTCCTGGTTTGGACAATAAATTAAAGGGTGACCTTATTTTTCATCATTTAACAAACTATCTATTTTGTGTATTCATTTTGCTTATGTATGCTTTTCTGTTTTAGAGGGTAAGCTCTATGAGGATAGAGAGTTTTGTATTGTTTATTCCCCAGTCTTCTGGATCCAGTGATCTTGGCACTGTGGGGCTGCCTCAAGCTCATGGATTTTGTGTTTGTGTATATGTGTGTGCATAGCATATGTGTATATGTGGAATACTACAGTATCTACAAGAGTGCCTGGCATATAGCAAAAACCAAAACCAAAAAAGCTCATTGCTGTTGAGGTGGTCCTGATTCTCAGAGACTCTATAGGACAAAGTAGAACTATCCCATAGGTTTTCCAAGGCTGTGATCTTTACAGAAGCAGACTGCCACATCTTTCTCCCGTAAGTGGCTGATGGGTTCAAACCACTAATCTCTGGTTAGCAGCTGAATGCTCACCGACTGTACCACCAAGCCTCCTTGGTACATACTAGGTGCTCACAAATATTTATGTAGTGATATGTCTATCTATCTATCCATCTGTCTGTCTATCTACTATCCTGGACTGCCAGAAGAATGAACACATTTGTCATAGAAAAAGTAAAGCCAGAATGCTCCTTAGAAGTGAGGATGGTAAGACTTTGTCTCACATACTTTGGCCATATTATCAGGAGAGACTAATGCCTGGAGAAGGATTTCAACCTCAGTAAAGTAGAAGGTCAGTGAAAAAGAGGATGGCTCTCTGTGAGGTGGATTGACACAGTGGCTGTAAAAATGGGCTCAAGCATAGAAACAATTGTGAGCATAGTGCAGGACTGGGCATTGTTTCATTCCGTTGGACAGAGAGTCGCTAGGAGTCAGAACCAACCCAATGACATCTAACAGCAACAAATGTCTATATCTATTTTAACAATGGATATAGCTGCACCTTTTTTTTTTTCACCTTTTTTCTTTTTAATTGTGATTTGGGTGAAAATTTACAGAGCAAATTCACTTTTCATACAGCAGTTTACATACATTTTGTCTCATGACATTGACCACAATTCACCACAATGCAACAGCTCCCCTCCTACTTCCTTCCAACAGTCACCTCTTCCCTGTGTCCATCCCTCCATGCACTCCTGCCCCCTGAGCTGTCTCCCTGTGTATAAACAGCCCTTCTTTCTCCCATAATTGTTTTCTCCAAGGAGTGTATTTACCTCAGGTAAATGTTCAACTCCTATGCCTGTCTTTTGCTTGGCTGGAAGCCACAGGTCTGGGTTCAATTCCAGACCTGAAGGGAAGCCAGCGGCCATAGTCTCAGTGGTTCCACCAAGCTCTATCAGACCAGCAAAACTTGGTCCCCCTTTTTTTTTCCCAAATGATTTTGAGTTTTGTTCCACATTGTTCTCCCTCTCTATCCAGGATCACCTACATAGATTGCCCTCCAAGTGGTTGACATTGGTAGCCGGGCACTATCTAGTTCTACTGGTCTCATAGTCATATAGGGTGTGGATCACATGGTATACCAGTCGCTAGGTCTAATTCTTTCCATGAATCTTTGGTTTTCTTCATTCTTCTTTGCTCTGGACTAGGAGAGACCTATTATTGCATCTAGATGGCTGCTTGCAAGCTTTTAAGATCCCAGTCCTTACTTGCCAAAGTAGGAGGTGGAACAAAATTTTGTGTAGTATGTTATGCCAATTGAGCTTGATGTCCCCTGTGACTATGGTCCCGAGCCCACAGGTTCAACTGCTTGGTCCCTCTGGGTAGCTGGCTGTGACCAAAAAGTGACTACAAACTTGTCCCTTGTCAGCTTTACTATACATCTGGGAATTCAGACCATACAAATACACTTACAGGACCATTGTCTGCTGCACCATTTTTTAGTCATCTTTTTTATACAGGAATCATGACTTGGTCTGAGCCTCACTCAGGGCAAAGCTCATAACCTGGGCCAGGGAATTTTTTTTTTTTTTTTAATTTCCAGACCCTGATAACCTTTAACATTCAATAAATAAGCCACAGTGAATCAAGGATCCAATAGAAGGAGGTCACCTTGTAGGATTCATGCCATCAGGAATCTCAGAAATGTGATCTATAAACCTCTGGCTCATACCAAGGAGGCAGTGTTAGGGACAGCCCCCCAGCACACAGAAGGACATTTTTTCAATGTAAAACACTTTTAACATCATTACAAAATCCCTGCCCCCTGCAAAGAATAATGACTGTGTTCAGTGTCATGGGAGGAAAACACACATTAGCCAGACGGTAGGTTTTGGATGCACAACTGTGACATTATCTCTAATCATATACTGTCTATTTAATATCCGCTTTTTTGTGGGCTTCACAACTTATAATTATTGCCAGCAGGGAAAAGGAAAAAAAATGGTAGTGAAATGTTAGAAGGGAGGGGTGCAGATAGGAGGGAACACTCTTCCTGAGAGCAATAAATGGTGTGAGAAAGATAGGCCAGAGCTTATTAGAAAATATTAGAAACTACAGTTAGATTAAAGCTCAAAAAAGTGAATTGTGTACAGTTGTTGAGACAGAAAAGCTGGGGAGATCTTATAAGGCTTTCAGACTGTCGCATTACACTGTGTGTTTATGACACTGAGTGGAATTTATGACATGTGTCAAATTTAGGGTCCAGACCAGGTATTTCATAAATCCATATCAGGGATGGAAGGGCCTATAAGGTTAATGAGCTAAACTCCTTTATTTTATAAAAGAAGGCAAGGGCTTAAATCCAGCCCTCTTGTTTCAGAACATAGCTGAGTCTTCTACAGAAGGCAACTGTAACAGGGTCTCTTTCTTTTGTCATTTGCCCTGGGTCTTGAAGTGAGAAGAATTTCCTCCAGGCTTGGGACTGGGACCAAGAGTTCAATGGAGGAGTTCCAAAAACATCGTGAATCTGAGATGGGAAATCCTTCTAGATCCAGTGATACTGGCACTATGGGATTGCTTCAAGTTCATGGCGTGTGTGTGTGTGTGTGTGTGTGTGTGAATCTGCAGTGTGTCCATGTATATGGCTATTAACAGAGCTAAGCTTTATGTAAACTGGAGTACAGGACTACTGGTAGAATCAAAGTCCACAGACAAGAAGGGAGGTTTCCCTCCTGCTCTCCCTCCTACCACATATCTCAGCCTCCTCTTCCTCTCTATCTCACTCAGCTTTACACCCATTCTTCAAGGCTGTGACAAGTTAACCCTCTCCACACCCAGACCTCAGATGGTAGGAATGCAGTCACTAAATCCCAAAGCTTCAGTGTCAGACTCACCTGCAGCACCTCCCAGAACTCTCTATACTTTGTACTTGTAAAGCCTTTATACCCTTGAGTCAGATTTTGTATGTGTGAGAATACCTACTTTTGTGGTATGGTAGTAAGGAGTACATAATATCTTGGTTTGGGAGCTCTGGTAGCGTAGTGCCTAAGGCACTTGACTGCTAACCAGAAGGCTGGTGGTTCAAACCCACTAGCCACTCCTCGGAAGGAAGTTGGGGCAATCTACTTCCGTAGTGATACTGCCTCAGAAACCCAAGGAGGGGTCATTATGAGTCAGGTCTGACTCGATGGCACATAACAACAACAATATCTTGGTTTAACAGGTGACCAATGTACTCAGATAATTTACTGAAATGAGAATCTGTGCATGCATTTTCTCTGTATTTTCCCCTCCTCTTCTGCTCCAAGCAACAGTTAGGCTTCTAGTCTTTGATTCTCTGTGTGACTGTGAAGGACAGGAAAACATAGGTCAGTGATATTCTTGTGTTTTGTGAAATCCAGTGCCCACTAAAGAGCCTGTGTATCATATACTTGAAGGGAAGAGGAGGAGGGGAATGATGGCTTTTGGAGGCAAGAGGGGAAGTTATTTCTCAAAACAGGGAAGGGGTTAAAGGTTGGTGAATCTGTCACCTTGTTCCACCCTTTGGCAGCATCTCAGGGAGTGTGTGGTACACTTAGGTGGACGGTCCTGACACAAGGTCTAGAAGACCCATCAAAGGCCCTTATGCTCTGAGCACTGCATGGAAGCAGCAGTATTGAGAAATGGTTTGCGTCTGTGGGAATTGATCTGGACTGATGACCAGTAATCAGAGAGGCCACCCAATGGTTCTGATGCTTTGGGGCTGCCTGAGATCTCAGGATCTTGGAAAAACAAAGAGATAGGGATCCAGTAAAGAGAGCGACTCAATTTTCTGCTGGTCCAGTAGGATAAGGAGTACAAGTTCAATTTGAATGCTTTGAATATAAAAAGAAATATGTTTCTTACATGTCTTGGTTTGTAGACCAAGATTCATACCCATAGTAGCACAGTGCCTGCCATGGTGTAATGTTCAACTAATGACACATTTTATCATTATCATTAAGTGACTTACTACATGTTTTTCATCAGCAAGGATCAGCAAAGTCAAGACTAGTCAAAAACACAAAGTGTCAGAATTTAAGGAACTGAAACAAACTAAAATGCAGGAATCTAGTCCCCAGATACCTCCTTGCAAAAACTTTAACTGAGCATCTATCCTAGTCCAGGCACTGAGCTGATTGCTAGAGATGCAATAATCATGAAACATAGTCCCTGGCCTAGAGAAGCCTTCAACATGGTTGGGACATAGACATATAAAGATACTATTATTACACTTTAGTGTGTTCAGAGCTGTCTTTGGTATCTTTGGCCATAGATACTTAAGGTCTCTTAGATCTACTGTCTTTCTTCTTTATCTACCTAGTGAGAGTCATTCCCAAATAGGATTAGATTTTAGACTCCTTAGCTGGCTGATGAAAGCAATTTACCAGCCAGACAAGGACTATGATGGCTGGAAGAAGGCATTTCCTAGCACAAACATTGCAGAGGAACTTGGCTTCATCCCCAACTTGGCTTGAAACTTGCCCTGCTCATGGAGGTCACACAGCTATGAACTGGAAGAACAAGGCTCTCGAATGGGATGGTCGGATCCCTAATCCTGAGCTTTTCTCACTCCACAAACCTACCTCCAGAAATGATCCTAGGAATTAATAGCTTGTGGTCTAAGGAGACAAGAGAAAATAAAAATACATATGTATATCTTCAAAATACACACACATGACACATGCATAGACAGAAAAGAGAAACCTGGAGCCCCTTTCCCATCTATAGATTCATTTGTCTATTGTACAATGATGAACACACATGAGGACACCCTGTGAAAAAGCCAACACTACATGAATGCAAACCTGCTTGACCTCTGGGGCTGCCCAGCTGGCTTTAGACCTGCCTGTTCCAATAAGTGGCCTGGATCATGAAAGTAGCTGGAGATAGATGAGAGCATCTGCCAACCTAAAATGTACCCAATTCCAGCACCTCATCTTATAATGAGTGAACTGAAGACCAAGAAGTGGAAAGAACCTGTCCAAGATTTCATCATGCACTGCCAAACCAAAAAAACAAAAATAAAAACAAAAACTTACTGCCATTGAGTCAATTCTGACTTACAGTGACCCTCATTGGGTTTCCAAGGCTATAAATATTTACAAAAGCAGATAGCCCCATCTTTCTTCCATGGAGTGGTTGGTGACTTTGAACTACCAATCTTTTGGTTAGCAGCCAAATCCTTTAACCACGATACCACCAAATCTCCTTTTACACACAGGCCAGCAAAGCCCCAAATGTTAGCCAAGATCAGAAGGCTGGTCTCAGAAAGTACTACAGGAGTTTCAAATTCTTAGCTGACATGAAAATGTACAAATCTTTTGACCTGGCAATTCTACTTTTAGGAAATTAGTCTAATGAAATGGCTAAATTTAGCTACAAGTCAACTTATCAATGCAGTATGAACAAGGCCAATACTAGTAGTTACCATAAACTCAACATTTTGCTAGACATTCTACTTTATATACATTCTCATTTAACCCTCAAAACAAACTTCTTTCCTTTTAAGAAGAAAAAGTGAGGATTAAAGAATTTAATTAGTATTCCCAACAGCACACAGCTAATAACTTGAAGAGCTTGGATTGGAATTAATCTACTTGATTCCAAAGCCCAGACTCTTAAGCACTATGCTATACCTTTGGTGTAAAGCCATTTTCAGGGGTTCTAAATGGAAATGGTCAATGATTAGAAATCATTTAACTATATTAAGGTGAATCCATACCATAAAATACAACAAGCTATTAAGAATGATGTTGTAGATGAATATCTAGTGATGTGGTGGTGCAGTGCCTAAGGCATTTGACTGTTAACCAGAAGGTTGGCAGTTCAAACCCACCAGCTGCTCTGTGGAAGGAAGATGGAGCAATCTACTTCCTTAAAGATTTACCACCTTGGAAACCCAACGGGGGTTGCTATGTGTCAGAATTGACTTGAAGGCAGTGAGTTTGTTTTTTGGTTTAGTGTTTATTAAAAATATGTAGGTTACAAACCATTACTTATTGTTTGATTATATACATGTGCTGGCTACAGTGAATAGGTACATAAATATAAAGCATTAACATTCAATAGCACTGGGTGGTGCGATTATGGATCAGTTTTATTTTTGATTTTATCTATTCCATAGCTTTCCTCAATGAAGAAGACATTAATTTAATAATACAGGGAAAAATGTTTGCAAAACAAATATTTTCCAGCAGGCAAGGAGAGAGAGAGCATGTTCTAAAAAAGATATATTTCTAAAACAGCACCTTCAGCTTGCACTGTCCAGCACATTAGCCTTTACCTCTCCAGACAAAACCCACCCACTATGCACAAATGAGCCCTGGTGGTGCAGTGATTAAAGCATTTGGCTGCTAAGTGAAAGGTCAGCGATTTGAACTCACCAGCCACTCCACTGGAGAAAGATGTGGCAGTCTACTTCTGTAAAGATTTACAGCCTTGGAAACCCTATGGGGCAGTTCTCTCTGTCCTACAGGGTTGCTGTGAATCAGAATTGGCTCAACAGCAGTGGGTTATTTGGCACATGAAAAACTGCAGCTTCTCACCAGTTAAAAGGGTTCATTCCTTTGGACTAAGGAGAAGTATTTGGGCAGTAAAGCTGGGACACCACAGTATCAGAGGGATTTCAGGGCATGTTGCCCTGGAGCTAGAGGAATCTAACAATATCCCACCATTTTTTTTCCCCTTCTTTTTTTTCTCTCAAAGATGTAGCAGGTTAAGGTTCTGATTGAATTCCATCTTGATTTCATTAAATATTCATAAAGGCCAATTAGAAGAGGAGAGAAAGAGGCCATGAGGCAGCCCCTTCCATCATCCTGTCAGAGGCTGGCTGGCCTGGACTGGCCACTGGTCAATATGGCCATGACCTTTGTGCACTCTCCTCTGGGGTCACTTCTCACCATCCCAGCAAGGGACCAGGCCTGGCAAGGAAGGAGGCAGGGGCCAGGTGAGGAGAGACAGCTCATAATTCTGACAGCAAGGTTCTTAGTGTGTAGAATGCAAAATGCAAATGATGGGAAACGTCCTCAATCGCTGCTGGAATGGAAATCTTTCCCTAATGAGCGATGATGATGGGAGCGAGTTGATTGCACTGAAGAAAAGCTGCTTAAAATTCATAATCAATCAAGCAAGTTGATTTCAACCTTTTGTGACTAAGCCACCTCATTCCAGCTTCCTTTATTGGCCAACTGGAGCACATCTCTCCCCACCTCCTTACTCCTGCCTCAGCTCAGACGCAAGGTGCCAGAGAAGGCCTCAGAGGGACTTGAGCGTATTAGGAAGGCAGAGTGGAAGGACTCATGAAAATCCATCCATTCTGATCCTTAATTTTACAGTTGGGAGGACGATGGCCAGAGAGGGCAAGGGACTTAACAATGTCACATGGCAGAGCAACCAGCAAGCAGATGAGGAGAATTATGAAAGTACACACACTGGGCATTCACAGAGTTCTAGGTTTAGGATCCAGCTTTGTTATGGCAAGCTGTGTGATACTGGAACAAAGTCCTTATGCCATTGTCAGGCTTCAGATCCCATATTCAAAAATGGCTATAATCATTTTGTTCCCTCCCTACCTCAAAGGGTTCTTGTAAGACTCAAAATGATTAAAAGGATATAAAAGTGCTTTGAAAATGGTAAAGTGCCTTGATATTATTACACCTCTTATCTCCAATTTCCTGGCCTCTATGTTCTCCACTTCCAAACCTCATTCTATGCAGCTATTGGCAAGATCTTTTTAAAACATGGAGCTGACCTTGTCTTTTTCCTGCTTAGCCCCTTGCAGGCTTCCCACTGTCTTTGGATAAAGTCCAAGCTCTAAGCTTGGTATTTGGGAGCTTTCACACTTTGGGGCACTCACCTCCTTTTTTCTGAGTTTCAGTTTCCCAATTCATAAAAAGAGAAAAACTAATACCTACCTCAGAAGGCTGTTGTGATAATTAGAATTCACATCTGTAAAGTGCCCAGCATGGTTCTTGGCACATCATAGCTGCTCAATATAGCTCACTTATTATCTTATTAAGTTTCACAACAACCCTGGAAGATAGGTTGAACAGGGATATTTTTTACTTTGATTTTACAAATGAGCCTCAAGAAGCCCAGAGAGGTGAAGACGTGTGCTCAAGGCTACACAGCTAGAATTTAAAGCTGAGATTGCACTCTTGGGCTTCTGGCACCTGGGGGAGCCTGAAGAAGGGAGTTAAAAAGGGAGGAGCAAGTGTGGAGCTACTC
>NW_006921756.1:6139734-6206151 GCF_000298275.1 Orycteropus afer afer
AGCTTCTCTTCTGGGCCCCATTTGAAGCAGCAAAGAGAAATCGAGTGGAAATGCTTCTGCATGAACTGTTGCAAAAAAACATATTATTCAAAAATGATTTCCTCAAGACACTAGACTCCACATGGGGTGGCTGGGAGAACCCGGAGAGGGAGTTTGGTCTCCCTTGGCACAACTTCCTCTTCCCTTGTCTTCTTACCCATAGGCACAGGCCTACTCCACGCGTCAGATCTACCTTGAAATGAAGCAGGGTGAGAATTCCAAAAATTCTACCTCATTCATTCACTAGTGTAACAAATATTTATTGAACACCTACTGTGTGCCAAGCTTTTTGCTAGGTAGAGGGGATATAATGATAGGCAAACGAATACAGATTCTGTCCTTATGGCACTTATGGTCTACTGGGGACAGACATTTTTAATAATCACATATCGACATGTACTATTTCACCCTTTAATAAGTGTCATGAAGGAAAATCATTGGGAAATTATAAGGAAATTAAATATGAAATATTTAACAGAAGGATCTGATGTAGTTGAGAGGAGGGGATGGGCTTAGGAAAGACTTCTGTGAGAAAGAGACACTTGGGTTGACAGACACTTGGAGTTAAGAAGCCAGAAGAGATGTGAGTGGAAGGGGGTTAGAGTGTCCCAGTCAGAGGGAACAGCACATGTAAAGGCTCTGAGATATGATAGAGCCATGGCACATCCAAAGAATTGGAAGAGACCAGTGACTCAAGCACAGAGATGGAGACCAAGACAGCTGAGATTAGAGAGGAGAGAACACTACAGATCATGTAGAGCCTTCTAGGCCAGGGAACATAATCTGGAAAGCAAGGTATTCTAATCAGAAGGGAAACCACTGATGAGTTTTAAAAAAGGAATGGCCATGATCAGATTTGTATTAAAAAAAAATATTCATTAAATCTCAGCAGGCTTGCTGTAAAAAATGACACAATGTTTCTAAATTTCACATAGGAATGCAAAGGACCTAGAATAGCCAGAGTAACTTTGAAAAAGCTGAAGTATTAGCACTACCTGATTTTAGACTTAATATAAAGCTACCATAATCAAGAAAGAGGAGCTCTGGTGGCATAAGGGTTAATGCATTGGGCTGCTAACCAAAAGGTCAGTTTTTTTGAACCCAACAGCTGCTCCATGGGAGAAAGATGAGGCAGTTAGCTTCTGTAAAGAATTACAGCCTTGGAAGCTGCTATAGGCCAGTTCTACCCTGTCCTATATGGTCACTGTAAATCAAAATATCAACTTGATGGCAATGGATGTGTTTGTTTTGTTTTTTAAAATCGAGAAAGTGTGGTTTTGACATAATTAGACCATGGAACAGAAGAGAGAGTCCAGAAATAGAACCACACACACACACACACACACACACACTATATACACAACTAATTTTTGACAAAGGCGCAGCAACATTTCAGTGGAGAAAAAAAAGTATTTTCAACAAATGGTAATGGAAAAAATGGATATGTGTGTGTGTGTGTGTAAACTTTTATATATTAAAATTCAATCCATACCTAACACCTCATGCTAACATTAACTCAAAATGGCTCATAGACCTAAATGTACAACCTAAAACTTTTAGGAGAAAACCCTGGAATAGGCAAAGATTTCTTAGATATAACATCAAAAGTATGATTCATAAAATAGCAAATTAATAAATTGGACTTGACAAAATTAAAAACTTTGTTCAACAAAGCTTTGAACAAAATGAAAAGAGAAGTCATAGACTGGAAAAATATATTTGCAAAAAACACATTTGATGATAGGCTTGAATTGAGAGAGAGAGAGAACATGCTCTGGTGGTGCAGTGGGTAAGAGCTCAGCTAGTAACTGAATGGCTGGTACTTTGAATCCAACTAGTCACTTTGCAGGAAAAATATGTGGCAATCTGCTTCCATAAACCAAATTATAGCCTTGGAAACCATATGAAGCCAGTTCTACTCTGTGATATATATACCATACCCACCACTCAGCTGTCAGTTTGTTGTACTATGGTAGCTTGTGTGTTGTTGTGATGCTAGAAGCTATGGCACTGGTATTTTAAATACCAGCAGGGTCACCCAGAGTGAGAAGGTTTCAGTGGAGCTCCAGAGTAAGACAGACTGGGAAGGAGGACTCAATGATCTACTTCTGAAAAGGTTGGCCAGAGAAAACCTTACGAAGAGTAGCAAAACAATGTCCGATATAGTGCTGGAAGATGAGTTGGAAAGCATTCAAAGTATTAGTGGAGAACAACTACTTTCTCAAAGTCGAGTTGGCCTTAATGATATGGATGGAATAAAGCTTTCAGGACCTCCATGTGCTGATGTGGCACAACACAAAATGAGAAGGAACAATTGCAAATATCCATTAACAATTGGAATGTGGAACTTTGAACTATCTAGGAAAATTACAAGTCACTAAAAATGAAATAGAATGCATAAAGACTGATACTCTAGGCATCAGTGGACTGAAATGGACTGGTATTGGCCATTCTGATATGGAAAAACATACAATCTGCTATGCCAGAAATGACAAACTGAAGAGGAGTGGCATCCCATTCATTGTCAAAAAGAATACTTAGAGGTCTATCCTGAAGTACACTGCTGTCAGTGATAGAATAATATCCATATCCCTACAAGGAAGACCAGTTAATATGACTATTATTCAAATTTATGCACTAACTACTAATGATAAAGATGAAGAAATAGAAGTGTTTTTTTTTTTTTTTTACCAACTTTGTTGTTGTTGCTGTGTGCCGTTGAGTCAGATCCAACTCATAGCGACCCCTCCTTAGGTTTCTGAGGCAGTATCTCTACAGAAGTAGATTGCCCAACCTTCCTTCTGAGGAGTGGCTGGTGGGTTTGAACCGCTAGCCTTCTGGTTAGCAGTCAAGTGCCTTAGGCACTATGCTACCAGAGCTCCTTTTACCAACTTTAGCATTCTGAAATTGATCAGAAATCAATCAAGATGCGTTGATAATTACTGGTGATTGGAATGCAAAAGTTGGCAACAAAGAAGGATCTATACCTGGAAAATATGGCCTTTATAATAGAAATATTGCTGGAGATCACATAATAGAGTCTTGCAAGACCAATGGCTTATTCATGGCAAATATCTATTTTGCA
Source organism: Orycteropus afer afer (assembly GCF_000298275.1). Classification (NCBI taxonomy): domain Eukaryota; kingdom Metazoa; phylum Chordata; class Mammalia; order Tubulidentata; family Orycteropodidae; genus Orycteropus; species Orycteropus afer. The sequence goes on from NW_006921756.1 coordinate 6,142,859, forward strand.
ACAACATAAATGATGACTATACACCTGGACCTCACAGGATGGAATATATACAAATCAAATCAACTACATCTATGGAAAGAGATAATGGAACAGCTCAATATCATCAGTCAGAAAGTCTAGGGGCTGACTGTGAAACAGGTGATCAATTACTCATATGTAAGTTCAAGTTTCAGCAGAAGAAAATTAAAACAAGTTGATGAGAGCCAAAGGACAACCTTGAGTATGTTGTTGTTGTTATGTGCCATCGAGTCAGATCCGACTCATAGCGACCCCTCCTTGGGTTTCTGAGGCAGTATCACTATGGAAGTAGATTGCCCAGACTTCCTTCTGAGGAGTAGCTGGTGGGTTTGAATCACCAGCCTTCTGGCTAGCAGTCAAGTGCCTTAGGCACTATGCTACCAGAGCTCCTAACCTTGTGTATATGCCACCTGAATTTAGAGACCATCTGAAGAAAAGATTTAACACATTAAACACTAATGATCAAATACCAGAGAAGTTGTGGGATGACATTAAGGACATTATACACAAAGAAAGTAAAAGGTCATTAAAAAGACAGGAAAGAAACAAAAGACTAAATTGGATGTCAGAAGAGGTTCTGAATCTTGCTGTTGAACAGAGAGTACCTAAAGTGAATGGAGGAAATGATGAAGTAAATGAGCTGAACAGAAGATTTGAAAGGGCAGCTTGAGAAAAGAAAGTGAAGTATTATAAAGAAATGTGCAAAGCCCTGCAGCTAGAAAAACAAAATGGGTGAACACGCTAACATTACTCAAGTTCAAAGAACTGAAGATAAAATCCAAGCCTTGAATTCCAATATTAAAGGATTCTATGGGCAAGATATTGAATGATGCAGGTAGCATCAAACCAAGATGGAAGGAATATCAAGAGTCACTGTTTCAAAAAGAATTAGTTGATGCTAATTCTTTTTGAAGAATTACCATTTCAGGAGGTAACATATGATTAAGAATTGATATTGAAGGAAGAAGTCCAAGCTGCACTGAAGGAATTGGCAAAAAACAGGGCCCCAGGAATTGGCAGAATACCCACTGAGATTTCAACAAATGGATGCAGCATTTGAGGTGCTCACTCATTTATGCCAAGATATTTGGAAGACAGCTACTGGGCCAACCGATGGGCCATGGATCCATATCCGTGCTCATTCCAAAGAAGGATGATCCAACAGAATGCAGAAATTATTGAACAATATCATTAGTATCATACCCAAGTAAAATTTAGCTGAACCTAATTTAAAAACCATTGTAACAGTTCATAGATAGGGAACTACCAGAAATTCAAGCTGGATTCAAAAGAGGATGTAGAATGAGGAATATCATTGCTGATGTCAGATGGATCTTCGCTGAAAACGGAGCATACCAGAAAGACGTTTACCTGATTTTTATTGATTATGTAAAGATATTCTACTGTGTGAATCACAACAAATTATGGATAACATTTCAAAGAATGGGACTTCCAGAACAATTAACCTGTACACAGACCAAGAGGCAGTCATTCGAACAGAACAAGGGGATAATGAGTGGTTTACAATCAGTAAGGGTGTGTCAAGGTTGTATCGTTTCACCATAATTTCGATTTGTATGCTGAGCAAATAATCCAAGAAACTAGATTATATGAAGAGGAATGTGGCATCAGGACTGGAGGAAGACCCATTAACATGTGTGTCATATGCAGATGACACAACCTTGCTTGCTGAAAGTGAAGAGGATGTAAAGCACTTACTGATGAAGGTAGAAGACTTCAGCCTTCAGTATGGATTACACCTCAACGTAAAGAAAACAAAAATCCTCATTACTGGACCATGATGAATGAGAAAAGATTGAAGTTGTCAAAGATTTCATTTTACTTGGGTTCACAATTGATGCCCATGGAAGCAGGAGTGAAGAAATCAAGTGATGTATTGTATTGGGCAAATCGGTTGCAAAAGATCTCTTTAAAGTGTTCAAAAGCATAGACATCCCTTTGAAGACTAAGTTTCACCCAACTCAAGCCATGTTATTTTCAATCATCTCAAATGCATGTGAAAGCTGCACAATGAATAAGGAAGACTGGGGGAAAATTGATGCCTCTGAATTAAAGTGTTGGCAAAAAAATATTGAATATGATGACCTGCCAGAAGAATGAACAAGTCTGTCTTCGAAGAAGTACAGTCAGAATGTTCCTTAGAAGCAAGGATGGTGAGACTGCATACTACCTGCATCATTCAATATCTTGCCCATAGAATCTTTAATATTGGAATTCAAGATTTGAATTTTATTCAGTTATTTGAGCTTGAATAATGCTGAGCATGTTCACCCATTTTGTTTTTCTGGCTGCAGGCCTTTGCACATTCCTTAATAATACTTCACTTTGTTTTCTCAAGCTGCCTTTTCAAATCTTCTGTTCAGCTCATTTACTCACTTACTTCATCATCATCACTTCATGTAGTTTGGACATGTTATCAAGATGGACCAGTCCCTGGAGAAGAACATCATTCTTGGTAAAGTAGAAGGTCAGTGGAAAAGAGGAAAACTCTCAATGAAATGGATTGATACAGTGGCTGTAGCCATGGGCTCAAACATAGCAACAATTACGAGGATGGCACAGGACAAAGAAGTGTTTTATTCTATTGTATATTAGGTCATTATGAATCTGAACCATCTTGACAGCACCTAACAACAAGAATAACCATATGTGTGTGTCAAAACTCAATAATAAGAGGCATTCCAATGAAATGTTGACAAAAGAGCTCAAGAGATACTTCACAAAAGGAGATATATAGATGACTATAAGCAAATGAAAATATGCTCAATATTGTTAGTCATTAGCACACACACTGCTGTTGAGTTGAATCTGACTCATGGCAACCCCTCCTTGGGTTTCTGAGGCAGTATTACTAAGGAAGTAGATTGCCCAACCTTCCTTCAGAGGAGTGGCTGGTGGATTTGAACCGCCAGCCTTCTGGTTAGCAGTCAAATGCCTTACGCCTTACGCCACCAGAGGGAAATACAAATTAAAACCACAAAGAGATAACACTAGTGACGCCTCATTGAGTTTCTGAAGCAGTAAATCTTTATGGAAGTAGAGTGTCCCATTTTCCTTTCCTCATACCTATTAGAAATATTAAAGTTAAAAAGACTGCTCACACCAAGTGTTAGAGAGGATTGGAGGAACTGAGATTCTTTGCAAAATAGTTCGGTGGCAGTTATCTTAAAAAATGAAACCTGTACCTACCATATGATCCAGCCATTCTAAGGTATTTCCATAAGACAAATAAAAGCGTATGTCCATATTAGGACTTGTATATAAATGGCCAAAGCAGTTCTACTTGTACTAGACAAAACTAAGAAAAAACTGAAATGTGTACAAAGAGTTGAATGTTTAAACAAATTGTGATATATCTATACAGTGGAATACTAAAAGGGGCTCCAGTGAAATACTACTCAACCATAATAAAGGAATGAACACTGATAGGCACACAATATGACTGAATCTCAAAATATGTTGAGTGAAGAAGTCTGACCAAAAAGAGTACATACTGTATGATTCCATTATTATAAAATTCTAGATAAACTATGATTCAATTTGCATAAATAATAAAACCCACTGCCATCAAGTCGACTCTGATTCATCATGACCCTATAGGGCTGAGTAGAACTGCCCCATAGGATTTTGAAGGCTGTTAATCTTTATAGAAGCAGACTGCCTCAAATTTTCTACCATAGAATTGCTGGCAGGTTTGAACCATCAACCTTTTGGTTGGCAGCCTAATGATTTAACCACTGCGCCACTACAGCTTCATAAACACTAGAAAATGCAAAGTAATTGCATTTAGACAGAAAAGAAAATTCTGGAGAAAGTGATGCCCAGAGGGAAGGGGTATAAGAGACATGAGGAAACTTTTGGGAATATGGATTATTTCCTATTGATTGTGGTGATAATTTTATAGATGATTGCATACATAAGTCAAAACTTATCAATTGTATACTTTAAATATATTTAGTTTATTGTATATGTAAATTATAACTCAATAAAAATTTCAAAAAAAAAAAAAAGGAAAAGGAACAGTAATTGTTATGAGAAAAAAGGACATCTTGCCCTGCCCACCAACACTTGGACTGGACTCAAGACATACTGAATTGCTTGTAGCTTTGAAATGTTTCCTATTTCCTTGCCTGTGCATGGGTTTAATCCCATCTTCAACTCTTGTCCTGAAGTGTCACTCAATTCCTAAGGCTCGGTTTGGTAACTCCTAGATAATATTTCAGATTTTATGCTTCCTTTTATCAGAGCACGTATTGCCTGAATTTGGCTGCAGTTCTGATATGTCCCTGTCCTGGGGCCCTTTCTTGTGCCTCCTTTCATCTCTCTTCTAATTCCTGGTGTCTTCCTGTTCCTCCTGGACCTCCGAATCCTGTCCAGCATATTGTAACAGGCACACAGCAGGTGCTTGAGGACTATGTGTGAAATGTATGGTGTTTTGGTTAGTTGGTGCTGCTCTAAGAGAAAACACCACAAATGGGTGACTTTAACATACAGGGATTTATTCTCTTACTGTTTAGGAGGCTAGAAGTCTGAGCTCTGAGCGTTGGGTGAAAGCCCCTTGATCTTGGGCTTCAGCTCTGCATTTTGCTCTCAGGCCACTGAAGCTAGAGGTGTCTCTTCACTCAGCCAACTGCTACCCAGCTAACAAGCCCACCCCACCCCCAAAAAAAAAAAGCCCAAACTCACTGCCATAGAGTTGAATACAACTCATAGTTACCCCTCTTTGGGTTTCCAAGGTGCTATCACTAAGGAAGTAGATTTCCCAACCCTCCTTCCGAGGAGTGGCTGGTGGGTTTGAAAAGTCAGCTTTCTGGTTAGCAGTCAAAAGCCTTAGGCACTATGCCACCACAGCTCCCAACAAGCCCAAAGTCAAAATATAAAATAGCACAGTCCCAATATTACCAAACAACACAGCAGGCTACTAGTTTAAGTCCAGAGACAGTCCCACAACTGGCAGGAAACATGGCAGACTGCTGAATGAAGACTCAGCTACGTGCAGGGTCCAAGTGTGCCAAAAAGCTGCAGAGATCATTTCCAAAGCTTCTCCATATATACTGGAAAAAGACTACATCCTTAAGGCAGCTACTCAGCTGCTCCAGTAGATTCCACCATGGAGTTGATTACCAATCTCATCATGGGGAGTAAGTACATCTAGCTGCCCAGCCACTCAAACCAGGCCCAGCCAAGTTGACACACAACCTTAACTACCATAATATGACAACCTCAGTTTTGGACCTGGGGCTTTGTTTCCTATGAGCAATGCTGCCAGTATTAATTAGCTATTTGCTTGCTGAATTGTCTGACTCCCAGTCTCTATGCTTTGTCCATCCATGGGAAGACTCCCTATTTCATCTTGTAGATTAATGGCTCATTCGAATGAGTGACTCTCACGGATTTTGGGCATGAGGTGGTGAGTCCACTGGTGTCATCAGGGCTTGTCCTATTGCTCAGTATTTATCCCATCTCTGGAGACATATCCTGGCCACTCCCTATCTTTGATAACTCACCTAGAGTTACTATTACTTTATTCCTCATCCACAGTCTTGAGTATCTATAAAGTCAGACCTGTGCTGGGCAATGGTAAGATCAAGACAGATGAGATACAACTACTGACTTCAATGAGCCCCAGATGCGGCACTAAAAAAGTAGCTCATATTCCCTGATTCTCAGTTTCCTCATCTGTAGAATTATGTCTAAGGTGTCTTTTCCTCTATAATGCTCCTGAGATTAGAATGCAGCTGAGTGAAAGGAAGATTAAGGTGACTAAATTGTGGATGAGGAGGAGCTAAAAGCCTGAAATAAAATATACAGCATTGATGAAATAGTCTTAACTAATATTGAGCTAATTAATTTAACCTCTCTCCAGAGAAGACAACCATGGCTGTGCTGAAACATATGGCTGTAGGGTTATCTTCATTGTTCCGTGTTTAGTGTTTCTTTGAAGTTTCATAGTAGCATAGTAGCAAGTTTCATAGTAGCAGTATTAAGTATGATACCAAAAGTTTATTTGACAGTTTAAGTGAAGAAGTTTCTGAGATGCATGGTCTTTAGCTTAATGAGGCAGCTTAGTATAAAGGTTTAAGAGTAAAGTTTTAGAGATAAGTCACTGTATTCAAATACCAGCTCAGCCAGTTTCTGGTTATACAAACTTGGGCAAATTACTTTGCCTTTCTCTGCCTCCATTTCTTCATCTGTAAAGTAAGGATATAATAAAAACCTACCTCTTAGAGTTACTGTGAGGATTAAGGGAGTTAATAAATGTATAACTCTTAGAAGAGTTCCTGGCATGAAATCATGGCTCAATGAACTATAACAATAATTGTTATTAGCTGCAAACACTTAGGATTGGTTCTGATTTTCCAAAGAAGAAATGTGGGTTTACTAAGACAGAGAAACTTCAATTCAAGGCTTATTTCCAAATTTAACATTTATGTACTCTTGCTTCCATTGGCTCGTGCTTCTCCCTACTATCATCAGGGAGGGAACTGTACCCAGCCTGCAGTTGCAAGGCTCATGACTCTCTCCAGTCATAAATGTCATCATATTCTCTGGCAGATTTTCTGTTTCCAAATTATAATTACGATCCAATGGCTTAATTTCAGAAGACCTTCAATCTACCCAAAGGGCTGATACAGAATAGGCAATCATGAGCCAAGGTAACTAACAAGGGGTCTTTAGAAGTTATAATACAGAATTATGGATTACTCATTTGTTGCAAAATCCTTTTTCAACAATCTACTGTATTTTTTTTTGTCCCACCAGTCACTCTTACTCACAGCCAAAGAGAAACAAAAAGCACATTGTTTTTGAGAAGTCCTTGTCTATGCTTGTACTTCTTCTATCTTAATATTTACCACTTATGGTAAAAAGGTAGGATATAAATACTGCAACAATACTTAGTGGCAAATTCACTGTTGATGTCTTTAAAACAGAGTCAACCAAAGTAATGTGACAATTATTGAGAACAAATAAGTAACTGCAACTGAAAAACACAGATACAGTAAACAACAAAGAATTAAGGAGACGCGCAGTTAGTGTATCTTATATAGATGGTTCCTGGAATTGAAGAAGATAATAATAATGACTCTGGTAGCGTAGTGCCTAAGGCACTTGACTGCTAACCAGAAGGCTGGCAGATCAAACCCTGCAGCCACTCCTCGGAAGGAAGGTTGGGCAATCTACTTCTGTAGAGATACTGCCTCGGAAACCCAAGGAGGGGTCGCGATGAGTCAGGTCTGACTCGATGGCACATAACAACAACAACAACAACAATAATAATGGCTATTATTTATTGAAGACTTCCTATTTGCATTTTATGTGCACTTTGTCCTCTCAATAGCCCTCTGAAGTAGGTACTGGTATATCCCCTTTTCACAGGTGGGATAACTAAGGCACAGAATGATGAAATAATTTGTTCAAGTATTGATTCCTGTCCTGTGTGTCAACTTTTGACCCACTGGTCTCCCTGTATCCCATAGCTGGTGCATGTACCACTGGCTAATGTTCTAAATGTAGTTGTTGTTAGTTGCTGTCGGGTTGATTCTAAGTCATGACAACTCTATGTGTGCAGAATAGAACTACTTCATAGGGTTCTTAAGGCTGTGAGCTTTTGGAAGCACATCTCTAGGCCTGTCTTTTGAGGTATTTCTGGATAGGCTTGAACCACTAACTTTTTGGCTAGTTGTCTAGCACTTAACAGTTTACACCACCCATGGACTCCTAATGTTTTAAATGTTATTGTTGTTAGTTGTCACTGAGTTGATTCCAACTCATGGTGAGCATTTGACACGAAAAATACCATAACGGCAACATTTACCCAGGCCCTATGATAATACATAGTATGCATTTACTCATGCATTCAATCAATCGAATATTGGGTGAGCACTTACAATGTGCCAGATACTTTTACAGGGACTAGAGATATAGTAGTGAAAAAAGCTGACAAAACCCCTTGGCCCTGCGGAGCTTATTTTCATTGAGGGAAATAGATAATAAGATAAAACAAGATAAATATATAGTATGTTAAGGTAGTGATAAATTTTATGAGAAAAATCAAACAGAGAAAGAAGATACCAGGTATTTAAAGGCAAGCTTGAGATTTCAGATGGGTTGACCAGGAAGCCTTATTGACAATGCAATGCTTGATTAAAAACCTGAAAGATGGAAGAGAACCATGGAGCTAGCTATTAGTTATGTTAATACAAGTAATAAACTTAAATTTCGTGTTTACCCATTAAAACAAATCATGTTATTTTACCTAGAAAATCAAACTCTTTCAGCTTAGAGAGAGGCAAATCATATACTGATCTTGATTGTGTGCCAGGCATCAAGCTAGGCTCTGTGAAGGATGGAGAAATGAAAGACTGAGCCCCTGCTCTTAGCAAGCTAGGGCTGCTGGGGAGAAAAGCATGTCAGAGGTGGTTATAACAAAGGACATAAAAAGTTTCTTGAGAGAGGAGCAAACAGTTTTATAGGGAATAATTAAGTTAGATAGGGATTGAGGGTGAGGGAGGCAGGTCTTAGAGCTGAGTTGGAGCGGGTGCAAAAGGAACAGAATATACAGAGGTATGAATACGGAGAACAGAGGGAGGTTGGTGATGGATTGCAGACAGATTGGCAGGGGTACAAGGGGGTGGGCTAGAGAGATTTGTGAAGAAGGTAAGGGGAGGTAAAAGTATATCCAATTTGGTTATTTCTCGTCATGAAAACAAAGAAATCAAATGATTTGGATTTACTGACTTGTGTGATTAGGCAGCTTAATACAATATAAAATAATTTTAAATCCTTAGAGGAATGATGTGAGCTATAAATAAGTAAATAAACATACTCTACATCAGATGATTGAAGAAGACAAATCTCTTTCTGTGGCTACAAAACTGCTGCACTGTGTCTACACGTCTGAGCTGAGGCTATGTCAGTTGTGAAAGTCAGGCAGGCCTTCTGAGCTGTGGGAAATGGTCTTGAAGTCAGATGCCACTTAACCTTTCTGCATCTGACTTGCCCAACTGGACAGTGGGTACACTCTATACTGCCTGCTTTCAGGGTTCTATGCAAATTCAATATGAATTGGATGTGGAAACAATTTATAACCCATGGAGCACTGAAACTTCACAATCATTGCTCACCACCAGCATCCACATGCAAGTTTGTGTTTCTTTATTAGAGTTAAGCTGAAAAAAATAAAAAACAAAATGAAACCCACACACAACAGAGTTAGGGATTGGAAAGGATCATTCTACCCCCTGCATTTAGCTGGATGGTTGTGGGAAAGTACTGCCAGTTACCATGCCAGTTGCTGTTGAGTTGATCCAACTCATGGTTACCTCATGTACTGGTATAGGACTTTGCTCCATAGGGCTTTCAATGGCTGTGATATTTCAATGGGAATCACCAGGCTGTTATTCCAAGGTGCCTCTCGGTGGACTTGAACCCTGAATCTTTCTTTCAGTTAGCAGTTGCACATGTTAACCATATGAACCAGTCAAAAACTCTGTGGTCAAATTTTGGAACCTCTGTTTTCTCATCTCTAAGATTTGTTATTTTGTTGTTATATGCCATCAAGTTGTCTCTGACTCATAGCAACCATAAGTACAATAGAATGAAACACTGCCCAGTCCTGTGCCAGCCTCACAATCCCTACTATACCTGAGCCCATCGTTAGAGCCACTGTGTCATCCTTCTTGTTGAGGGCCTCTCTCTTTTTCGTTGGCCCTCCACTTTGCCAAGCATGACATCTTTCTCCAGAGAATGGTCCCTTCTGACAACATGACCAAATTAGATGAGACGAAGTCTGGCCATTCTCACTTCCAAGGAGCATTACAGTTGCACTTCTTCTAGGACAGATTATTTGTTAGTTCTTTTAGCAGTCCACGGTACTTTCAGCATTCTTCACCAACACCACAACTCAAAAGCATCAACTCTTCTTCCATCTTCCTTATTCATTGTCCAGCTCTCACATGCATATGAGGCAATTGAAAATACCATGGCTTGGGTTAGGTACCCAAGCTTGCCTTTAAATACCTGGTATCTTCTTTCTCTGTTTGATTTTTCTCATAAAATTTATCACTACCTTAACATACTATATATTTATCTTGTTTTATCTTATTATCTATTTCCCTCAATGAAAATAAGCTCCACAGGGCCAAGGCGTTTTGTCAGCTTTTTTCACTACTATATCTCTAGTCCCTGTAAAAGTATCTGGCACATTGTAAGTGCTCACCTTAGTCTTCAAGGAGATATCTTTGCTCTTCAGCACTTGAAAGGGGTCTTTTGCAGCAGGTTTCTGCAATGCAATACATCTTTTGGTGTCTTGACTGCTGCTTATATTGGCATTGATTGTAGAACCAAGTGATATGAAGTCTTTGACAACTTCAATCTTTTCTCCATCTCTCGTGATGCTGTTTATTGGTCCAGTTGTGAGGATTTTTGTTTTCTTTATATTGACATGTAATCCATACTGCAGACTGTAGTCTTTAATCTTCATCAGTAAGTGCTCCAAGTCATCCTCACTTTCAGCAAGCAAAGTTGTGTTGTCAGAATATCACAGGTTGTTCATGATTCTCCCTCCAATCTTGATGCCACATTCTGCTTCATATAGTCCAGCTTCTCAGATTATTTTCTCGGCATACAGAGTGAATAAGTATGGTGAAAGGATACAATCCTGATGCATTCCCTTCTTGATTTTAAACCATGTAGTGTCCCCCTGTTCGAACAACAGCCTCCTGGTCTATGTACAGGTTCCTCATGAGTATAATTAAGTGTTCTGGAATTCCCATTGTTCTCAATGTTATCTACAATTTGTTATGACCACACATTTGAATGGCTTTGCATAGTCAGTAAAGCACAAGTGAACATCTTTCTGGGATTCTTTGCTTTGAGCAAAGATGCATCTGACATCAGCTATAATATCCCTTGTTCCCTGTCCCCTTCTGAATCCAGCTTGTATTTCTGGAAGTTCTCCATTAATATACTGCTGTAACCATGTTTGAATTAGCTTCAGTAAGATTTTACTTGCATGTGATATCAATGATATTGTTTGATAATTTCCACATTCTATGGTACCATCTTTCTTTGGAATGGGTACAAATATGGATCTTCTCCAGTCAGTTGGCCAGGTAGCTGTCTTCCAAATCTCTTGGCATAGATGAGTTAGTGCCTCCAGTGCAGCATCCATTTGTTGAAACATCTCAGTGGGTATTCCATCAATTCCTGAAGCCTTGTTTTTTGCCAATTCTGTCAGTGCAGCTTCGACTCCTTCCTTCAGTACCATTGGTTCTTGCTCATATGCCACCTCCTGAAATGGATGATCATCTACCAATTCTTTTTGTTATAGTGACTCTGTGTATTCCTTCCATCTTCTTTTGATGCTTCCTACATCATTCAACATCCTGCCCATGGAATCTTTCAATACTGCAATTCAAGGTTTAAATTTTTTCCTTAGTTTTTTCAGCTTGAGAAATGCTGAGCATGTTCTTCCCTTTTGGTTTTCTAACTCCAGGCCTTTGCACATTTCATTATAATAACTGACTTTGTCTTCTCGAGCTGCTCTTTGAAATCTCCTATTCACCTCTTTTATCTTGTCATTTCTTCCATTTGCTTGAGCTACTCTCCATTCAAGGGCAAGTTTCAGTCTCCCCTGACATCCATTTTGGACCTTCTGCTTTCTTCATGGATGATGTTCTTGATGTCATCCCACAATTCTTCTGATGTTCAGTCACTGGTGTACAATGCATCAAATCTATTCTTTAGATGGTCTCTAAATTCAGAAGGGATATAATCAAGGTCATATTCTGGCTCTCATGGACTTCTTTTAATTGTCTTCAGCTTCAATTTGAACTTGCATATAAGCAGTTGATGATCTGTTCCACAATCAGCTCCTGGCCTTATTTTGGCTGAAGATATTGAGCTTCTCCATTGTCTCTTGCCACTCTTGCCACAGATGTAGTAGATCTCATTCCTGTGTACTCCATCTGGTGAAGTCCATGTGTATAGCTTCCATTTGCATGGTTGAAAAAAGGTATCTCTAAGATGGGGCTTAATAATACTTTACAAGGTTGTGATAAGGTTTGAATAAAATAATGCATTGGCATAACATAGTTCTCAATAAATATTTCTGTCCAAGGAATGCACAGGAGGGGGAATCATAGGGAAGGGAGAGGAGGAGAGTGGGTTAGGGTTGGGGATGGTAATCAGGGTGTGATAGCAAATGTACCAAACTTCTGAATGTAAAACAAATTCTGCTCTGTAAATTTGTACCCAAACCAAAATATGAAAAAGATATATTTCTGTCCACTACTTTTTGAGGGTCCTTAGGAAAACCTACAAAACACCATATGTTTTCCTCAAAGACAGGGAAGTAAGTACAATCCATAAGATTATGTCCCATTCTGGAGCAAGCCAAGGAAGAAAGGCCTGGTTAGAAGCTCTGAAGGTTTATATTGACCAGCTCAAGGAGGCTACATAATTTCTCATTCCCTAGTCTGGAGAGCCTCATTGTGAAATGACCTTTATCTGCACCCTTTTGGAGCCCTAGTCTAATTAAAGTCTGTTCAAATAACATTTACTGAGTATCTACCATGTTACAGTCACAAGTAAGTGCTAAAATACAGGCAAAGTTAAAATCAAGGATTCATGATCTAATTGGGGATACAGTGTGATAATCCAGGGTGCTGGGGACTCATATGAGAGCCACATAAAACAAGCCTGAAGAGTCCTGGAAGAGTGCTCAGAATTATTTAAACCAGTGCTGAATCGGAGTATGAGTTTGCTAGGCCAAAAAGAGAGGATTGCTTGAGTAGTACAGAGTTAAAAGAGCTGGTGCATGCATGCGTGTGTGTGTGCGTGTGTGCGTGTGTGCATGTGTGTGTGTAACAAGTATATTGAAAAAGCAATGTTAGGGAAAGTTGACATTAAAAAAATTTTCCGTGATATTTACAAGGTCCTTCTTACTTTCTCCAAAACGTGTGCAGACCCTTCTTTTAAAGCCACCCCTCTTGTGACTTCCTATTCTCTATGGGAAGGGAATAACTTGGTTCTGGCCTTGTAAGAGAACAGTTTTCAGCCAAATTATGATTCATTTCTACAGGCTCCAGCTGACATCTTGTGATCATGCCAAAACCCAACCACTGCATGACGGGTCAACCCACTTTCGCAGAGTCACCCTGATTCATGGACTGGAAAACTCTTTAAGATCAAATTTTCAAACTGGTTAACAAAGTTGCCTTTCCTGAGGTCTGGGAAAAAGATTGATCCAATATAACATTTCCTTCTTTTCTTTATGCCATATAATGCCAAGTCTCTGATTTTATAGGCAAATTGTGAATTGTCCTGAAAATAAAATAAATCTCCTATAAGGGAGCTTATGGCTTTATTGCAGTGGCATTTTCAAGTACACAATTGTTCTGTTTATTCTAAATTGCAGAGGGAGTTGTGGGAATAAGAACACTTAATATATTGAGCACTAGGAATGTACTGGTCAGTCAGCTAGTGCCTTTATTTATGTTATCTTATTTAATTCTCACATCAACCTGTGAATCAGAAATTGTTTTCACCATTTTCAATGGAGAAAATGGAGTATCAGAGAGGTTAAGTAATTTTCTCATTCTAAAGCTAGAAAAGGGCACAGTTGAGAATTAAAACCAGGTCTATTATTCTGAAGTCCATCCTACCTCATAGTCTTAGCCTTTCCATGTTTTCATTTCCCCCCCCCCCACAGGATTCAGCAAATTCCAAAGCTTTCTTCTTAATTTTGGGTATTTCATATACAATCTTTCTAAATAATAGCACGTCCTTTCATATCTTTCTGTACAGACAAAGCTGAACATGAATTAATCTTACTTTTTTTTTTTTTTTTTTTTTTTGGTAAGACTGTATTTGCATCTAAACTGAACACTCTCAAATCACTACACTTTTACCTTGTTTGCCTACTTTTCAAATGATCATCAGCTTTTCCATGCAGTAAAAATGCTAGCTGTCTCTGCCTCTTGCATATTCTTCTAGTCCCCTTACATTTGCTGCTTCTAAATGGTACTATGCTATTAAATAAGATAACTATGCTTATTAGTGTATATCTAAAAGAAGGTGAGATGTTGAATGATAAATGAAGTGTTTGGACTATGTAGAAAGTATGGTCATTGGAATGCATTTACCAGTGACATTGGTTATAAAATAGTTAGCATGATGTAGGAAATATGGTGATGATGATTCTGTTTTCATTTCAGGAACCAATAAGGAAGGTACTCTTCCTATTGAATGGATTGAAAGCAAACCCTCCTCCCACTCCTACCTCCATAGCAGTGGCAGAAAGTTAAAGTATTGGATGTAGCATGTTCAGGTTAGAGACACAGAGCTGCAGGTCTCACAGACACACACAGGGAGAAACAATTTTCATTGAAATGATTCATAAGCATTGGGCATTTTGCAGAGCAAACTGAAGAAATGCAAAACCTCCCCAGGACCATCACTGTTAAAGATTGCAATTAAAATGAAACTGGCGTAAGTGCATAGCAGGGACTGAAATATATCCTTAAATAACAATAAGACTCCTACTAGTAGGAAGTGGTATCTCAGCATCAACTTGCTTGGAACAAAACAATCAGGGACATGAACGAGATGGATGGCAAGGCATATATTGTGCAGAAGATAGGGATCTACAGGCTATAGGTAAAAAATAACATTCTTCTTGCTACATGTAGCACAAGTTCCCATCAATTTCTTATCAAGGTGTAATCGAAAGCATGCACCAGAACTCCACTGACTTCCCCAGAATATGTTTAGTTCAGGTTTCCTATATGGTCACCTGTATACAGTTTTCATTCCATCAGGCACATTCTCACTAAGTCCTCTTGTTTTCCCACAAATATTGAATTTGAGAATCTCTCTCAGGGCTGTGACAGAGATTTGGACTTGATGGATCATCTCTAACTATTGCAGTCAAATTTTAAGTTCCTAAAATTGGCCAAAGGAAGTAGATCCCATTGAGAGCACTTCCCTAATTAATCTTAATTTTGCCTCACTGTATGACACTGTATACACAGGGACCTTGTGACATCTATGAAGAGGTCTTTAGTTTTCTAGATTCCACCTAGGTGAGGCTGCCAGGAGGGTAATCCTGGTTATCTATAGTAAATACTCAGTAAATACCTCTGTTCCCAATTTAAGTGATATGTAACTGAACGATCCTGTCCAAGAACTAGACAAAATTGACTGAATATTATTATTACTCAGGACTCTCTAAAATGATCTTACTAAAATCATGGAAACCCACTTTTAGTTGAAGTTTAGAGGGAAGAAATTTATTTTTCAGCAACAAGCTCATGTCTTTTGGTGAGGTAATTCTCTAAGAGACAGTTTGAGAAGCTCCCTAAGCTCCTTTCTATATCACACAGATGCAGAAAATATGCAGACCCCCAAGAGCTCAAGAAAAACATTCATTAAGACAGACTGTCAAAACAGTCAACTCATAACCAAATTTAGGAATTTCACAAACAAGTCACCAGGGTGACAGAAGCAAGAGAAAGAATGACAGTTCTGACCAGCTTTTTTTCCACCCCTTTATTAAACTGCCCATGGGTGTCCTGGTCACAGATTCTGTTTGTTGAGACAGCTCTGAGGGAAAATGTTCAAGAGAGATGATGGGAAGTAGCCATAATGGTTACTTGTCATTAAAGTATTTTTCTCAAAAGGAATTATCCATATGGCAGTTCCTTTCTGTTGTGGGTTATGTACATCCCTTCCCATCTTTCTCACCAAAGCAAATATATACCACATCAGTAAAAACATTCCTAGGCCTTTGAGTTTCCCTCACTTCCAGGAGACAGGGCTGCTCATGGAGACCATGGAGAGAAGGCTGCATCAGCACAGGCATGCTTGTGGCTTTGTTGGCTAATATCAAACAGAATTCTTGGATATTTCCAGACACTACTGGTTGTTGGATCAGTTTTATGAGACCTTTTAAAAAGAACATAGCCTGTTTCTGATTCCATAAAGTGCATACATCTTGTATTCAACTATTGGTCACCATTTACTTCTTAAAACTCCATTCATCCAAATATTGTTTCACTTGATAACTGCTAATGAATTCCTCTTTTGTCCCAGGCCCTATACTAGGCACTGGAACTAAAAAAAGAATGGAAAACAGTTCCTGCCCACAAGGAGTTCTAGCTCTTCCACCAGTTAGATGTGTGAACTTAAGATATTTAACCTCCGCTCTGTTCCCTTGTCTTTAAGTTGGAAAAAATTAGGCTCACCTTACAGGTTATGGAAAGGAATAAACAGATAATAAAAACATTGTGCATAATGTGTTTAACATAATGCCTAACACATGTTGTTAGCTGCTGTCAAGTTGGCCCCTGATTTATGATGATCCCATGCATAATAGACAACATGCTGCCTGGTCCTACACCATTCCAAGGGTCTGTTGCAGATCAGACCATTGTAATCCATAGGGTTTTCATTGGCTTATTATCAGAAGTAGATGGCTAGGTCTTTCTTCCTTGTTCATCTTAGTCTGGAAGGTCTGCTAAAACCTGTGAAACATCATAGCAACACGCAGGCCTCCAATGACAGTTGGAAACTTTGAAGTGCATAAGGTGCACTGGCCAGGAATCAAATCCTTTATAAGCATTTGTACATAGTAGTTACTATCACCCATATTAAGGAGCTCTGGTGGCATAGTGCTTAAGGCATTTGACTGCTAACCAGAAGCACTCAGTGGAAGGAAGACTGGGCAATCTACTTCTGTAAAGATTTACTGCCTCAGAAACCCAAAGGAGGTTGCTATGAGTTGGAATTGATTCGATGGCAATGAGTTTGGTTTGGTTTTTATCACCCATATTGTTATAGTTAATATTATTAAGGATTGGTTTTAATGCTGCTTACCTTTGTTATGTCTTCATTAATATTGCTAGTTGAAATCAATCTATCCTTTTCCTTTTTTAAAACGGTCAGGTGAAGCTGGTGTTAAAGCATTAACCTGCTAACTAGTTCAAACCCATCAATGGCTTCATGGGAGAAAGATGAGGCAGTCTGCTTCTATCAGGATTTATAACTTCGGAAACCTATGAAGCAGTTCTCTGTCCTACAGGGGCACTTTGAATCAGAACTGACTTGATGGCAGTGGGTTTTGTTTTCTCCTTTCCTTAGCATCCTATAGCACTCTGCACCCTGAGTTACCTTCATAGTCCATTCATCTTCTGTTATCTCCACCTAAATGTGAGCTGCCTAAGATAATTTTTTTAACTTGTATCCATTCATTCATTCAGAATATACTAAGCATCTATTATTTGCTATTATTCTACAGTAGCCTCTGAGAATATGGCATAGGAAAACAAAACAATATTCCAATCCTTGCTATCAAATTTGCTAGTAGAAATTGATGAAGAGACTGGTAACTACTAACCAGCATATGAAAGGACTTGGGATCTGTTAGAATAAACAAGAAGGGCAATAAACTCAACCAAAGGAGTCAGAGAAAGCACCCCAGAGGAGGTGGAATATATTGCATACTTAATTGTTAATAGTAAGGATGAGTTAGCTAGGACAGAGTGGAAAGAATAAGTGAAAGTATTCCCAAAAAGGGAAAGGCCCAGAGATAAGAAAAAATAGGGTGTGTTGAGGAAACTAAAATATTTTATACAGTAGAGGAGGAACTGTAAAAATAAGAAAGAAGCAAGATGTGTTGGAGAGGGAGGCAATCACCTGAGCGTGCAGGGCCTTGTAAGCCAAATGAGAAAGCTGGTGTTCATCCTAAAAATTATGGGAAGTCACCAGAGGGTTTTAAGCAGAGAAATGGTATGAGGGTTAATAACTAGAGTTGTGGACAAGTAATGGGGGAGGGAAGGGAAAGTTTTGTAAGATCAGAGTCCACATGACTCAGTGACTGAATCCTGTTGCTGCAGAGGATGGGGGAGTAAGAGGAGTCCCAGATGATTTGAGGATTTCTAGCACTGACAGCTAGAGTAGATGGCAATGGAATTACCTGAGTTGGAATAAACAAAAGGAAGAGTTGATTGAGAATTTAAGGAAAGTTGACCACAATAGAGATGGCTGTGGGATACCCTGGTAGAGATATTGAATGGGAAGTTGGATAGAAAGGGTTGGAACTCCAGAGAAAACAAAGGACTGACACACATATCTGGATGTCTGCTACAGAGAGACAATAACTGAAGCCATGTTAGGGGACAGGATCATGCAAGGAAGCTGTGGAGAATGATAAGGGAAGACAGTTTAGGACAGAACCCTAAGGATTTCCAATATTTGAACAATATTCAGAGGAAGCATAACAGTAAAACAGCCTGGGGAGATATACCCAGGGAAATAGAAGGGCGATCAACACAATGGTAAGTCACAGTATCCTACTGAGAATAGGGTTTCCAGAAGGAGGGGATTGTCAGCCGTGTTATACTCAACACGAGAACATCAGCTGGTGACCGTGACCTAGACCTTTGGTAGAGTTGAAGAGGATAGAAGCCAGACTGTGAAAAGTTGAGAAATAAGGGAGAAATGAGCAAGTGGATATAGCAAGTGTAGTAAATACATTTAAAGAAACTTGGCTGTGAAGAAAAACGCAAGAAAGAAAGAGAGAGGGAAGAGAGAAAAAAAGGAGAGAACATGAGTTGGCAGCCCAAAGGAGACATGGGCTTGAGGAAGTTTCATTTTAAGATCTGAGACTTCAGCAGGTTTAAACACTGATGTGAAGGCAGTACTTTTCCCTCATAGAACATGTATGTGATTAATTATACGTTTATAAAGTGCTTTCTCGGAGGGGCCATGAATGAACGTACTGTTTTTGTTGTTGAATAGATGAAGAAAGTCAAGTAGTAAAGAAAGTAGGAGACTTGGTTTGTAGCCACACAATAGGTTAGGGCAGAGCCAACAGCAGAACCTTGGTCATGAGTCTAGGTGAAAACATGACCAACAGTGGCCTGTGATGGCATACAAATAATCTACATTCCCTGAGGTAATCATTCATTGATTCAGCATGGCTTCTCTTTATTCAAATCTTTTAAATTGCTTCTAAGATTTTCTTTCCTTGTTTCTTTTCCCCATGAACCCAAGAGCATATTGAGAGCAGGGATATGTTTGTTTGGCCTATGTACTCCTAGTACCCAACAGAATCTGGCCACATTGGAAGGAAGGAGAGATCAGAGTTCCTCAGAACATGCCAGGGTTTGAGCCAGGCATTTTCATATACTTTAGTGCTTCTTAGCTCAGGCTGCACATTACAATCACCTGGGGAGCTTTAAAAATATTGAAGAAAGGACCTTGCACCAAACTAAGTAAATCAGAATCTGGGGGAAGGGTTAGGTTTTCAAACCTCTCCAGGTGATTCTAATGCAGAGCCAGAGTTGAGAACTGTTTTTCATTATCTAATTTAATATTAGTCACACTAACTGGGAGAGATAAACTTTTCTATTTTTTGCCAATTTTGGAGTATGGAAATAGGCTCAGAAAGGGCAATGGTACACAGAAACCAGGTGGTAGAACCAGGATTCAAATGAAGGTCTGTATGATTCTTTTCAATAGATACTCAGTAAATGGGTGCTGAAGTGAACTAAATGGATTTCAAAGTGTTATTTTACCCATTTCAGCAAAGTAATCTTTGTCTATTTGTGCCCTGTCTCTGGCTTCAGAAAGAGAAGTCACTTCACCATACCCTGGGGATTATACTGTGGAAATACACCTAAGAATTCTGGAAGTCAAAGATATAAAAGTCTAATATATCCAGGAGCTCTTGTGGCATAGTGCCTAAGGCATTTGACTGCTAACCAGAAGGCTGGCGGTTCAAATGCACCAGCTACTCCTTGGAAGATAGGTTGAGCAATCTACTTCTGTAGTGATACTGCCTCGGAAACCCAATGAGGGGTTGCTATGAATCGGATCCAACTCAAGGGCAGTGCGTTGTGTTGTGTTACCTTACATCCTTACATCAGCAATAATTTGATGCCAAAAGTTGGCAACCGGTCCAATGACTAGAACACTATTGTTGTTGTTGTTATGTGCTGTGGAGGTGGACCCGACTCACAGGGATCCTTCCTTGGGTTTCCGAGGCAGTACCACTACTGAAGTAGAATGCCGAACCTTCCTTCCGAGGAGTGGCTGGTGGGTTTGAACTGCCAGCCTTCTGATTAGCAGTCAAGTGCCTTAGGCACTATGCTACCAGAACTTCCAGAACACCATTAGCCCCTGGCTTTTTGGAATGTTTCCAACTTAACATACTATGGCTTGTTATCTTATCCACAACAGGAAAGTCCAAGAAATTTCAATGTTTCACAAGTAGTAAGTTAATACATTAAGTCAGTGAGTGTTAAAATAAAAACGCTGAAGTCAGAAAAGATGAATAAACATGTAGTTACTTTTTCAAATGTGGGCATGCTGTTATTAGTTCATGGCTATGTACATTTAGGTGCTACACTACATTTTCCAAATACTATCTTAATTCCTAATTAGAACACGCTCGGCATTTCTCAAACTGAAAGAACTGAAGAAAAAATTTAAGCCTCGAGTTGCAATATTGAGAGATTCTATGGGCAAAATGTTGAATGATGCAGGAAACATCAAGAGAAGATGGCAGGAATACACAGAGTCACTGTACCAAAAAGAACTGATCAATCTTCATCCATTTCAGGAAGTGGCATATGATCTAGAACCAATGGTAATGAAGGAAGAAGTCAAAGCTGCAATGAAAGAAATGGCGAAGAACAAGGCTCCGGGAATTGATGGCATACAAATTGAGATATTTCAACAAACAGATGCCCCATTGGAGGCACTCACTCAGTTATGCCAAGAGATTTGGAGGACAGCTACCTGGCCAACTGACTGGAAGAGATCCATATTTGTGCCCATTCCAAAGAAAGGTGATCCCACAGAATGTGGAAATTGTAGAACAATATCATTAATATCACATGCAAGTAAGATCTTACTGAAGATAATTCAGAAATATTTGCAGCAGTATATTGACAGAGAACTTCCAGAGGTTCAAGCCGGATTCAGAAGAGGACGTGGAACAAGGGATATCATAGCTGTTGTCAGATGGATCTTGGCTCAAGGCAAAGAATACCAGAAAGAGGTTTACTTGTGTTTTATTGACTATGCAAAGGCATTTGATTGTGTGGATCATGGCAAATTATGGATAACATTGAGAAGAATGGGAATTCCTGAGCACTTGATTGTACTCATGAGGAATCTGTACCTTGACCAGGAGGCTGTTGTTCGAACAGAACAAGGGGACACTACATGGTTTAAAATCAAGAAGGGAGTGCGTCAGGATTGTATCCTTTCTCCACACTTATTCAATCTATATGCTGAGCAAATAATCTGAGAAGCTGGACTATATGAAGAAAAACGTGGTATCAGGATTGGAGGAAGAATCATTAACAACCTGAGATATGCAGACGATACAACTTTGCTTGCTGAAAGTGAGGATGACTTATGGCACCTACTGATGAAGGTTGAAGAATACAGTCTGCAGTATGGATTACATCTCAATATAAAGAAAACAAAAATCCTCACAACTGGACCAATGAGCAGCATCACAATAAATAGAGAGAAGATTGAGGTTGTCAAAGAATTCACGTTGCTTTGTTCTACAATCGGTGCCAACAGAAGCAGCAGTCAGCACATTAGACAACGTGTAGCACTGGGAAAGTCAACTGCGAAGGAACTGTATCAAGTGCTGAGGAGCAAGGATATCTCCTTGAGGACTAAGGTGCGCCTGACACAAGCCATGATATTTCCAATCGCCTTGTATGCACGTGAGAGCTGGACAATGAATAAGGAAGACCGAAGAAGAGTTGATGCTTTTGAGTTGTGGTGCTGGTGGAGAATGCTGAAAGTACCATGGACTACTAAAAGAACTAACAGATCTGTCCTGGAGGAAGTGCAGCCAGAATGCTCCTTGGAAGCAAGAATGGTCAGACTTCATCTCACCTATTTTGGTCATGTTGTCAGAAGGGACCATTCCCTGGAGAAGGATGCCATGCTTGGTAGGGTGGAGGTCGATGAAAGAGGGGGAGGCCTTCAATGAGATGGATTGACCCGCTGGCTGCGATGATAGGCTCAAGTATAGCAGGGATTGTGGGGCTGGTGTGAGATCGGGCACTGTTTTGTTCTGCTGTGCATGGGGTCGCTATGAGTCGGAAATGACTTGACGGCACTTAACAACAACAAGAACAACATCTTAATTCCTATGACAGCCCTCTAAAGCATATTTTGTATTATATAAATGTATATTTTGCAAAGGAAGGAACTGAGACTGCCAGCTTAAGTGATTTTTTCTAGGCCACACAGCCCCAGGTCTGTCTGATTCCAAGCCCCATTCATCACTCCACCCTGCCTCTTCCATACGAGACAAAGGCATGTGGTGCTTTTCTACTCTTGAAGCCCACACAAATACAGACGCGCACATGGTGGTGGCAGCAATTATTTAGTATTCTAAACATCAAGAATGTGTGATTTTTCTTTTTTGTCTCAGTGCCAGGGATAAACAGTGTTGCAAGGGTCATTGTCTCTGATTATCAGCTTTGCGGGACTGGAAAACATTGTTGATGGCCGCTAAAGCTGTTGGATCTTCCTTAATAATCCAAACACATTACTCAGAGATTTGCCAATAACCTTTTGATAAAAAAAGAATAATCTATTAAACATCGAGTAATCGGATTTCTTCAAATGAAGCCAAAAGTTCCATGTGATGGAATTACTATCATGAGGCTCTCTCTGTTGCACCCTGTTTTTGACATTTATCCTAACTTCTTCTCACTGTCTTCCCATGCTCTGTGTCCTTGCCTGTGTTCCCCACTAGACTCTAAGCCTTCTTAGCCAAGGGCTCCTTCATCTCAGGGTTCCTAAACTTGGCACAGGGCCAAACTATAAGCCTCTGCTTAGCAAATAGGGGTGGGATGACTGAATGTAATTTTCTTCTTCCTCCTTAATAGGAAACTGTTAAATATATAACTAGTGTTGCTATGCTTTTAAATCTCTCTGAGACTTTTCATGTAAAATGCCAAATCAGCAAAAATCTCTTGTGTCCAGACTTTTGATTCAGGAAGTGTTATACCAAGACTCTGATGTATGCTCTGATCTTTATTAAGTAACTATCCTAATTAATCATGAGGCTAAATTGTTTATGAACTGTTTCCATAAATTCTGCCTTGGGTCCAAATCCCCACCTCCCCGTGCACGTTTTGGATACCTCTCAATCAAGATGCCTCCTACTAGGCTATGCCAGGTCTGTTTGCCAGGAATATATGTCTTAGGGCCAAATGGTCAAATTAAAGTTGAAAAATTTATTTAAGGCTGCATAGCAGGTAAAGGTAGAGCAAAGAGTTAAACTAACTCTGTCTGACTCAAAACCTGAATCTTTCTATTGCACCAGATGCGCAGCATAAAGCCTGTACCATGTAAGATGATCACAAAAGCCTTGTTACATGAGTAAGTGAAGCCTGAGAAAACAAGTGGTCAAAATGAGTGGTTTAAGGCCATTCAGTTAGTATGAGAAAGCAGGGATATGAACACAGATCTGGACAAGAAATAGAAACTTGGAATAGAGGCAGGGCTATAGCCAACTGGGAGGAAATGAGGTTTGAGAAAGAGAAGTTCAAGAGGTGTGTGCTTCATCACAGAGGTAAGCAAGAGCTAGTAAAAGGAGTCAGGGAAAAAGGACAAGGCTGAGGCCTCAGAGAAAAAGTGGGAGGAACAGCAAAGATGTTGGTTCTAAAGCATGATTCTAATGACTTTTGCATTTCTCCTGCCAAAGGGCAGGATTGAGCCCAAGCCCAGCAGAAGTCCCAAACTATCATGTCCTTTCCATCCCAATGCTTTAGTCCAGTCCTCACCAGTTCTTGCCTGGATGATTTCAACAGCCTCTACACTAGTCTCACTCCTCCAGTCTTGCCACTAAAGTCAAAATGGCACATTGCAATCAGACTGAATTTCCCAAAAGCAAACCGCTATCATGCTATTTTTCTGTTTTATATTTGTATTAGTTCTTCATTATCTGGAGGACACAACTGAAACTTCTTAGCATGCCATTCAAGGCCTACATGCTTCTTCACTTCATCTCCTATCACCCTTCACATTCCCAAGGATGTTGCTCGTTCTCCCCATGTTCCATCCTCCTGGAAATCTTCTCTTGTACTCTGAAAGTGATAGGGCTTTTGGGCAATTTACTTCCGTAGCGATACTCCCTCAGAAACCCCAGGAGGGGTTGCTATGAGTTGGGTCCGACTCGACAGCAAACAACAACAACAATGCCCTGTCACAGACTACTGATTGACCTTTTCTGTTCTTGATGAAGTCTTAGTCATCCTTCTGTTGTTGTTGTTGTTGTTATGTGCCGTTGAGTCGGCCCCGACTCATAGTGACCCCTCCTTGGGTTTCCGAGGCAGTACCACTACGGAAGTAGGATTGCCCAACCTTCCTTCTGAGGAGTGGCTGGTGGGTTTGAACCACCAGCCTTCTGGTTAGCAGAAAAGTGCTTTAGCCACTATGCTACCAGTCATCCTTCTAGGCCAGTTCAACTGCTATTCCTTTAGGAAGTTTTTGGTTCCTCCTACTTCACAGGTATAGTTACTTATATCCTTGTTTGTGTCCCTGGAGTATTCTCCACACTATTCTGGCACAACACAGTGTTGCCCCACTTATGCATTTCAACTGCCTCTAGCCTGTGCTATTCTTGAAACCAGGGACTGACTGGGTCACCATGATAGCACCAAACTCTATCATGATGCTTGGCACCTACTGGTTCTCAATAACCACTAAAGTAAATGGTTCTTATAGTGTGCTCTCTGCACATCACTTGGGAATTTTTAGAATGTAAATTCTTGAGTCACATCTCAGACCTACTAAATCAGAAACACTAGGAGTGGGGGCAGCCCTCCTGGTGATTCTGATGCATCTTCAAGTTTAAAAGCCACTGCATTAAAGTAAGGAGCTCTGATGGTGCAGTGGTTAAGTGCTTGGCTGTTAACCAAAAGGTAGGCGGGTCAAACCTACCAGCTACTTCATAGGAGAAAGATGTGAAAGTCTGCTTCCATAAAGATATATAGCCTTGGAAACCTATGGGGGCAGTTCTACTCTGTCCTATAGGGTCACTATGAGTCAGAATTGACTTGAAGACAGAGGGTTTGATTTTGGTTTGGGCACTGAAAGAACAAAGGAATCAAAGAAGACTTCAGTGTGAAAAGAATCAGGAAAGGTGTCCCAGGGAAAGAAGTGTTTAGACTGGGTCTGACAGAGGTAAGATTTAGGTAATGAGAAATGAAAGTCAAAGAAGGGCCTTTCTGTAGAGAAAACTGCAAGAAGGCAAGGAGATGGAGAAGTACAGCACATGGTCAGGCAATGCTGTTGGGCCCAGCTCCCTGGAGTTCAGAAAGAAAGAAGGAAAGTAAAGGGGAGTCAATTGATTAATGTGGTGGCCTCCCCCATTGGTGTATAAGCCTCTTCACAGCAGACCCTATGTTAGACTCAGCTCTGTGTCCCCATATCTGGCTCAGGGCCAGGGTTTAGTGAATGTTTGGTGAATGACTGACTGAGGACAGCTCACAGCTCAACTGAGGGAGAATGTCATAGAAATAGATTTTCTGTGAGATCAGTCATATCATGCAAACTGTTCCTGAAAAGGAAAGTGCAGAGCAAATGGTTCCACTGCAGTTAGAGCATAAACTTTCCCATCTGGCTCCATCTAGTGTCCTAATGGGCAGACTTCTGGACTAGGACATATTTCACTATATGGGAAACATCTTCTGTTATGCTCTAGGATAGGGATGGGAGGAAGGCAGGAAACCCAGGGGACCCAGGCCACATGCTTGTTCCTGATCAATGCTTCAAATGCAAAACAAACTGTAGGTCTAAGCTTTCTTCCTTTAATTTTTTTTTAATTATTGTAAAAATACAGATAACACCACATTGCCAATTCAACATTTTTCACATGTACAATTAAGGTCTGAGCTTTCTTAATTTTTTCACTTAATTATTCCATTTGAAGTTATTGTAACTTTGGGGTGTGTATGTGTGCATGGACATGTGCACAGGGGCACAGGAATCCACATACACACACACACACACATACATTTCTATCACTTGATGTTCTTTTGTCTAAAGAAAACTGAGGAGAGATGAGGGTCAAGCTCTTTACAGATGCTAAATTTCAAAGATTGGACTCCCATATCAGGGCTGATATGGTTTTGGCCATGTTTTATAACCTCCACCAGGGGGTATCCCATGCTCTCCCAAAATAGCATGCAAAACTAGGACATGGGAGTGGGAAATTTTTCTTTAAAGGTGATTAATAAATTATTGTCAATGCCTTTGATAAGAATTGAATGAGTACTATTCTAAGGAAATAATCAGAGATACAAACTTATGTAGAATGAGTGTTCATTTTAAATAAAAAATTAAAAATTACCTAAATGCCAAATAAGAGGAAATGATTAAAAAAATTATTCACATGTATAAAACTGAATAGTATGTGATTCTTAAAATCATATTTTTGAAGAATATTTAGTAATATGGACATGTGGTCTCAGTATAGTGTTGTGTGAAAAGGAAAATACATTGTACCATGCATTCTGTTAAAATGTATGGCAATACAAAGAATGAAAGGTTGGTAAGAAATGCAGTGGTATGCTGGCTTGTGGAGTCATCAGTAATTTAAATTTAATTTCTTATATTTTATATATTTTTTACAATGAATATATTTATAATTTAAAATATGGTATTAAACAAAGAAATGGGCAATGGTAGAAAACGAAGAAAAACATTAGAAGATGAAAACAGGGATATTACTAAATTTGGAAACATGTAATCAAATAAAAAATGTTGTTAGGGTTATTGAATCAGTTCAAACTCAAAGTGACTCCATGCACAACAATAGAAACACTGCCCAGTCATGGCCCATTCTCACAAACATTGCTGTGTTGGAGCCCACTGTTGCAGCCACTGTGACCTGAGGGTCTTCTTTTACGACGATCCTCTACTTTACCAAACGTGATGTCCTTCACCATGGACTCGTCTCTCCTGATAACATGTCCAAAGTATGTGAGGTGAGGTCTTGCCATCCTTACTTCTAAGGAGCCTTCTGGCTATACTTTTTCCAAGACAGACCTTTTTTTTCCTAAGGCAGTTTTTTCAAAGTAAATCACCAGGTCTTTCTTAGTTTATGTTAGTCTGAAAGCTCCACTGAAACTTGTCCATCATGGGTGACCCCACTGGTATTTGAAATACTGTTACCATGTTGTTGTTGTTGTTGTTATGTGCCGTCGAGTCGGCCCCGACTCATAGCGACCCCTCCTTGGGTTTCCGAGGCAGTATCACTATGGAAGTAGGATTGCCCAACCTTCCTTCCGAGGAGTGGCTGGTGGGTTTGAACCACCAGCCTTCTGGTTAGCAGTCAAGTGCTTTAGCCACTATGCTAAGAATCATGGCAACATGCAAGCCAGCACATTATGACAAACTGACAAATGAGTGGTGGAAATAAAAAGTAGGTAGTCATATACATTTTATATTTTACCAGTATTACCTGGCATAACCCAGGCCTCATTTTTATTATTTACTAAGAGATCACACATTGAACTTTGAGTTTTAATGTATTGTTTCCTATTTTTTAAAGGATTAATAAACATAGTGTGTGATTTTTTTAGTCAGTTTAGTTTTCAAGAGTCAAATGCCACTGAGGAGACAATAGATATGTAGGCTGGTGAAAAATTAAGCAGCTGACTCCAGGGTGGATAATCATATATCCTTGATAATGTCCATTCTAGTGAGTCCTCTATGAACGTTGTTGTTGTTGTTGTTATGTGCCGTCGAGTTGGCCCCGACTCATAGCGACACCCCCTTGGGTTTCTGAGGCAGTATCACTACAGAAGTAGGATTGCCCAACCTTCCTTCCGAGGAGTGGCTGGTGGGTTTGAACCTCCAGCCTTCTGGTTAGCAGTCAAGTGCTTTAGCCACTATGCTACCAGAGCTCCTCCTCTATGAACAGCATCATTTATATAACAAAAGCTATACCTTTCCCATGTATCAAGTTTTTTTTTAATGTATTTTATTGAAATATAATTTATGTACAGTGAAATACACAAAACTAAGGTGACATTGGTCAATGCATTTTTTTTTTTCAGTATTCCCTCCCCTCCTCTGCCACCTCTGGCAACCAACAAAGAAAGTTTCCCTCCATATATAAACCTTTCCTTGACCCTCCACAACAACGAACTAATACTATATTTGTGCTTCTGTGATTGACTTATTTCACTCAGCATAATGTTCTCCAAGTTCAGCCATGTTTTGCGGTGTTTTGCAGACTCTACGTTATTCTTTAGTGCTGCATAGCATTTCATTGTGTGTATGTACCATAGTTTGGTCATCCACTCTTCCACTGATGGGCATGTAGGTTGTTTCCATCTTTTTGCTGTTGTAAATAGTGCTGCAATGAAAAAGAGTGTGCATATATCTGTTCCTGTCCTGGCTCTCACCTAGTAATGGAATTGCTGGGTCAAATGGTATTTCTAATTTCAACTTTCTAAGGAATAGCCATACTGCTTTCCACACTGGTTGTATAACTTCACAGTCCTACCAGCAGTGTATGAGAGTCCCAATCTCTCCACATCCCCACCATCATTTGTTATTTTCTGTCTCATTGAACCTTGCCATCAGTGCTGGGGTGAGATGGTATCTCGTTGTTTTGATTTGCATCTCTCTGATGGCCAATGATCATGAGCATCTCTTCATGCATTTTCTGGCCTCCTGAATGTCCTCCTTGATGAAGTGTCTATTTATATCTTCTGGCCATTTTTCAATTGGATTGTTAAGCCCTTTGCTGTTGAGGCATTGTAGTTTTCTATAGATCTTAGAGAAAATTCTCTTGCCAGATATGTAATGATCAACAAGTATGAATTTGTTGTCATTTTGTTATGTGCTTTTTCATGGTGTTGATTTCTTTGTTCCATATAATTTTCTGTGCTGAGGACATTTTGTTTGTGAATCATGTTATCACTTCCTTCATTGCGACTGTTTTAGTATTTGCTAAATATTTGTGCTGGTCCTCTTTTTTATTTTGATGTGAAGGTTTATCATTTTTCTTTGATGTTACCCTATGATTTATAGTTTTCTTCCCAAGTTTAGAACAGTCTGTTCTATCTTGTAGTTATCTTGACTTCCCTACCATTTACAAGTCTTGTAACTACACATTTTTTCCTTCTTTTTGGTTTGTAGTTGTCTTCATTTATCAATTGATATCTCTGGTTCCTTGTTTATAATCTTGTAGACTTATTTACTTTGGGTATTTTTATAACTGGATTGGTTTCTGGGTTATGTCATCATGTGTGTTAATGGTCAATTGTTGTTTGTTGTTGTTGGTTCTCCATCCAAAGGACTTCCTTTAGCATCTCCTGTAAAGCTGGTCTGGTTTTAACAAATTCCCTTAATTTCTGCTTATCTAGAAATGTTCTAATTTCACCATCATATTTGAGGGACAATTTTGCTGGGTATATAATTCTTGGTTGGAAATTTTCTCTTTCAGAGTTTTATACATACCATCCCAATGTCTTCTCACCTGAATGGTTTCTGCTGAGAAATCTGAGCTTAGTCTTACTGGTTGCTCCTTGTAGGTAAGTTTTCATTTTTACCATGCTGCTGTCAGAATTCTTTCTTTGTCTTTGGTTTTGGTGATGATATGTTTTGGTGATTTTCTTTTGGAGTCTATTCTGTTTGGGGTTTGTTGGAATTCTTGAATGGATATATCCTCATCTTTCATCATGCCAGGAAAAGCCTCTTCCAATAAATCTTTGACAATTTTTTCTGTGGTTTTATTTGTCTCTTCCTGTTCAGGAATTCTGATTGCATGCAGGTTATTCCTTTTGATGGTATCTCACATGAACCTTTAGGCTTTCTTCATTTTGTTTTCATCTTTTTTCTGATTGATCCCTTTCCAAAGAAGCATTGAGGTATTTACCTCCAATCTCACTAATTATGTCTTCCATTGATTCATTTCTACTCATTTGTCCATTTAATGTATTATCTATTTCTGAAAATTTAGTATCAATCTTCTGGATTTCTGTCTGTAGATTTTGTATCATTTCTAATTTTTCATTTATTTTGACATTTTGTTCTTGTATTGTCTTTTAAAATTGTTCTAGGGCATTCTCTGTGTTTTCCTCAATTTTATCAGTGTTTTCCCTTGATTTGTCTCTCAATTAATTGAAGGTATTTAAATATAATTCTTTTGAATTCCTTATCAGGGAGTTCCAATGCTGCAGCTTCCTCAGGGATGTGTTTTGGGTCTGTATCCTGGTCCCTTATTTCCCCTGCTTTATCTTGCTTCTTTGTGTGGACTATGATGCTCTGTTGTCTCTGAGGCATTGTGATGTTTTTGAGTTTATATTTCATTGGTGATGATTATACGTTGGGGTGACTTGCCCATGATTTTCTTTTTTTGTTTGTTTGTATGTCATATATATAAGCAGGGTAATGGGCTATGTTCCTCTATTTGCTAGTTGGTAGCACTTATACAGGAGCTCTGGTAGCACAGTGCCTAAGGCACTTGACTGCTAACCAGAAGGCTGGCAGTTCAAACCCACCAGCCATACCTCAGAGGGAAGATGGGGCAATTTACTTCTGTAGTGATATTGCTTTGGAAACCCAAGAAGGGGTCATTATGAGTCGGGTCTGATTCGATGGCACATAACAACAACAACAACAACACTTACACACTCACCACCTGTTTCCTTTCCCATTGTCAGCCTCCCATATGTCCCTACCATCCTTGGCAAATGGAGCCTATTCTTAGGTACCTTGAATCCTAATGAGAATGCTGTCACTTTAAAATGCAAAAAGCTACCACTTGTAAAGATTCACAATGGTTGCACCCTTGGTCACTTTAAATATCCAAAATGGCCACTGCTTGTAAACAATCAAAATGGCTGTGTGCTCTGGACAGCCAAAAGTCCACAGCTCAGGCTGTCTCTCTCCTTGCTGTTTCCCTTCCTAGTCACAGGCCACCAGTGGTGCAGTCATCCCTGCATCCCTTGGCAACCAGGGCTGATCTTAGGTCAGTTCTCAGGTCCCAACACCATTTGGAAATATTCATGCTGTTGGTCCCGACAAAGTAGCTGATAGTCCACTTCTCCAACCATTTTCGTACTCACAGTTTTCATTCAGGTATTTCCACTAGCTGGTGCTTCATCTACTTCTGTATAATTCCTTTCAAAGCTCAGGGCTCCAGGATCATCTTCTGTATCTCTGTCAACTGTTTTCTCTTTTCTTTCTTGAAGGGGTCTGTGTAGTTTATCTGCCTATTCCTCCATCTTACTGGAAGTCCAGCATATCAATCTTTATGTGTTCCATTTCATTTTTGACAACTTACAATTTTCCTAGATTCACACTTCATACATTCCATGTTCCAGTTATTAATGGATGCTTGAAGCTGTGTCTTCTCATTTTGAGTTGTGCCCCATCAATGAATGGAAGTCCCAAAAGGTTTACTCCATCCACATAATTAAGGTTGACTCTACTTTGAGAAGGCTGCTCTTCCCCAGTTGTATTTGGAGTGCCTTCAAAGCTGAGGAGCTCATCTTCTGGCACTATATGAGACAATGTTTCAGGGATATTCATAAAGTTTTCCAGTAATATATCAAGCTGTTTTACTGCTATTCATAAGGTTTTCACTGACAAAGTTTTTCAGAAGTGAATGGTCCCATCTTTCTTCCCAGTCTATTTTAGTCTAGAAGCTCCACTAAAACCTGTCCACCATAGGTGACCTTACAGGGATTTGAACTATCACTGGTATAGCCTCCAGACTCACAGCAACAACAGAAAAAGCACCACAGTACAACACACTAACAGACAAGTGGTGGGATGACATCAAGAACACCATACATGAAGAAAGCAAAAGGTCATTAAAAAGACAGGAAAATAAGAAAAGATCAAAATGGATGGCAGAAGAGACTCTGAAACTTAGCCTTGAGTGGACAGAAAGTAAAATGAATGGGAGAAGTGACAAGGTAAAAGAGCAAAACAGAAGATTTCTGTTTTGAACAGAACAGTTTTGAACAGCTTGAGAAGACAAAGTAAGTTATTATAATAAAATGTGTAAAGACCTGGAGTTAGAAAACCAAAAGGGAAGAACATACTTGGCATTTCTCAAATAGAAAGAACTAAAGAAAAAATTCAAGCCTTGAGTGGCAATATTGAATGAGCAGGAGGCATCAAAGGAAGATGGAAGGAATACATGGAGTCACTATGCACAAAATAATTGGTTGATGTTCAACTATTTCATGAGATGACAAATGATCAAGAACCAGTGGTACTTAAGGAAGAAGTTAAAGGTGCACTGAAAGAGCTGGAGAAAAATAAGGCAGCAGGAATTGGTGAAATACCCATTGAGATGTTTCAACAAACAGATACAGTACTGGAGGGACTTACTTATCTATGCCAAGTAATTTGGAAGACAGCTACCTGGCCAACTGACTGGAAGACATCCATATTTGCACCCATTTCAAAGAAAGGTGATCCAACAGAATGTGGAAATTATTGAACAATATCATTAATATGACATACAAGTAAAATTTTGTTGAAGATAATTAAAAAACAGTTGCAGCAGTATATTGACAGGGAACTTCCAGAAATGCATACTGGATTCAGAAGAGGACATGGAACAAGGGCTATCATTGCTGATGCCAGATGAATCTTGGCTGAAAGCAAGTAACACCAGAAAGATGTTTACTTGTGCTTTATAGCTAAGTAACGGCATTTGACTGTGTGGATCATAACAAATTATGGGTAACATTGAGAAAAATGGGAATTCCAGAACACTTAATTATGCTCACGAGGAACCTGTACATAGACCAAGAGGCTGTCATTCGAAAAGAACAAGGGAATACTGCATGGTTTAAAATCAGGAAGGGTGTGCATCAGGGTTGTATCCTTTCACCATACTTATTCAATTTGTATGCTGAGCAAATAATCCAAGAAAGTGGACTATATGAAGAAGAACATGTCATCAGAATTGGAGGGAAGACTCATTAACAACCTGTGATACGCAGATGAGACAACCTTGCTTGTTGAAAGTGAAGAAGACTTGAAGCACTTACTGAGGAAGATCGAAGACTACAGCCTGCAGTATGGATTACACCTCAACACAAAGAAAACAAAAATCCTCACAACTGGACCAGTAAGCAATATCATGATAAATGGAGAAAAGATTAATGTTGACAAAGATTTCATTTTATTTGAATCCACAATCAATACCCATGGAAGCAACAGTCAAGAAATCAGACATCATATTGCACTGGGCAAATCTACTGCAAAAGACCTCTTCAAAGTTTTGAAGAACAAAGATGTCACTTTGAAGATTAAGGTGCACCTAATGCAAACTATGGCAGTTCTGGTAGTGTAGTGCCTAAGGCACATGAATAGTAACCAGAAGGCTGGTGGTTCAAACCCACCAGGCACTCCTCAGAAGGAAGGTTGGGCAATTTACTTCCATAGGATACCACCTTGGCAATCCAAGGAGGGGTCTCTATGAGTTGGGTCTGACTCGATGGCACATAAGAACAACAACACAAATCCAAACTATGGTATTTTCGATTGCTTCATATTGCACATGAAAGCTGGACAATGAATAGGAAAGACGTTTGATACCTTTGAATTATGGTGTTGGTGAAGAATAACAAAAATACCATAGACTGCCAGAAGAATGAACAAATCTGTCCTGGAAGAAGTGCAGGCAGAATGCTCCTTGGAAGCAAGCATGCCCAGACTTCATCTCACCTACTTTGGTCATGTTGTCTGAAGGGACCAGTCCCTGGAGAAGGATATCATTGTGCTTGGTAAAGGAGAGTCAGTGAAAATGAGGAAGACCCTCAAAAAGACTGATAGAGTGGCTCAAGTATAGCAAGTATTGTGAGGATGTCGCATGGCCGGGCACTGTTTCATTCTGTTGTACACAGGGTTGCTATGAGTTGGAGCTGACTTATCAGCACCTAAGAACAACAACATACTTCCCAGATGTTTTCATATAAATCTCTCCAAAATCCCAAGAGTGAATCCTGACAGATACACTATTCTTTTTGTTTAAAAGAAAACTGTGTCTCAGAAATGGGGAGGTCCAATAAGATTTTCTGATGTGTCCTATGTTCCCAACACTGAGCTAGACATTGTGCCTGTCTTCTCACAGGTTTGTCTCTGGGAATCTTCACAAATATTTTATGATTTAGGTACTATTAGCTTTATTTTGCAAATGAGAAAATTAGGGCTCAGGGAAGAGAAATGACTTCCCTAAGTTCATACAGTTAGTATACAAGTAACAGAGCATGGTTCAATACCAGGTTTATCTGCTTGCCAAGCCCAAGCACTTCCTACCACATTATTCATTTTACACGAGGGGTCACCTCCAGGGGCAGAATTAAAAGGATGGATGAAGAGATGAATTATTCCCAACTTCCAGTGACTAAAGCTCTCAGAAGGCACCACCATGACACAGCTCCTATTTTGCACTCCAGTGACCTTGAAGTTGAAATGGACAAAAGAGCAGACTGCCCTAATGCTCCATGACGAATCAAAGCAAAGACAGTTCTCAGGGAAACAGCTGGCCTTTCTCCAGCAGCTAGGCCTGGGAGACAAACAGATCAATGCAGACACTTGCTTCCACCTAATGCGCTAATGACGCAGCAGGGGCACTGTCTTATTGGATTGCTAGTCATGCTGAAAGGGCCCAGAGTTAAGCAGTCCTATTGCGTTGGTGGGGAACTCATTTTCCCACACCCTAGTAAAGTCTAGCTCCTATGTATGAAAGCTGGGAATGGTTTGTTCCTTTATTTGTATCAGTGCTGGTTTTTCATTACTGTCCTATGACAATGTTGAGATTTGATGGGATGATGTGGTCAATGACCTTTCTGCTCTATTGTCATATATGGATTGAGTATCACAGATGAAGGGACCACTGACCTTCCAAGAGTCAAGTTGGTGTGTCACTAAGAATCCTCACCTGGGCATCAGCAGAGATACATTCTGATCCCCTTACTGTCTACTGTGCGGGCAAGCCCCTGCCCATCTCTGACTCTTAGTTTCCAATTTGATCCATATAAGTATGGGAGTGACTGGAGTAAAAGGTATATCTGTGCCAAGTAGTATGTCATGGGCAGAAGTACCTCACCTGACATTGACAATTATACTAAGCTATTTACTTGATCCTGATCCTGCCTCTACAAATGTAGACAATGCACTAATAATGTTAAAAATGACTTATCATTAAGTATTAAATTATTATTAATATAACAATAATAAATAATATATATAAACATATAAAATATATTTTTATTGTGCATCTACTGACTATGAGACAGCCACTGGGTAAATAGTCCTTTGATAACCTTACAATGATGTTATCATCAACCTCATTTCATAGGTGAGTAAACTGAGAATCAGAAAGGACACATGTTAACCAGGTCATGCAGCAAGACAGTAGGAGAGCCAGGACAAGAACCTGGGCCTTTCCCAACTGCTCTCCTGATTTAATTAGCAAGGGTTGTTTAAGTGATTCTGTTTCCTCAGCATACCACCCTTCTTTCCTCCTGTCTCCATGCCATAGACCAACTGTACTCACCATTAACACCTTGCTCTTACTTCTTTGGAGGGGCTAGTCCGTCTCTGTGTCTCTCTCTTGTCTCCTCTCAATGCTCTTGGCTGCACTTCCTCTGCTTTGCTGCCATAAGCATGAAACAGGCATTGTCCTTCAGGAGCTTCCAGATTATCTCACTGAGCCAGGTTTCAGATAGTCCCTGATCCTGCACTGACTTGTTCCCAGCATATATGGGCTCCTGGCTTAAGTATGCCAATGGGCCACTTCCTGCTGGCAATTGAATTTGGCCCTTCTGGGTGGCCAGAAAAGGCATCATGGGAGTGGAGTAGGGGCAGGAACAAGAATCTCCCCCAAAACCCTTCTCTGGATACTCAGATGCTGAAGGCAGACTCACTGAGTGCCTCATAGGCACAGGAAGATGAAGGACCTTGGTAGTCCCCAATCTAAAAGGTAACTAAGTAGGCCATTGTCCTTACCTCAAGATGGGAGAATATAAACTATGACCACAAAGGCTTTTCTGAAGCTATTTTAAAATAGAAACTTTATATACGCCCTTCTCTAAGGAGTCTTCAGAAGGATTTTGATCTAAAAGTGTCATTAGAGTTGAACTATCTCTGTGGTTTATAAACTTTTAGAACTGTGGAACCCTCTGTACAGAAGACATTACATTAAAAACTTACAGTGTGAAATAGATGCAGTTGGGTAAGATGTTGTTAAGGCTCCATAGATTGCAGCTTGAAAATCACTAATCTAGTCTAACTTATATTTTCTTTGATGCTGTGGTGAAGCATTGACCAAAACTTGGATCTCCTGACCCGTAGTCCAGTGGTCTCTCCCTCGTACACATTGTTTGATTAGTGCATCCAGACACGCATGCCTCCATCAATCTATTCCCTACCCAAGAAATTTTTACTGAGATTCTACTATGTTGAATCTCCTAAGAGAATTACAGTGAAACATCAATGAAGCCCACAGACCACTGATGCACAGTGAAAGAAAGAAAGGCAGACCCCTGTAAATGGGTTAGATCAGGGTTTCTCAACCTCAGTATTACTGAGATTTTGGACCAGATACTTTTTGGCTGTGGGTGGCTAGACTGTGCACTGTAGGGTGTTCAGCAGCATCTCTGGTTTCTCCCTACTAGATTTTAGTCATATCTCATTCCAAATATCCCTTAGTGGGAGGGACCACCTCTGGTTGAGAAAAAATAGGTTAGTTACCACAAGAGAGTATCAGAAGAGAATTCACCAGTTTGTATAATTTAAAGACCAGGTAAGTAGTGAAGAAAGTGTTATAAAAACTCTGTGGAGAAGTGGCTCCTCTGCACCTCTAAGTGTAATCCCTGCACCCGGAGAAATTTTGCCTTTTAGAAGGAGATTGGAATGTGGAGAGGAGTCATTGGGAGGGTGGTGAAATGAGCACAGTGGGAAGGGAGTATGAGCAGACTCTTGACTGAAGGGCTCCTCCCTGTTGCTTTTGCAGCCTCAGTTTCCTCACCTGTAGTATGGATAGAAAGTGGTGATTATAGTCTCACCAGTGATCTATAAGTTCCCTCCCAGTTCCAGGGTTCTATTTTGTAACTTTCCCCATAATCCTATAAGAGGTTAAGCCAAATTAGGTTGATAACTACTGATTGTAGGCCTTCTTATTAGCCATATTTGAAAACTCACTTCCTCCATCAGGTAGATTCCAAAGGGAAAAATAAAAGGAGTTTATGTTCCTATGCATACCTTGGAATAATAATGATGACAATAGTATTAACTTTGTGTGGCTTTATAGTTTAAAAAGCATCCTCACATATAATATTTATAAACATGACACAGAAAACAACCCTCCTGGGGTGCAATTAATTACTACCACCTCATGGATGAAGAAATCAATGTTTAGAAGGGTTGAGTACCTTGTCTAAAATCATAGCCTGACCTGCCTAACTTCAAACTCCTTACTATTTTGGGTGTACGCTGCCTGTACTTCATTAAAAATATTGGAAACTACCCCCAGGTCTCCCAGAGATAGGTCATGAAGGCCAAGTGACCAAGACACTCAGGCTAAAAAGGGTGGGAAGAGATGGCATCATTACGATCCCACACTGACTTTGACAATGGCAACAGAGCTGGCTGAGCTAGTGCCAAGACATGTGCTTTGAAAGAAGGGTTGAAAAAAAAAATCTTCCTACTGTTTGCCTGCCAAGACTCTGCTCTGGGACATGGATATGGAGCTCTGCTTAAGGCTTAATTCTATTGATTACACATTCCATTTTCTAAAGTGCCATTTGCCTGAAAGAGCAGGTGGTGTTTTCGGCATCCATTTAGCTGATGTATTAGCCATGTGGCTTAGTGCATCAGCAGGCCCGAGTCATCAATTTATGGTGATATGACAGAGGGAATCACTCACTGCAGAATTGTAATGGGGAGGGGGAGGGGAAATGGAGCACATAGAAAGGGACAAAAACATTCAAATCATGGTCCTGACTAGGGCCTAGGGAATTAGGGAGAGAGATGGCCTTCAGGGGGCCAACACATGGCCATTCGTTGAAAAGAGCAAACATACTCAGGATGACTCTGTAGATGGTCCTGTACTGGGCAAAGGAGATTCACAAGAATTCTCACTCAAGGGGCTCAGTTTAGTTGGGAAGACAGATGAACTACAAATGACAGTAACACCAGCTATACACTACAATAGAGGATGTAGTAGGGAAGTGTTCTAAAATTCCACAGGTCTGGTTCAAATCCCAGCTTCATCATTTACTACCCAGTTGTAAGGAGCTCTGGTAGCGTAGTACCCAAGGTACTTGACTGCTAACCAGAAGGCTGGCAGTTCAAACCCACCAGCCACTCCTTGGAAGGAAGGTTGGGCAATCTACTTCCCTAGTGATACTGCCTCAGAAACCCAAAGAAGGGTCACTATGAGTTGGGTCTGACTCGATGGCATATAATAACAACACAACACCCGTTTGTAGGTAAAATTAGACTGGAAACTCCTGGAGAGCAGGCACTATTTCTTATACATTGTAGGATGTCCAGAACCTTAGCCCGGAGTCTGGCATTGCCATTATAATCACAAAGACAATCAATAGCATAATTATATAATAATAAAGTAGTAATCAGAGAATAACATTTCTTGAGTGCTTGCTGTGCACAAGGTATTACCTAAGTGATGATATATATCCTTTAATCCTTACAACAAGTTTATGAATTAGATACCCTTATTATCTCTATTTTATAGGTCAGAAGATCAAGACTCAAGGAATTTAAATAAGTTTCTCATTGTCACATAACCTGAAAGTACTGGTGGAGGCAGAATTCAAGCCCAAACCAAAAAACCAAACTCACTGCCATCAAGTTGATTCTGACTTATGGCGATCCTCTTTGGGTTTCTGAGGTGGTAAATCTTTACGGAAGTAGATTGCCCAGTCTTCCTTCTATGGAGTAGCTGGTGGGTTTGAACCACCAACCTTCTGGTTAGCAGTCAACTGCCTTAGGCACTGCATCACCCAAGCTCTTTAATTCAAACCCAGGCATGTCTCTTTCCACAGCTATACAGTCATTTAACACTACGAAGTTCAACTATCCCAATGACCATACTAAAATTATGCAACCTTGAAAAGAGTGACTTTCCAACTTTTCCATTTTACAGATGAATAAAATGAGGCTCTGAGAGATTAAGTAATGTGCCCAAAGCTTCCCAGTTAGTACATGGCTGAAATACAAATCAAACCCATGTCATCTGATCCCAAATCTGGAATTCTTTCCATTGTGCCACAGGGATGTTCAAAGAGCTAGCTGGGTGCATTTCTGAAATGTGAGAGTTGGCCTGCCTAGAAGGTCTCAAAAGTCTCTGCCTGTGCTACTCTCTGATTACTCCAAAAGAACCCAGGAGTTAAGGGACGCCTGGGAGTGATTCAGAGATGAATCTCCAAGATTTAGGCTAGCCATAGGCCTGGAAGAAGTGCACAGTACTGTAAAAATAACCCTGACTGTTTGCATTTCAACTCTTCAAGATTTATGGCATTTGAACTAGAAGGCCTGGGCACGTACTTAATATTTTCGTTTAGATTTAGAACATACAGTCCCAGTATTAAGCTTATTTTAGTGTTTGAGTATTTTAATATCACTGTATATTGTGTGCTCAGCATCCATGATTAAATATACACCTTCAAGTCCAATTTACTTTTAACTTCATTAAAGTCTGTTACATCTGGCATTTAATGAATTCTGCATTTGGCCACATATCCGAGCTCCAGTGTTCCTGCAATTTTATATTTGTGTGTGCACATCTGTGGGCATGGAAAACCCTATTACCCTAAGACAAGCCCTCTTGAAAGATGAGTATTTCCTGTCTTAAGAAGCATTTCTTTTCTTAATTATTAGTGAATGGTGGAGATCAATTAGGTATCAATGAATCCAATCTCCCAGTTTCACTGTTACATCTGGTCCAGAGGGACTCTATCTTGGGCCCCATAGCTCATAACAGCGGTAGGAGATTGGCATGAATTTATACCAGGTACTGCCAGAATCCAAGGGCTGGAGAGATCAACCCTATCTAGAACATTAGTCAGGAAGGGGACATTCATGAAAGGCTCTGAAAAGGAAGCATCAGCTGAATTGAATTTAAAAGGGTAAGTGGAGTTTGTAAGGGTAATTAGGCAAGGGATAATCCCAAGTGTACCTTCTAACTAAACTAACAGTTGCCATCAAGTGAATTGTGACTCATGGCAACCCTTTGTGTGTTAGACTAGTACTGTGCTCCATAGCATTTCCAACGGGTGATTTTTTGGAAGTAGATAGTCAGGGCTTTCTTTTGAGGTATCTCTGGGTGGACTTGAACCTCCAGCTTTTTGGTTAGCACACAAGCATGCTAACCATTTGCACCATCCAGGAACTCCAGTATACCATCAGATATTGTTAAGGACTGAGAGATGGCATTTGCAGTTACAGTGCTGGGACCCAGAATGGGTCAGCCCCACAAGCAGTAGCCTTTAATGCAGGAGGACCAAATCAAATCCTAGATTATGTGAATGTGTCTCATCCTGCACATTATGTAGCCACAAAGGAAACCTGTCTCAGAGCCAAGGGGATAGTGTATAAAGCTAGAAGATAACTGAGGGGGCTCACCAGGGACTAGGAAAGTCAAAGTATGGTTCTGGACAAAGATTTCAATAAGGAGGATAGCAGAGAAGACAGGGATCTGAGAGTATAAAACAAAAGTACAGTTATAAGGTGCAACTGTGATCATTCCTACCTCTGGTCTTCACACATGAAAGGGTGTTGTTGTTGTTGTTATGTGCCATCGAATCAGACCCAACCCATAGTGACCCCTCCTT
Organism: Orycteropus afer afer; assembly: GCF_000298275.1. Lineage (NCBI taxonomy): Eukaryota > Metazoa > Chordata > Mammalia > Tubulidentata > Orycteropodidae > Orycteropus > Orycteropus afer. The sequence goes on from NW_006921756.1 coordinate 6,183,787, forward strand.
GGGTTTCCGAGGTGGTATCACTACGGAAGTAGATTGTCCAACCTTCCTTCCGAGAAGCGGCTGGTGGGTTTGAACCACCAGCCTTCTGGTTAGCAGTCAAATGCCTTAGACACTATGCTACAAGAGCTCCTCAATGAAAGGGTAGCTGCGGCTAAACAGAATTTCTTACTAGCTGGATGCTAGATCTATTCTCCTCTTCCTATTCCTTCTCTTCATAATTCACATCTATTGGGATGACAACAGCTCCAGGAAGCTGGCTGGCAAGGAATGAATCATAGCTCAATTAAACAAAAAATGAGGTCATCTGATGAAGCCCATAGAATTTAGACCTTGGTCAACATCACATGGATTTTTTTTTTTTTTGCTGGAGATAGATATAGAATCTAATCCTTTGCAGTCTTTGCTCACAGTTCTTTCTACCAAGTGGGTTCTGGTCCCTGATCATGTCTTCCTCTGCTCTAGTACTCCCTGCCTGCTGCTGACAGCAGTACTGACATCTAGGCCCCTGGTGTCAGCCAAGTGGCAGGATGCTGTACTGGAATGAGAAATAACCATGAAATCAAACAGATCTGTATCTGAATGCCAGCTCTTCCCCTTACTAACTGTGCCATGTCTGGTAAGTAACTTAACTTCTCTGAGTAAATGAGGTCTCTGTTTTTGAAAAGAAGGATAATATCTACATTAAATCATTTGTATTAGTTTGGAATATTTTGGGTGCAAGTGCTAGAAAATACAATTCAAATTGACCTAAGGAAGAAAAGAATACTGATAGGGTTGGAGAATTTATAGCTCATGTATCAGAAATATCCATGAGTTGGCCTGACTTCAAATGATGTCATCTATGGATTCTCCTTCCTCTGGAGTAGCTCCAACCTCACTTCTGACGGTGGTCCCCAGAAGTTTTAGTTCACATTATAACAAAATCCAGGCTAACATAAGAGACGAACTCTCTTCTGGGAACCTTTGCCTCAGCTCTGAGATGCACTTTCTCTCATTCGCCCAAATTTGGGTCATGTGTCTATCCCTAAACTAATCACTGCAGCTTGAGGGGATGGAATACACCTATCAGCTAATGCAGCAGTCATGTGTTCCATCCCTAACTCCAAGGCTGGCTGCTCCTCTCAAACCACAGGTTTGAACATAATCCCCTCAAACAAAATCAGGGTGTTATAAGAAGAGGAAATTGATGTTATACAACAAAACATTTAATGCATTCTATAAGGTTGGTGAGGGAATCAAATTGGAAAATCATAGCAAAGTGTCTAGAAGCATGCCCATACAAGGCCCTTAATAAATAACACCTGCAGTGATTGTTCTATTATTATCTTGTTCATGTTAAAATTATCTTAATATGAATGTGTGTGTGCATGCACAAGCATGTGTGTATGTTGGGGGAATGTTAACCAAGCAGCAAAGTAAGAAAGTCAGATTTCTACCCTCTGGAAAAGCAGGCCATGAGCTGTAATCCACTGGGCATGTGTAACTGCATGGTTGTTTTCTGAGGTGTTGCAGAATCTACATTGCCTCCGCCCAACACTTAAAACCCCTATATCTGTCTGTCCCTCCTCCAAGAGGTATTCTCATTATGAGATAATGATAGTGGAACAGAACTCTGTCACTGGATAATGATCTCCTGTGGTTAGATGAATGAGGAAGGCAAACTTGGGCACCTTTAGCAACTAAACAGCAAGGGGCTGCCAAAATGTTGATTTTCAAAGAGGGAGGCTTTAGTCCTGTCACAATCTCCTAGTCAAAGCTGAAACATTACATGAAGACAGAGATAGCAACATTAGGAAGAGTAAGGCCCCTGGGAGATTGACATAAGACTGAGATAAAGGGTAGTTGCTCAACCAGGCATGATTTCAAATTCTTATTTGATAGCCCTCTGTTTGGTGTAGCTGAAGTATTTTGCTACCTAGAGACAGGGATCTGGAACGTATGGCCTCTTGAAATCAGTTTGGGTTCTGGAGGACTGTCTCTGCTGACAAATGGCTTGAATGAAAAGAACCTAGGAATGGTAGTCAGAATAAAAACAGCAAACAAAAGCAGTTGCCACCAAATTGATTCCAACTCATGGCAACTTCATGTATGTCAGAGTAGAACTGTGCCCCTTAGGCTTTTCAATGGCTGATTTTTCAGAGGTACACTGTCAGGCCTTTTTGCAGAGGTGCCTCTGAGTGGACTTGAACCTTCAACCTTTCAGTTAGCAGCTGAACATGTTAACTGTCTGCACTATCCAGGGAAGCATTCAGGATAGAGAAGCTTTTTTCTTTGCTCTGCCTATAACAGACATCACTTTAGAGAAGGCTTTAAACTTTCTGTGCCTTAGTCCTCTCATCTATCAAATGATGTAGTTGACCGGCAGCCTCTGATCTGACAACTTCACATCAATATCAATGTTACTGACTTCATTTCATAAAGTGCTCCAAGACAGTATTTCTTGCAGAGGGGAGAAAGCACTAAGCATTTACTTGTACTTCTCAAGGAATTATAGCATCTTAAACACAGAACAAACTTCAAAGGTCAACTAGTTCAACATTTTTAGAAACCTGCAGGCTCTGCTAGGAAGGACATCGTTGCTAGTGGGGAACTCACTATTTACCCAGACAACACTATCAGTTGTTGGTGAGCTCTGATTTCCTAAAAGTGGCTAGCTTGTTTTGTCCGCTCATTAGTCCATTCATTAACACAGTTATCCAACAGTTTAACAGATTAGGGATTATACAAGGCACTGAAGCCCCAGTTGTGAATTAGACAGGATCTCTCTTTTCAGAGCTCAATGTTAAATTCAGTAGCATGCAGGAAAGAGCAGGAGAAGGGGAAGTAATTCAAGGAGACATGTAGACAATGTTATAATATGTTGTATGGCAGAAGTAGTGGGTTAGGGTCTATTTATTACTAAGAAGAAAGTGTCAGACTGCATTTTATGGAAGAAAGTGGAAGAGGTTTGGGAATATACTGTTAGGAATTAGAGTTGTAGGCAGGATACCTAGGTGGTTTGTCATTATAAGAAGTTATATAGCATAGTTGTTAAAGGAACAAATATGGTTCAAACTTTCTGAATTCAAATCTTGGCACTTCTAGTTATGTGCTCTTGCACAAGTTTCTTAACTTCTATGTGCCTCATATGTAAAACAATAACAGCACCTAAATCATAGGGATAATATGAGTATTAAATGACTTTTTAGATGGAAGGTACTTAGAACTGTGCCTGGTATATAGCAAGCTCTCAGAAAGCATTCACTAGTAGTCATTTAGTCATTGCAGTGGTAGTAATAGCAGTGGTAGTTGTAGAATCATAATAGAATAATATAAGTAGAAGTAGTGGTAGTAGTGATATTATTAGCAGTAGCAACAGGAATATTAGTGATAGTAGTAGAAGTGTTAGTAGCAATAATAGTGCTGGTAGTAAAAATATTGGTAATTTTAATAGCAACGGCAGTTGTAGTAGTGGTACTTGTGGGGACAAGAGGCCCAGAGCAGGAGCAATGGCTGACAAGACTCTGGAGGTTTCAGACCCTTTTTGCCTCATCCTTTGTTCCTTTATTACCTCTTGCCTTTGCCTGTATAATCCTGCACCTCTCCATTAAGAAACAGTAAGAAATTCATCTTTAAAATGGAGGCAGGTCAATGGCTTACATTCAGAAGTTTCGAGAGCCAGGGAAGCCTGGAGACAGAGTTTCCCTTCCCAGCAAAAATATGGGTATGTGGAGTGAAGATGAAATCTCAAGGAAGACTATGAAAGACAGGCACATTGAAGGTGGAGGTCAGGGGGAAGTAAGAAGGAGGGCATTCTAACTGAGCAGATAGAAGGGGAAGGAACTAACTAACTGGATCTTAGCACTGTCAAGTACTGTGATGAACTTTCTTCAAAATTGACATGAGCTGATGTCAAACCCAACTGAGTCACAGTATCTTAGAGATACAACGTTCAATGCTAAGCTTCAAGTCCAAGTCTGCCTACCCAAAGTCCACGTTCTTCCCGTGAAACCCACACTCTCTCTCCATATGCCCCTGCGCCTTCCCTTTAACCATTAAGATTGCCTAATGTGGATTTCTTAGGTGGCTTGTGACGTGACTCCATAGTTGAGGGCAGGAATGTCACCTCAGATGGTCAGCCTTCGTGATGATGTCTAAAAGTAAAAATTCTGTTTATTTAGAAAGTTAAAAAAAAAAAAAAAAAAGCACAGCTCAAGTTCTTCATCATCATGACTTGAATGCTATGAATTCATCTGGGCTAAGAACTTTAAGAAGTGAACCAAGGATGCCACCTCCTCTCTTTTCTTGATATTAATGCCTGTAAGAATCTTCTGCTGGCTGGAGAGAGAAGTAGGCACAGTGCAAGAAGGAATAGTCAGCCCTACCACTAGAGCTCAGGATTAAAGTCGCATCGTTCCAACAGCTAGAATGAAAGCTTAATCAACATTTGGATTTAGTGCATCCCCGTTTACAGGGGTTTGAACTCAATTAAAATTTTCAACCAGAATCTTGGCACAGGTACCTTGGAGACAGAATCTGACTGTTCTGGGCTCTCATCCCAATTTTAATATGTATTTCTGGAAGGAGGTGGTTGGGTCAGATGGACCCAGAGCTCAATTTAGACCCCTGGCACAAAAATCAAATAAAATTTTGTTTGGAATTCCATGACAATTCAGCTAAGTCACAGAATCAGCTATTTCCATAGGTCCCTTTCTTCCTTAGGCTTACTATTTTCTTCAAATAAGATCTATTCTAAAAAGAGTGGTAAAATGAGGGAGCAATAGACTTAGAATCTAGTATGCTTGGTAAAAATTTGGACTCTATCATTTACTTGTTGGATGCAATTAGCCAAGTCACTCATCCTATTTAAGCCTAGCTTCCTCACTTGTAAATTTGGGACAATAATAGATCTTCTTCAAATGGTGGCTTTGGCAATTTAAATGAGATAACAGAGAAAACACACCTAGCATGGGGTCAGGCACATGGATTTGCTGAACTAAATTATTTATATTTCTGCAAAATCCTGTCAATTCTGCTAAATTGTGCTATGTGACATTACCATCCTTTATTCCTCAGACCAGGGTCTGGTCCATAACAGTTCCTTTAATAACAAGAGCCCTGTTTGGAACCCTGGGCTTTTGAGATTTGCTCTGCTCCTTGCCTTCGCCAATACCCTTCTCCAGACCTAGATCCTTCTTCTATACCTTGTCCATTTTCCTGGTGTGTCTCTGGTATTGCACAGCTTCTTTAAACAATCAGATCTGACCCAGGAAGCACACCTCCAAACAATTATTGACATAACAGAGATAGTCTTTTAAAATAAAAACCTGAACATTCCCCATTACTCAATGACTTCTCAATGCTCTTAAGTAAATGATAAAGGTGTTTACCATGGTCTAGGAGGCCTGTAGAGGAGGCCCACATACTTTCTTAAGGTAGGTTTTTGCTCCAGTCTCACTTATATCATTTCAGTTTGAAAACATGTCATATTCTGGCCAGTTCTTTATCATTGCTCTCACTCTCTGGGAAGACTTTTCATTTGTAGCCCATTTTTTAGCTTACAATATATTCAATTAATGCCTGCCTTAACTGCAAACTGCATGAAGGCAGAGATCATGTGTTTTTGCTCATCATTGTGTTCTCTACCCCTGATATGCTTTGTTAAATTGTGAATGTTGAAAAGTGGCACTCCAACATCATCATTCCTTTACTAGTTATTCTGCAATTCCTTCATTTGATCCACTTCTGAATCCCAATTTCCTAGAGAACCTCCAGGTTTTTAACCTCATACTCATTTTATATCGGTCAGACTTGATAATCAGCACCACTTTGTCTGATATCATCTTGGGCTTTTCTCTGATTTTGTTATCAAAGATCACCTCAAGGACAAAACCCAGCAAGTGTGGCTTTGCTTTTGGGCCTGGGTCCAGGCTTCCTGGTCAGTCTTACCAAATGTGTGCCAGCTCCTCAGGTAGGAGTTTTCTCCTGTCCAACTTAAATATGCTGTTGTGTAACTGAAAGTCTGAAATCACCAAGCCTCATGACACTAGGGCTGGGTGTCTAGCTGATCTCAGAAGTCCCTCTTCAGACAGTTCAATCTCCTTATTCCCCTCTACCTAGTTTATCGCACTGGGGCCCAAATGTGATCACATCCATGAAGGTGTTTGATAAACTTGAAAAGACATGTGTAAGGGATTAAAGGCTTAGCTAAGGCTTCCTCTCAACTCACAACCAGGCTTCTACTTGGCATACTTTGCCATCTGGAGAAGAATCTCTACTTCATTCTTCCCTAGTGACAGTCCTAAACCTCCTCTCTCTATTCTCTCCTACACCTGTATGAAAAGAACAGGATTTTTGTGAATGTCCTATCTGTTGCTATTAGGCCATTAAGATCCTCCATTTTTAAGGTTTTATTGACTTCTAATATGATTCACCAACAACAGAGCTGCACAATAGCAAGCAAGACGGTCAACATTCATGTCAGTAACTTAAATCTTGGTGTGAGCTAAATAATTCATGCTCATAGTTGCATTATGATGAGTAGCAATAGAACGAAGACTTGCTCTGTAACCTTGGGCAGGTCCTTTCATTTCTAAACCTCAAATTCCTCATCTATAAAATAAGGAGCTGGATGAGTAAATGTGAATATAATAGTTGCCCTGATTAAAACTGATCACGTGTGTGAAAGGGCTTATATGTTGTATGCTCTAAATATTTTGTCATTGACATAGTGAACCTAACTCCTTAACTCTGTGAAACAAAAACACCACAGAGGTTAGTATAGTCATTTATTCATTCACTTATTTATTCAATAAACACTAATTAAATGTTTACTATAAGCTAAGCACAGCACCAGAGGTTAAGTGACTTACTCAAGATGGTACAGAAATTTCATGGCATATCTAGGATATCAACAACAAAAACAGCAATTATTTGCTGAGGGTTCACTAAAAGCCTAGCACTTGCTAAGTATTTTACACAGACAGTCTAAGTTAATCCTCACAATGACTCTGGTAGTGGATATTATCAGCCATATATTTTTATAGATAAGGAAATTGAGGCTCCAAAAGCCTACATGTAAATGGTACTTTAATCTTTCTCCAAATGGTTGTATGGGGACAAGAAAATTCTGTGGAAATGCAGAGACCAATGTATGATGAGCTAGAAACGACCCTAGAAATAAGTTTACCCCAAAACCTAAGCAAATACTCCAATACAAAGGCATTAAGTGCCATGTTTAAATATATGTAAAATCAGTAGGAAATAACACGGCAGGTTTGGGAGTCAGACAGATACCTTCACCAATAATAATTATTCCTTCCTTGCAGGGCTATTGTACAAATAAAACAAGTTACTAAGTCCCATGTATCTTCACACTTCCTTACTTCATTCAGATAAAATGTCACCTACTTAGATAGCCTACCCTGCTTACCTTGTCTAAAATAGTCTTTATTTCTTACCATGCTGCATTTTTCCTAATAGCATCTGAGATCACATTACATATTTGTTTATTTGTTCATTTGTTGGCTGAATAAATGAATGGATGAATAAGGTATCTTACCCATTCTCTGACTTCCATTTTGGTATTCTTCACCTTGTATGTGAAAGAGTCCATCTCCCCCAAGACAGAGCATGGGAGTGGGTCCAAAGGAAGCTTGGGTTTGCGGTCTGATTCCCCAAAGAGACTACAGGGGGTCTGCAGTATCCACACAGGGGTCCGTCTCTACTTTGAGGCAGCAGGCAGTGGGAATCTTGCCAGGCTCCAGTTCAGGCTGCCAGCCTCATTCCTGATCAAGTTGTTCTCACATACTCTAGACATTGATAAGAGATGCGTATGTAGGATGATAAGGTATGTCTTCACTGATAAATAAAAACCCTTGCAAGTTGAGTTCAACCCTAATAATTTCATAGCCTACAAGGTTGAAGAAGAGAAAGGTGTTTTTGAAGCTTTTCTCACCCTTAAAAAATGTATTCTTTCAATCTAATTTCAATTATACATGTAAAAGAGTCACATTAATGAAAAGGAAATGTCCAGAAAAGCTAAGGTGCTATTACTTGTCGAATTTGTAAGAACAGAGATATTTCTGAACATTTTTACAATTGTCAAATGTCCACAGATCTTCTTTTAATGTTATAAGCACAAAAAGTTTTTCTTGTTGCATACTTGCTGGAAATGAGACCTGGGAGAAAGGCATTGTTTTCTGCAATTACACAGTTGCCAGGGAAACTGTGTACAGAAGTTAGCCTAAGTGCAAGTTAAAAGATGAAGCATCTCAGAAATTGTAATAAGTATATTTCAAAAAAGTCTGGGCCAATCATGACATGGAGTGACCCTTCTAGAATCTAAGGATTTCTTAGCTGTGGCAGGAAATGACACTTTAAAGGTTACCTTTCTGCTGTTTCTGCTGTGAACCTTTTTAATGAGTGTTTTTCTAGGAGTGAAAAACTTCAGGTAATTTTTCATAACCCTTTCCACCCCTTTGGTTAAAAAAAAAAATGTTGTTTGGTTGTAGTTTACACACACACACACACACACACACACACAAGCTTTAGAAAACAATATTTAGTAATCTTACATGGCAGAAAAGACTTAGCTTGTCTCCTCTTTACTATATTACACTAAGAATATAGGTGGTTTGCTTTAAAGAAAGGACTGAATTAGTATCAAAGAACCACAGGCGAATCTGAGGCTTAGTTCTCCCTTTTATAAAATGGAGTTAATCATAATCTCTGCCTCCCAGGTTGTTCTGAAAGTGAAACAGAGATACATGCACACATTTAAGGCTTTTACCACACAGTAGGTGTTCAATAAATGCTTGAAAAATACTGGAAGCCATTTAGTTCAACTCCTATTGAGGGCAGATCATTCCTTATAAAATATAACTGCCATCCAACTTTTGCTTAAGCTCATCCAGAGGCAGGGAACTCACTGCCTGACAAGACAGCCGGTATCATTATTGTACAGCTGACTTTTTCCTTTCATTAAGGTGGAATCTTCTACCAATAGCTTTTACCCATCAGACCTGACTCTGCTTGTGGGAACACACAGAACATTCTACTCCCTTTTCCCCAAAGTAGCATCCATGTTTCTTGATTCCAATGAGCCCTATTTCCACAATCAGCCCTATTTGCCAATAAGAGACAGCCCTCAATGACCACTGACAAGTTATCTCACTTCTTTGACCTTCAGTTTTCAGTACCATTAAATGGGGATAGTAATTCTTTCCCCATTTCCCTTTCAGATTTTTCTGAATATCAAAATGAAATGTCAGATCGGAAACTGCTTTGCAAACTGTAAAGTGCCATACATATTAACAGTTTTTATCAGTTTGTTCCAATAAGCCTGTTTGACCTTGCCCTGAGGGGAGCTGTTGGCCATGTTTATCAGGGATGGCCTTTCCTTGGTTAAGTTCTGCCCTCTCTGTATAGTCCCAAGCCCGGAAGACTGATTTGTATCTTCTTGGTTCCCCTTGCTGCTTTCTCAGCATGAGTTCTTGCCTCTCTCCCCAGGTTCCCTCGTTGATGTTGCTCACCCATTTAGTTAAATGCTGTTTTGACGAGATAGCCTATTTTGGTAAGTGCCCCTGGGGAGCTGAGAAAGGTTTAATTCCCTTTCTTTTCCCTAATGTTTATTTAGTGGTAAAGGATTGAGATAGGTTTGATATCCCTGGAGACCCTAGGCTGAACAACTCAGTAATGTATGTTTGTAAGGGCTGAGAGATGCTGCTTTCAGAAGAGAGGAGAGAGTGGGTTGAAGACACTTAGGCACCATGTCAGGTGAGGTGTCACTCCTCAGGAACGTGTCCCAGAGTAAAGGGGCAGCATGAACAAACCAGAGCATGACCAGAAAAAGTTATCAGGACAGCAAGACATATATTTGAATTTTGAATATATGTCTGTTGTCCCAGTGTAATTATTAATGGTACCATCTTTCATTCTCAAAAGAGGTATTTAGAGGATGAGATACGCATTCACTTTAGACATAGGATGAATCTCTAGGGGGAGTCGGGGTGTTTTCTTTTTTTTTTTATCGTAAGAAAAAATCTGAAACTTTACTTTGAAAATTAATTATTGCTATACTTTAATTGGGAGCTCTGGTAGCATAGTGCCTAAGGTACCTGACTGCCAACCAGAAGGCTGGTGGTTCAAACCCACCAGCCACTCCTTGGAAGGAAGGTTAGGAAAACTACTTCTGTAGTGATACCGCCTCAGAAACCCAAGGAGGGGTCGCTATGAGTTGGCTCCAACTAGCAGCACACAACAACAACAACAACAATATACTTTAATTATTAAACATTTTAGTAGTGAAAACTTTGAAGTTTTACGTTGCACAACATAATGAAAACTGAACTTGTTCATGTAAAAAACATTGAATTGGCAAATGTTTTGTTTTATATATTTCTACTCATACAAATTTAAAAAACAAAAAATGCTTTACATTCTGTGCAGAAATAGTGTTGTTTTAAAACTGGCAACTGCCAGATTGCTCCTGTGGACAGTGAATTACACATTTGTGAAGTTAAATAGATGCTCACTGTCAACTGAGGTCATGCAGATAAGGGTATTTTTAGAGTGCCTCATTTTTCTCTAGTATTTTCTTCTTTACTGTATTATTCTCCCTGGAGAAGGATATCATGCTTGGTAAAGTAGAAAGTCAGCAATAAAAGGGGAAGCGCCTCAATGAGATGGTTTGACATATTGGCTGTGATGATGGGCTCAGGCATAGCAATGCTTGTGAGGACAGTGCAGGACTGTGCAGTGTTCTGTTCTGCTGTGCTTAGGGTTACTATGAGTCAAAACTGATTCTATGGTACCTAACAACAACATGATGTGGGAGATTGTACTTGATTTATCATGGGTTTTGTTATAACTGATTATGAAGGTTTTCCTCTTTATGAACTTTGTTGTTATTATGTGCTGCTGAGTTGGACCCGACTCATAGCAACCCCTCTTTGGGTTTCTGAGGCAGTATCACTATAGAAGTAGATTGCCCGTAGCATAGTGTCTAAGGCACTTGACTGCTAACCAGGAGGCTGGTGGTTCAAACCCACCAGCCACCCTTCGGAAGGAAGGTTGTGAACTTTAGAGGTGGCAAAGTTGATATTCGACTTTCTTTTTGAAAAACTTTTTATTGTGATTTTGGGTGAAAGTTTACAGAGAAAATTGGTTTTCCTGTCATACACATTTTGATTCATGACATTGATTGCAATCCCCACAATGTAACTGCATTCTTCCCACTTCCTCCTTGGGTTTTCTGTTTCCATTTGTCCTTCTTTCCTATCCCTTCCTGCCTTCTGAGCTTTATCCCTGGGCAAATGCTGCCCTTTTGATCTCTTATGATTGGTTATTCTAAGGGGTACATACCTCCCTGGTACATACCTCACTATATATATATATAAGCCTGACTATTGTTTGGCTGAAACCTGAGCCACAGGGCACAGGGGTGAATTCAATTCCAGGCTTGAAGAGTATCTGCAGGCCATAGTCTCAGGGGTTGCACCAGTCTCTATCTGACCAGTAAGCCTGTTCTTTTTTTTTCTTTTTTTGAGTTTTGTTCCACATTTTTCTTTCCCTCTATCTAGGATCTATTATGATCCCTTTCAGAGCAGTCAGCAGTGGTAGCCAAGCACCATGTAGTTCTTCTAGCCTTGGTGTTGCAGAGGCTGGGGTTTGCATGGCCCAATAACCCTTCTCTTCTCCATTCCCATGGTTCAGCCTTAGTTCTTAGTCTCATCCTTTCTCTACAACTTTCATTTCATTTTGTCCTATTCAGTTCCTGGCTCCAAATTTTTTGAGATCCTGAATCTGGCCTCTCATTATGAGTATGCTATTGGTGTGCTTATCTAATATTGGGCCCTGAACTTTGCCTCTAGAAGCTTATCTTCTACTTCATATTTTCAATTGTTTGTTTGCTCATTCATTCAGCAAAGAAATTGAATATACTAAGTTCTGAGAGTTCAAATGGGTCAACATTATTGAATTAATTAATCAGTTTTGGTTAGAGCTTGCCAAGCATTTATGAAGTCATGAAACTGTGTTAATAGCCATTGTACTTTGAATTCAAATCCATCTTCTACTTATATCACAGAGCATTGTTTCTAAAACATAAATTTCACTATGTCATTGCCCTGCTTAAAAAACTCCAATGTCTCTCCATAGGCCAGTAGAAAGATCTACTAGAATAACATTCTTGTTCCCATGCTGCATCCATCCCACCCCTTACTGGAATATCACAGCAGTGGGGAGGGGGGTAATTTATCCAATGGTGAGAATGAGAGAATAGAGTAGCTGAAGCTGAGCTTGGGCTATGTCTCTCTGGATTCATCACACCTACAGAGAATACATATTCAGTTCCACCCCTCCATGCTCTGTATCACTACTGCCTATGACTGGGAACACAGGGCTTTAGGGTTCAATATTTTTTACCACCCTCTTAAGCCATGTATTTAAATCTAGGTTTTGAAACTGATAATTTGCCTGGCTCCCTAGTCTATTTCTCAGTTGATTCTGATCTTGGATAGGGAGCAGAGGTATAATCTGTTAAACTCCTCAAATCCCAACACCCAGGACACAAGTCAAGTTCTCTGGTCTTGTAAAAAAAATAGAAGAAATCTACCCCCTTCTCTCTGTGTAAAATGAGAACACTGGCCTTTTGCAGTTGTTCAGTATCTTTATTTTATTCATTATGCTTCTTGGGGGAGTCCCTCTCTATGATGACAGTCTATAGGCTAAGCTTCCCAGACATCTCATCTGAACCCAAATGAGCCATGAAAAGGCAGCTGTAGGTAGGTTTGTGCCACAAGTGTTGTCTGAGTGGCAGGCTCATAGGTCTTGACAGTTCCCTCAGGCCCACACAACTCAGGAGACTCACACTCTGGTGTGTGATTCTAACACTGAAACAGCTTGGAATCCTCAAGGAGGGCTTGAGTATTTGCTGGTATTGAAGTAGCCGCCTCCAATCTGGCTATTTCACTTTCTTGGCTACATGCAGATAATAGTGGAAGGGCACATTACAGCTTGTTTGCAAAGAGCTTATACCTTTATTCATCTTGTTTTATTCTCAGAAAAGCATGCTAAGTGCACAGAATTAGCCCTCTTTGCAGATGAGGACACTCAGTCTCAAGTGAAGTGACTTTCCCAAGGTTCCACAACAGGTTCATGAACAGGCTAGGGAAATCCCCTCAATGAGTTGAAATTGTAGGTTAATGACATCTGCAAAACTAACATCTTTTACATCTGGTTAGAGGTCTGTACTATTGAAAACACAAAATATCATACCTCGAAGGGGCTTTAGTAACATACAGTCCAATCTCTTTCCTTGACAGATCGGTAAAGCAGGCTGAGAGAGAGAGAATGTGATTTTTCTGAGGCCTTGCAGTGAGTCACTAGCAGAGCTAGGACTCAAACACAAGTCTCTGGTTCTCATTCTAGGCTCTTTGCATTATAGCTGCTTGCAGATGGCATAAGCCCATGGTACAGCTGAGAATGTTAACATCTTGTTCAAGGTAAAGAATCTTGTTCAAGGTGCCACAACTGGAGAAAGGGAGAGCTGAGATCAGCCCTGGAATCAGAGCACCAGATGTTGAGACAATTCTTAGCTGAATAAATTGGAGGTATTAACTACTATTATTATCAAGTCTAGCTTTACTTTGATGGTTTTGTTGCTGTCAAATTCAGATCTTTGGTGATTCAGATTTATAAGTTTTTTTTTTTTTTCCTTTGTTGTTTGTGCTTTCATTATTTTGTGCTTTGAAAAATAAGGTATTTACAGACACCAGATTCTGATTATGGGTTTCAAGTACCTGCAGGCTCTCCATGCATTCACTACTGCTACCCTAGAACCCAGCATCTATTAAGGTGCTTGCAAACATCTGACATTTGGAAGTTGTTTTTCTCTTTTGTAATCAATAAATCACTTTTGATGGCTTTAATGGAAATTAAATGAATAAAATCAGGTTCTACTTTATTATTATCTAATTTTGAAGTTTAGGGTTTCAACAGTACAATGGGGCTTGCCAGACTCAAAGAGCAAGTATGGGCTGAAAGAATTTAACCATGTGACTCTTGGGCTAGAGCCCAGGTCTCCATGCTGTGATCCTGCACAGCCCCTACTGTCTTGGGTTCTCTGTCTCTCAGAGACATTTATAAGTCCATGGGCTTTGCAGAGTGCTGGCTTGGGAGCCAGACAGACCTAGGTTTTAATTCCAGTTGTGCTGTCAGCTGGGTGCTTTTGGACAAGTAACTTAACTCCTCTGTGTCTCAAATTCCTTATCTCTAAAATTAGGATCTACCTCCTAAGGTTATTGCAAGGATTACAAATAATGCAGTTAAAGTACATGGCTCATGGGAGGAATGCAACAAATATCACTTCCCCTTCCCATTCCTAAATGATTCCTCAACATGTATATCTTAATCACCAAAGTGATTGGCCTTATACCAGAGAATTTACACTTTATCTACTTATTTTGGTATATAATTCATTCACTCATTCAACAAATGTTCACGTCTACTAGGTGCCTGGCCCTGTGCTGTACTGTGCACTGACTATACAGTGAAAAAACAAATGTGGCTTGCCATCATGGTGTTATAGTCTAGTGAGAGAGACAGACATTCAACAAGTAAGTAAGAAGTTAAAACATATAATTATAAATTGTAATAAGTACTTGAAAGGAAAAAAAAAAAAAAAAACAAGGTTCTGTTAGAGAACAGGGTAACCTACTTAGATTAAGAGTTGAGGATGGCTTCTCTATTGTTGTTTGCCGTCGAGTCAGCCCCGACTCATAGCGACCCCTCCTTGGGTTTCCGAGGCAGTATCACTACAGAAGTAGGATTGCCCAATCTTCCTTCCGAGGAGTGGCTGGTGGGTTTGAACCGCCAGCCTTCTGGTTAGCAGTCATGTGCTTTAGCCACTATGCTACCAGAGGAGGTGACATTTAAGCTGAGAATGAAGAGGAGTAAGCAAAGAGAAAGAGTGAGGAAGTGTTTCAGGTAGGGGACCCAGAAGTGTGAAGGTCTGAGGTAAGAATGAGTTTGGGGTATCATTCATACCCAGTTCTCTAGCTTTGCCCATAGACGTCTCACCTTTCCAAAATAAATCAGGCATTTGTTTATGTACATAACTTTGCATATGCTATTTTCTGTGCCTCTGAAGGCCTTCTCCCACTTGGTGAATGCTGAACACCAAACACCACATTTCAAATATTCCTTAATAAATTCCTCCAAAGCAGATCCAACCCCCTCCAGTGATCCTCCATATCTTTGTGCTTAACTTGATAATAGTAGAGTTAGTCAGTACATGAATCTGAATTGACTTGACAATATCTGGTACTAGTACTGGTCCAAAACCAAACCAAACCCATTGCCATTGAGTCCATTCTGAGTCATAGCAACCCCAACTGGGTTTTTGAGGCAGTAAATCTTTATAGAAATAGATTCTCCAGTCTTCCTCCTACAGAGTGGCTAGTGGGTTTGAACTGCCAACCTTCTGATTAGCAGTCAAATGTCTTAGGCACTCTGCCAACAGAACTATGGCTGTTATTGAACTCCTCCCCTGTGCCATGAATTCATTAAGTATTTAACCTGAATCATCTCAATCTTTACTGAAGCCCTATGAAGTAGATACTATTATCATCATCTCTATTTTATGGAAAGAGAAATTGAGTGTTATATCCTGTCTGTCAGAGGCAGAGCCTGAATTTGAATTCCAGATCTTTTGTCTCTAGAACCCAAACTCTTAAGCCCTTAGCTATGTTAGAGTGATTTTTATATTATGTCTTTTTTCCCATCAGAACCTGAGATTCCTGTGGATATAATTTTGTGTGATTCTCATAATACAGAGCAACTCCTAGCACAAAGGAGTTAACACTATTTGCTAAAAGAATGTCTTGGCAATTACAGATCCTGACTGACAAAGATGAAGTCACCTAACACATAAACAGGTCTGTACCTTCAGCCTTCAGGTGCAGCCTGTACTGTGGCCTCTGCTGATCTGATTTGTGCTGCGATTGACAGCCTGGGTCCCTCTCCTTCAGTCCGTTAATGGCATTAGCATCCAGTCAATAATGCTCAGCATTTCATTTTACCACTTTAATTAACAAATTCAATTTGTTCAAACTGCTGTGAAAACAAATTAAAAGCTCAAGAATGGGGCCTCCAGGAGAGGGGGCGGAGAGACAGGGGCTCTGCATGGATTAGACTGGGTGTTGATTTGATCTTTGGAGCTCACAAGGTACTGGACACTGTCTGCCCTTCAACAATCTTCCTAGCCCTAACCCAAGAGAATGCTTCAGTGATGCAGGCAAGATCAGGCAAATCAGCTTCTAAGCCTTATAAATTTGTCCCTTCTCTCTCCTTGGAGGTAAGATAGGACATTATTCTGCCCTTCAAGTCAGCTTTTATTATTTAGACATCCATATGGTTTGGTTTTGAATTCAACAACAGCGACTTTAATAATAAACAGTCTCTTTGTCCAATGGTTCTCAAACAGGGATGATTTTAATACCCAGGTGACATTTGACAATATCTGTATATATTTTTAGTTGTCACAATTTGGGGGATGAGTTGCTAGTGGCAGCTAGTAAAAGGCCATGAATCTGCTAAACTTACAGTGCACAGGATACCTCAAAGAATTTTCTGGCCTGAAATGTCAATAGAACTGAGGATGTAAAACTGTCCTCAGGGGGTGGTAGACAATGGTCCTGTAAGTGTGGTTTGTATGATCTGAATTCTCAGGTGTATAGTAGAGCTGACAAGGGGCAAAGTTGTGGTCACTGTTTGGTCACAGCCAGCTACCCAGAGAGACAGAGTAGTTGAACCTGTGGGCTCAGGACCATAGTCACAGAGGACATCAAGCTCAATTGGCATAACATGCTACACAAAACATTGTTCCACCTCCTACTTTGGCGAGTAGTGACTGGGATCTTAAAAGCTTACAAGCAGCCATCTAGATGCAACGATGGGTCTCTCCTCATCCACAGCATAGAAGAATGAGGAAAACCAAAGATTCATGGAATGAATTAGTCCTAGTGACTGGTACACCATGCAATCCGCAGCCTATATGACTATGAGACCAGAAGAACTAGATGGTGCCTGACTACTGCTGTCAATCACTCAGAGGGGGATCTATGTTGGAGACCCTGGATAGAATGGGAGAACAATGTGGAACAAAACTCAAAATCATTTGGGAAAAAAAAGGAGGGTCCAGGTTTGGTGGTCTGATAGAGCTTGGTGGAATCACTGAGACTATGGTCCTGGCTGCCGTTCAGGTCTGGAATTGAACCCACACCAGTGGCTTCCAGCCAAGCAAAAGACAGGCATAGGAGTTGAACATTTACCTGAGGTAAATACACTCCTTGGACAGAACAATCATGGAAGAAAAAAAGGCTGTTTATGCACCGGGAGACAGCTCAGGGGGCAGGGGTGCATGGAGGGATGGACACAGGGAAGAGGTGACTGTCGGAAGGAAGTGGGAGGGGAGCTGTTGCATTGTGGTGAATTGTGGTCAATGTCATAAGACAAAGTGTTTGTGAACTGCTGTATGGAAAGTGAATTTGCTCTGTAAATTTTCACCCAAATTACAATAATAACAAAAGAAAACAAAACAAAAACTCTGTCTTAGTCCCTTTACAGTTTTCCAAGCAGCCCCTTTGACAATTACAATGTCCCTGTGAGGTAAGCAGGTTGAGGATTGCTGACCCCCATGTAACAGTTGGGCAAATTGACAAGAGTTGTTCAAAGTCACACAGTAGGAAGTAGCAGTGATGACACCAGAGTGAAATTCTTTTTACCATGTCTTTATAGGAAGTACTTTTTGGAGCTTCCATGTAGCTAATTGGAGAATGAGGATGATTTCCATTTATTAAGCAACTATTGCAATTCAGGCATTGGGCAGGGTACTTGATAGGCTGTCTAGGTTGGGCAGAACCTAATCTGGAGGGTGCTTTGATGAGTGAAGCTGGGAAAGTTTCCCATGTTCACCATCTGCAGTAGTTACATCCAATGACTGCATAGCACCAAACACTTTGAATATGTTATAGCCACTTAAAAGGTCACCTGGCTCTTACTCATTTGTTATTCCAAATCGGGGATTCAACTGTCCTTCTTACCAAGCAAGAAAGGATAAGTGAAGTCAGAGCTACACAGAACTTTTGTGGTGAGTAAAAATCAAAATCAAAACATCAAATTTGAATCTTCTCTAGGGGTCCCAAAAATACACAGACATTTGATAAATTGGGACAGGAATGGAGTAGGCAGGCAGAGAAAGGAGAAAAGAGGAAGGGAGGCTGATGGGGTTACTGCAAAGGGAAGAAGAATCTAGCAGGATGAAGCAGTCATGGATCCTGAACATCAGAAGGCAGTGGTGGCTCCTAGGACAGCCAATATTAGATACTCTGGCATTTTGGGTACATGTCCTGGATTAATAGCTCTGTGCATGTGTGTGAATTAAAAGAATAATATCACATAGATGCAATAATTGGTTTCTGTTCATCCAGAACAAAGAAGAATGAAGAAATAATTAGTCCAAGGGACTAGTGGACAATGACCCTTAGACCAGAAGAACTAGATGGTGTATGTTTACCACTTTTAACCATTTGGAAAGAGAGCAGAATAGGAGATCCTGGATAGAGTGGGGAAAAAATGTGTAACAAAACTCAAAATCATAAAAAATGACAAGTTTACTGGTTTAACAGAGCTGGTGAAACCCCTGAGACTATCACCCCTACTCACTCCCCGGGATTCCAGCCAAATAACAAATAGGTCTACAAGGCGAACATTTACACCAGGTAGGTACACTCCCTAGAACAACCAACCATGGGAGATCAGAAGGACAACATTTGCACAGGGAGATACCTCAGAGGCAGGAATACACAGGAAAGAAGGACACAGGGAACAGGTAACCACATGGAAGAAGGGGGAACACAGCTATTACATTGTTGGGATTGCAATCAGTGTCATGAAAAAAAAAGTGTATGAACTGTTGAATGGAAAACAAATTTGCTCTGTAAACTGTCACTCAAATCACAATTTTAAAAAGAGAGAGAGAGAGAGATGGAGCACAAAATTGAGTCACAATTTGAAGCCCAAGCTATTTGCTATGGAATAACAAAAGAGTATAAGAATGAGGGCATATTTTTCCTCTTACTTCATGGGAGCATTGTTCTATGATCAGTTAATTTCTTGCATTCAGATTCCAGATTGGTACTTTAATTTCAATATGTCACAGATTTCCAGGACTGAAGATAAGGGCAATTGTAAACATAATATTCAAAGGAAAACAGTTCTAGCCTGGAAGCAGGTCCCTGGTAGACTAGAACATGGAGCTATGAAGTCCCAGGTTAGCTGATATGGTGGTAAGTGACAACTGAGGGAGAAGGGCATTGTAAAAGATTGAATTTCTTGGTAGAACAGGTAGGGGCACAGGGTTATAGAAATGCAGTTAATAATGTTCATGTGACCTCAGTAATATAATCATGATACTGAAAACCACATCATCAGATTTATTCATGTTATCTCATTTCACCCTTTAAAAACTGTGCAAAGTTGTTTTATCCTGTCCACTTTCAAAATGGAACTCAAAGAGATTAAGCCATTTGCCCAAAATCATACACCAGAGAGATGGCATAGCTGGAATTTGAAGCAAGATCTAATTCTAAATAGCAAGCTGTGTCTTTTCTAATATATCAGAGAACCCCTAGAAGAAAAGTGGGAAGTGACCAAAAGGGCTCACATATGTATCTGCATCTGGCCTCAGTCCACTCTTCAATGCCTTTTTTCTCCTGTCTCTCAAGACCAATGGGACCTCTGGAACAGGTGGGTCATTCTTCTTCCCTAGACAGGGACTGCTCTGTAAAACTGACAAGGCATGTTTCCAAACTTAGCAATTGTAGACATATTTACATAGAGAAGCCTGGCATTTGCCATGATAAATGCCAAAGTGACATGTCCTGGCCCTTTGCCCATGGAAAAGAAAGCCTTTGTATCAGGAAAAGAGATAATGAAGAGATGCTTCAACAAAAGATGTAGGCCTATTGAAGAGCTCATTGAAGAAACAGCCCTATTCCTTCACTGGCCTATTAGGACCAAATGTTTAAAGAGTTGGTGTGACAGTTGGAACTGTGTGTCAACTTGGCTGGACCACAATTCTGTGTGCTTTAAGCAAATGTGATGTGGGTCGTTCCAATGATGGGATCAGATGTATATGTTTTGAACAGCCAATCCACTGAAAGGGAGTTTCCCAGGGGTATGGTCTGCTTCCAGTATATTTATGGATATCCTGGGAAAAGAGACACTCTTCTGTGGATCGGGATTCTGCCTACAACTGTTTGTGAGTGAACAATCCACTGTTTGGCCTAGAGATCTTGGATTTGTCATTCATGGTAGTCAACAGCCGGTGTACTGCCTGCCAGCCTTGAGCTCGTCAGCCCCTGCAGGAGCATGAGTCGGGAAAAGCCTCCAGCTTGACGTTTGATCCAAGAACTTTGGACTTAGCAGCTTCTATAAGTGTGTAAGCCGTCTTCCTAAGATAAATTCTCTTTTTTTTTCTCTCTCTCTATATAAGCTTTACTGGTTTTGCTTCTCTAGAGAACCCAGTCTAACACATTTGGTACCAAGAGTGGTTCTAGAGAGACAAAATAATAAGGATGGGCTTTATAAATTGGTTCTCCAATTTGATGAATCATAAAGGCACTGTTGACTCTGCCTCCATTAGTAAAGAGGGCCCTGCTAATCCGTGGCATGAGGTGACAACATTAATATGCAAAATAGCACCACCAATAGATCAAGTACTTGTGAGAAGTGAGGCTCTGGGTGATTGTATATTTGATACTTTTCTGCAATTTTATCAGCATGAGGAGTATAAGGAAGCTGGTTGGTTGGTCCTACTTATACTAGACAAGGTGGTGAAAGAGTGAGATGAGCACAGGGCTGCTGAGTCACAGCTTAAGTGCCACATAAAAGAGCTCAATGTTTCCAGTTGTGCTCTGAAAGAAAACCTTATTTCTTCTAGTAACGGAGCTGATATTGCCGAAAACCAAACCCAAAGTTGTAAGGGTGGCTGAATTACAATGTCAATTAAATTACCAACACAGAATGGTGTCTGAAGTTAATGTGAGGGCATTCGTTGGGAAAAAATGGGATCCTGAAACCTGGAATGGGGACATATGGGCAGATAGTCAGGAAGATCAGGATATGGAGCCTGTAAAGACTGTTGAATCCCTCCCATTTGACGGGATTACTTTAAAACCATTCTCCCCTCCACCTCAATTTGATGAGATTAACCCAGCTGTGCCTACTGGGTCATTGTCTGAGGCAGAGGCCATGAAAGACATTGCTGAATGTTCTCAGGAACTGCCCCAACCATCCATTATTGCTGCTAGACCTATAACTAAAGTTAAGTGCAAGTGAGCCCCAAAAGGTGAAATACAAAGTGTGACTGGGGAGGTGGTATGCTACACCTGAAAAGATCTACTTGATTTTGCTAACATGTACAGACAGAAACCTGGAGAATATGGGAATGGCTACTGAGCATATGGGATAATGGTTCAAGGAATATAAGATTGGATCAGTCTGAGTTTATTGATTTAGGCCTACTAAGTATTGATTTTGGGTCCGACTCGATGGCACATAACAACAACAACAACAACAAGAAGTATCGATTCTTCATTCAATGTTTCAGCTCGAGAGGTTAGGAAAGGATCTAATAGTTTATTTGGTTGGCTTACTGAAACATGGATTATGTGATGGCCTACCTTAAGTCAAGTTGAAGTACCAGACCTGCCTTGGTATAATGTAGAATAACATATCCAGAGGCTTAGGGAAATTGGCCTGTTGGAATGGATTTATCAGATTAGACCCCCAGAGCCAGAAATGGAGAGTCCAGAAGACACGCCTTTCAACAGTATGGTGAGGAATAAATTTGTGAAGGGAGCCCCAGCATCCTTGAAGACTGCTGTGACTGCTGTTTTATGTGAGCTAGATTTGACAGTGGGAACTGCCCTAACTGAACTAAGATGCCTAACTATGATGGGGCTGATTGGACCCCATGGTAGTAGGGACCAAGTGGCAGCAGTTAACTGACAAAGGCAAGGTTGGTGTGGTTACCATAATTGACAGCAGAGTCGGAACAATAATCAGAATACTCTGACTTATGTGGAATTATGACATTGGCTACTTGTGCACGGTGTTCCTAGTAGTGAAATACATGACAAACCTACTAAATATTTACTTGATCTGTATGTTGTTGTTGTTGTTATGTGCTGTCGAGTTGGACCCGACTCAGCGACCCCTCCTTGGGTTGCCGAGGCAGTATCACTACGGAAGTAGATTGCCCAACCTTCCTTCCGAGGAGTGGCTGGTGGATTTGAACCACCAGCTTTCTGGTTAGCAGTC
>NW_006921756.1:6206726-6213719 GCF_000298275.1 Orycteropus afer afer
CACATTGGGTCCCTGACATGTGGAGTAAGGGTTATTATGGTAGGAAAAGCCAAGTGGAAGCCATTAGAACTGCTTCTACCTACAAAAATAGTAAACCAAAAGCAATACTGCATCCCTGGAGGGGTTGGAGAGATTACTGTCACCATCAAAGACTTGAAGGACGCAGGCGTGGTGATTCCCACCACATCCCCATTTAATTCGCCTATTTGGCCTGTGCAAAAAACAGACAGATCTTGGAGAATGACAGTAGATTATCATAAACTTAATCAGGTGGTGATGCCAATTGCAGCTGCTGTTCCTGATGTGGTTTCCTTGCTAGAGCAAATTAGTACATCTCCAGGTACCTGATATGCAGCTATTGATCTGGTCAATGCCTTTTTCACAATACCAATTTCAAAGGACCATCAGAAGCAATTTGCCTTCAGCTGGCAAGGCAAACACTATACTTTCACAGTGCTTCCTCAGGGGTAAATCAGCTCCCCAGCACTATGTCATACTTTAGTCTGTAGGGATCTTGATTGCCTTTCCCTTCCATAAGACATCATTGTTGTTGTTATATGCCGTCGAGTCGGCCCCGACTCATAGCGACCCCTCCTTGGTTTCCCGAGGCAGTATCACTACGGAAGTAGGATTGCCCTACCTTCCTTCCGAGGAGTGGCTGGTGGGTTTGAACCGCCAGCCTTCTGGTTAGCAGTCAAGTGTTTTAGCCACTATGCTACCAGAGCTCCTTAAGACATCATACTGCTCCATTATATTGATGATATTATGCTGATTGTACATAGTAAGGAAGAAGTATCGATGTCTCTAGACTTATTGGTGAGACATATGCATGCTAGAGGTTGGGAAATTAACTCAATGAAAATTCAGGCACCTTCCACCGCAGTGAAATTTCTAGGGGTCCAATGGTGTGGGGCATGTTGAAATATTCTTACTAAAGTGAAGGATAAGTTATTGTATCTGGCTTACCCCACAACTAAAAAGGAGGCACAATGTCTGGTGGGCCTCTTTGGATTTTGGAGGCAACATATCCCTCATTTGGGTATGTTGCTGAGGCCTATTTATCAAGTGACTCAGAAAGCTGCTAGTTTTGAGTGGGGCCCAGAGCAACAGAAGGCTCTGCAACAGGTTCAGGCTGCTGTGCAGGCTATTCTGCCACTTGGGCCATATGATTTGGCTGATCCAATGGTGCTTGAAGTGTCTGTAGTAGATAGAGATGCTGTTTGGAGTCTTTGGCAGGTCCCTATTGGTGAATCGCAATGCAGACCCTTGGGATTTGGGAGCAAAGCCCTGCCATTCTCTGCAGATAACTACTTTCCTTTTGAGAAACAGCTTTTAGCTTGCTACTGGGCTTAGTAAAGACTGAACACTTAACCATGGGCCAACAAGTCACCATGAGGCCTGAGCTGCCCATCATGAACTGGGTGTTGTCTGACCCACAGAGTCATAAAGTTGCACATGCACAGCAGCACTCCATCATTAAATGGAAGTGGTATATCAAAGATAGGGCTCGAGTAGGACCTGAAGGCACAAGTAAGTTGCATGAGGAAGTAGCCCAAATGCCTATGGTCTCCACTGCATTCACATTACCTTCCCTCTCCCAGTCTGCATCTATGGTCTCATGGGGAGTTCCTTATGATCAGTTGACCAAGGAAGAGAAAACTCGTGCCTGGTTTACAGATGGGTCTGTGTGATATGCAGGCACCACTTGAAAGTGGACAGCTGCGGCAGCACTGCAGGTCCTTTCTGGGACTTCCTTGAAGGACAGTGGTGAAGGAAATCCTCCCATGCGCAGAACTTCAAGCTGTGCATATGGCTGTTCACTTTGCATGGAATAAGAAATGACCAGATGTGCGATTATATATGGATTCATGGGCTGTGGCTAATGGCTTGGCTGCATGGTCTGGGACTTAGAAGGAGCATGATTGGAAAACTGGTGACAAGGATGTATGGGGAAGAGGTATGTGGATAGATCTCTCTGACTGGGCCAAAGGAGTAAAGGTATTTGTGTCTCATGTGAATGTCCACCAAAAGGTGACCTTCGCAAAGGAGGACTTTAACAATCAGGTAGATAGGATGACACATTCAGTGGAAACCAGCCATCCTTTTTCCCCAGCTACTCCTGTCATTGCTCAGTGGGCTCATGAACAAAGTGGCCATGGTGGCAGGGATGGAGTTTATGCATGGGCTCAACAACATGGACTCCCACTTACCATGGCTGATTTGGCTACTGTCACTTCTGAGTGCCCAATCTGCCAGCAGCAGAGACCAACACTGAGTCTGCAATATGGAACAATTCCTTGGGGTGATCAGCTCAGCAACGTGATGGCAGGTTAATTACATTGGACCACTTCCATCATGGAAAGGACAGCGTTTTGTTCTTACTGAAATAGGTACTTATTCTGGATATGGATTCACCTTCCCTGCATGCAATGTTTCTGTCAAAACTACCATCGTGGACTTAAAGAATGCCTTATCCACTGTCATGGTATGCCACACAGCATTGCTTTGGATCAAGGGACTCACTTTGCAGCAAATGAAGTGTGGCAATGGGCCTATGCTCATGGAATTCACTAGTCTTATCATGTTCCTCATCATCCTGAAGCAGCTGGCTTGATAGAACAATAGGATGGCCTCCTGAAAACACAATTATGGTGCCAGCTAGGTGGCAATACCTTGAAGGGCTGCAGCAATGTTCTCCAGGAGGCTGTATATGCTCTAAACCAGTGTCCGTTATATGGTGCTGTTTCTCTAATAGCCAGGATTCACGGGTTCAGGAACCAAGGGATAAAAACAGGAGTGGTACCACTCACTATTACCCCTAGTGACCCACTCAAAAAATTTTTGCTTCCTGTCCCTGCCCTATGTTCTGCAGGTCTGGAGATCTTAGTCCCAAAGAGAGGAACACTCCCACTTGGAGACATACTACTGATTGCACTGAACTGGAAATTAAGAATGCCACCAGCCGTTTTGGTTTCCTCATGCCTCTGGATCAACATACAAAGAAGGGCATTACTGTACTATCTGGTGTGAAAGATCCTTATTACCAAGGGGAAATTGGATTGACATTACATAACGGAGGTAAAGAAGAATATGTCTGGAATACAGGAGATTCTTTAGGATGTCTCTTAGTACTACCATGCTCTGTGATTAAAGTCAATGGAAAATTACAACAACCCAATTCTGTTATGACTACTAATGGCACAGACCCTTCAGAAATGAGGGTTTGGGTCACACCATCAGGCAAAGAACCATGACCAGCTGAGGTGCTTGCTGAGGGTAAGGGCAATACAGAATGGGTGGTGGAAGAAGGTAGTTCTGAATATCAGCTACAACCACATGACCAGTTGCAGAAATGAAGACTGTGATTGTTATATTTCTTCATTGTATATGTGCATCAAGTATTTTTGTTTCCTTCTATTATGAACTGTGAAATGTAAATAAGATTAATGCATTTCGGTTGTACATGTGTTAGCAAATCATGTTAGGTGCAAATATGACTTTATAATTGTCCTTATTTAGAGACTATATGTAGTTAAGAAGATGTGTACAACTGCCAAGTTGACAAGTGGTGGACTGTGATAGTTGGAGCTGTGTGTCAACTTGGCTGGACCACAAATCTGTGTGCTTTAAGCAATTGTGATGTGGGTTGTTCCAATGATGGGATCAGATACATGTTTTGAGCAGATAATCCATTGAAAGGGAGTTTCCCTAGGGGTGTGGCCTGCTTCCAGTATATTTATGGACATCCTGGGAAAGAGACACTCTTCTGTGGATTGGGATTCTGTTGTACTGCCTACAACTGTCCATGAGTGAACAATCCACCATTTGTCCTAGAGATCTTGGATTGATCATTCGTTGTAGTCACCAGTCAGTATACTGCCTGCCAACCTTGAGCTCATCAGCCTCTGAAGGAGCATGATTCAGGAAAAGCCTCCAGCTTGAAGTTTGATCCAAGAACTTGGGACTTGCCAGCTTCTATTAGTGTGTGAGCCATTTTCCTAGGATAAATTTCTCTTGTTTTTCTTTTTCTCTATATAAGCTTTACTGGTTTTGCTTTTCTAGAGAAGCCAGTCTAACAAAGTTGGGTTGGGGGATGCTGGCATGTTAAAAGATCATGACTTTAGAGGCAAATCAACCTGCATTTGAGTTCTGGATTCACTGCTTACTAGCTGAGTGTCTCTGGTTGAATAACAATCTCTCAAATCCTCAGGTTTTTCATCTGTTAAGTAGGATAACAATAAAACTATGGAAGGAGTTTTTTAAGGATTAAATGAGACAATTTTGGCAAAGAACTTAGAACATTTAAATAGACACTAAATAAATATCAGCTCCACTACCTATATTCCTAAGTCTACCTATGACACTGAAAATTGTATCCCTATTCAATGATGTATTCCCAGCATCCAGAACAGAGCCTAAGACATAGAAGGTTCTCAATAAATGAAAATTTGATAGGAAGATAGATAGAATCTAGAAGAGTGGTGAGAAAAACAATTAGGGGTTATATTTAACTTACATTTGAATCCCAGCTCCATCACTTTCTACCTACTGTGTGACTTTGAGCAAATTACTTTCTCTTTCAGCTTCAATTTCCATATGGGTAAAATGGAGATAATACTAACTTTCTAGGCTTTTGTATAGATGGAAGTTTAGATATATAAAGATGCTTAGTTGAGACTTGAAAGCTGAGTGGATTTTTTCCTTCCTTCCTACTTTCTTCCTTCCCTCCCTCCATTTATTCATCCATTATAGATTGATTCACTCATATGCTACTTGAAGATTTATTATAGCTAAGCACAAGCAGGGCAGGGTCTAAGTAAGATTGTGAAGTCTTCAGAGCTTATCTCAACTTCATAGACTGTCATAAGAACTCTTACATGATATAGTCATGATATAGTCAAACCCCACATTTTACAGGTGTGGAAATTGAGACTTACAGAAGAGATGAAAGTACTAATTTCAAATCATTCAGGTACAACCAATAGAGCCAGACAGAACTTCAGAGGTTCCTACTGTTCTACGTCTCATTGTGTTGTAACATACCGCCCCTTCTTCAGCTAGACTTTTTTTTTTTTTTTTAAATATTCTTTATTTCTTTTTTTTTTAAATTTGATTTGGGTGAAAGTTTACAGAGCAAATTCACTTTCCATACAGCAGTTCACACATACTTTGTTTCATGATGTTGACTAGAATTTACCCCAATGCAACAGCTCCCCTCCCACTTCCTCCTGATAGTTACCTCTTCCCTGTGTCCATCCCTCCATGCATTCCTGCCCCCTGAGCTGTCTTCCTGTGCATAAAACAACCTTGTCCCATGCTCCCCAAGTAATCTAATACTCTCTTAACTTCCTCCATTCTGATTATCCAAACATGCTTTTGAGGATGGTTCAGAAATTGATACATACCAAGATAAATAACTCAAGTGTTGCATACAGGAGAAGCAGGGCAAAGGAATGAAGCTTTACATGACAATACTTTATGACATAATTAACTCTATTTATTTCCACTACAAAGTCTAAATCTTTCTAACACAGAGGTGTAAGGAGGAGGAAGCATCTGAATTAGGAAAACCAACCTAAGATAAATAAATAAACCAAATTTGTTACCATTGAATCAATTCTGACTTATAGTAACTCTATAAGATAGGGTTTCCAAGGCTACAATCTTTAAAGGAGCAGCCTGTCTCATCCTCCACCTCTCTGAGTTAGCAGGGTCCTAAAATCTAATCCAAGAAACCCTAGTGGTTCAGTGGTTAAGAGCTTGCCTGCTAACCAAAAGGTTGGTGGTTCAAACCCACCAGACGCTCCACAGGAGAAAGATGGGGCAGTTGCTTTTGTAAAAATTTACAGCTTTGGAAACTCTACAGGGCAATTCTACTCTGCCTTATAGAGTCACTATGAGTTGGAATTTGACTTGAGGCAATACATGTTTTTTTTTAAATCTGATTCAGTCATGTGGCTTGTTCAGTTTGTAAAAAAGAACTTTTTATAAGCAACAGAAATAGCCACAGAGAAATGTGCAGGGTTATACACTAATATAATTTCCAACAGGTGGCATCATCTTTTCCTGTGACATAGATGCCCAGGTCTAAAACAGACAAACCAGGTGTCAAACCAAAGAAACCATACCTGTTCTGCCAAGTGATTCTAACTCATACTGACCCTACAGGACAGAGTAGAACAGCCCTGCAGGTTTCCAAGGCTGTAAAATCATTATGAAAGAAGACTATTACATCTTTCCTCTGCAGAGTGTTTGGCAGGTTTAAACTACCTACATTTTGGTTAGTAGGCACGTGCTGGAGGCACCTTGCATGGTGTCAGTCACAGAGGCTGTGTTGTTATTGCATTAAGATGACCCTCTTTATTCAAAGAGGTGCTGCAGTTCCCCATGTTGCTGTTACATTATGGAGGCTCCAGGTGAAAAGCTCTTCAAAGCCCACAGGACAGTTAGAACCTTGACATTAATAACATCTGCCTGAACCTTAGGTTTTTATAATAATAATCAGAGATGTTATCCATATGGAGGAGCTTTACACATTGTTATCCACATTTTATTGATGAGGATTTCCTATGAGGTTCAAAGATGCTTTATGACATAGTTGGGAGGTAACAGGGCCAGGATCTAAACCAAACTCTATCCCACAAAGAGATCCTGGGACAATATTGCATCCCAGGATACATCCCAGCACTAGAATTGGTGTGTACACTTCATTTCCAGGTGAATCTGTCCAAACATCTGTGCCAGGCATGCAATCCACTTTATTAGACCTTAAGCATGCAAGACATCTTTCAGGACTCAGAGTCACATGACAAAAATGAGAATATGGCTTACTCTGTAGAGTCTGTCTGTTTCTACCAGTCTGTTAGTTTGTCATACTGTGGTGGCTTGCCTGTTGCTGTGAGGCTGGAAGTTATGCCAACAGTATTTCAAGTACCAGCAGGGTAACCCATGGTTGTTGTTGTTGTTGTTGTTATGTGCTGTCGAGTCGGCCCC
>NW_006921756.1:6213819-6225827 GCF_000298275.1 Orycteropus afer afer
ACTCATAGCGACCCCTCCTTGGGTTTCCGAGGCAGTATCACTACGGAAGTAGGATTGCCCAACCTTCCTTCCGAGGAGTGGCTGGTGGGTTTGAACCGCCAGCCGTCTGGTTAGCAGGCAAGTGTCTTAGCCACTATGCTACCAGAGCTCCCATGGTAGACAGGTTTCAGTGGCACCTCCAGAATAAGACAGACTGGGAAGAAGGAATGGGCCATCAACTTCTGAAAAAAAAAATGGATGCTGAAAACCTTATGAATAGCAATTAAACATTGTCTGATATAGTGCTGGAAGATGAACCCCTTAGGTCAGAAGACACTCAAAATATAACTGGGAAAGAGCTACCCCCTCAAAGTAGAGTTGATCTTAATGATATGGATGGAGTAAAGCTTTGGGGACCCTCTTTTGCTGAAGGGGCATGACTCAAAATGAGAAGAAACAGCTACAAATATTCATTAATAACCAGTAGGTGGAATGTACAAAGTTTGAATCTAGGAAAATTGGAAGATGTCAAAAATGAAATGGAACGCATAAAGATTGATATCCTAGGCATTACTGAGATGAAATGGACTTGTATTGGCCATTTAAAATCTGACTATCATGGTTTACTATGCTGAGAATGACAAATTGAAGAGGAATAGCATTGAATTCATTGTCAAAAAGAACATTTCAAGATCTATCCTGAGGTACAATGCTGTCAGTGATAGGATACTATCCTTATGTCTGCCAGGAAGACCAGTTAATACTACTGTTATTCAAATTTACACCCTAAATACTAAAGCCAAAGATGAAATTGAAAATTTTTACCAACTTCTGCAGTCTGAAATTGACCAAACATGCAATCAAGATGTATTGATAATACTGGTGATGAGAATTCAAAAGTTGGAAACAAAGAATTAGCTACAGTATTGGAAAATATGCTCTCGGTGATAGAAATGATGCAGGAGATAAAATTCTAGAATTATGCAAGACCAACAACTTATTCATTGCAAATACCCTTTTCAACAACATAAACGGCAGCTATACACGTGGCCCTTGCTGGATGAAATACACAGGAATCAAACTGACTACTTCTGTGGAAAGAAGAGATGGACAAACTCAATATTATCAGTCAAAACAAAGCCAGGAGCTGACTGTGGAACATTCCATCAATTGCTAATATGCAAGTTGAAGCTGAAGCTAAAGAAAAGGGAAACAAGTCCACAAGAGTCAAAACATGACCCTGAGTATATCTGACCTGAATTCAGACACCAACCGAAGAACAGATTTGACACATTAAACACCGTGAATGAAGACCAGACCGGCTGTGTGGTGACATCAAGAACACTATAAGTGAAGAAAGTACAGTGTCATTTAAAAGATAGGAAAGGAGGAAAAGACGAAAATGGATGTCAGAAGAGACTCTGCAATTTGCTCTTGAACAAAGAATAGCTAAAAAGAATGGAGGATATGATGAACTAAAAGAGCTGGACAGAAGATCTTAAATGGCAGCTTGCGATGACAAAGTAAAGTATTACAATGAAATGTGCGAAGACCTGGAGTAAGAAAACCAAAAGGGAAGAA
Source organism: Orycteropus afer afer (assembly GCF_000298275.1). Taxonomy (NCBI): domain Eukaryota; kingdom Metazoa; phylum Chordata; class Mammalia; order Tubulidentata; family Orycteropodidae; genus Orycteropus; species Orycteropus afer. The sequence continues at coordinate 6,215,380 of NW_006921756.1, forward strand.
CTCAGCATTTCTCAAGCTGAAAGAACTGAAGAAAAAATTCAAGCCTCGAATTCCAATATTAAAGGTAGTGCCTAAGGCATGTGACTACTAACTAGAAGGCTGGCAGTTCAAACCAACCAGCCACTCCTCGGAAGGAAGGCTGGGTAATCTACTTCCATAGTGATACTGCCTCAGAAACCCAAGGAGGGGTTGCTATGAGTCAGATCCGACTCAACGGCAGTGAATTTGGTTTGGTTTATGGGCAAAATAGAAGGCTGCTTCCTGGAAGAAGTGCATCCAAGATCCCCTTAGAAGTGAGAATGGCCAGACTTCGTCTCACTCTACTTTGGGCATATGGTCAGAAGGGACCATTCCCTGGAGAAAGATCTTATGTTTGGTGAAGTGGAGGGTCAGAGAAAAAGGGGAAGACCCTCAATGACATGGATTTATACAGTGCCTGCAATGATGGTCTCAAGCATAGCAAAGATTGTGAGGGTGGTGCTGGACTAGGTAGAGTTTCATTCTGTTGTACATAGGGCACCTATGAGTTGGAGCTGACGCACTGGCACCTGACAACAACATAGAGTTTGAGAATTAAGTGAGAATAATCTTAGCCCTGTTTTGGTACCTAGTAAATATTCACTTAATGATAGGGGAAAATGAGAAGGAAAAAAAAAAATATATATATATTCAACTCTATATTCCCAGGTGCTCTTCATTATGTACCACACAGACACTTCATGGCCAAGAGACAATGTTAAGAATCAGTAAAGCAGAATAATTAGAACAAGTGCTCTGATCCATTCTACCTTTTCCAGATCTCTTGTCTACCACTAGTTAGCTGTGTGATCTTGGAAAATTATTAACCTCTCTGCCTCAACTTCCTCATGTGGAAAATGGGGATTGTAAGAATTAAATGAGTTAATACACAAAGTTCTTAAAATAATGCTGGCACCAAGTAGTCAATACAAGTTAGTTAATTATCATCATCTCCCTAAATGTGTGAAGCTCCATCCTTCCTCTGTACCTTTGTTCCTGCTGTTCTATCCATCAGGAGCACCATTCTTTTCCCTATGTTTAGCTCAATATCCACCTTTCCCATTGCCCTTCCTCATTCTCCCATGTCTCAGAATTCATTTTACTCAGTCAGTAAAGCTATCTGGTAGTTTTTGGCATTTGTTCTTTCTCATCCCTGACCACATTGTGATGTGAACACTTTGTGCTTTGTCCCTGCCCCTAAACCCTGGATCCCTAGCCTAGGGCACAGGCCTGTCCCACAGAAGGCATTCAATGAACATTTGCTGAATGAATACATAAATGAATAAATACACCTTTTCTGATCCTTCATGCACATCATTTACAAGAAATGTTCACATTACTGAATGATAGCTGGATCAAAAAGTAAGGGAGTGGAAGAAAGAACAATAGACTAGGATGCTGGTGACTTGTGTTCTGACTTCAGCTTTGCCACTTATCAGGTGGCAATATTTCTAGCTCTCTGTTTTATTGGTAAAATTAAGTGGTTGGATAAGCTAAAGTCTGAGAGCCCTCCTAGCTCTAAGCTATGTATCAGAAGGCAAAATGAGCTTACATCTGTGTTTATAGAATGTTGGTTTATTTCCACAAGCACCAGTGCCAGGCTTTGTGCCAGGAACTGGGACACAGATAAATGACACCTAAATCTCCACCTAGGAGTAAATATGTCACTTTGAAGACAGGTGCACCTGACCTGAGCCATGGCATTTTCAGTTGCCTCATATGCATGTGACCCGGACAATGAATAAGGACAACTAATGAGTTGATGCCTTTTAATTGTAGTGTTGGTGAAGAATATTGAAACTACCATGGTCTGCCAGAAGAATGAACAAATCTGTCCTGAAAGAACTGCAGCCAGGATGTAGTACATAGGGCACTTATGAGTTGGAGCTGACACACTGGCACTTAACAACAACACAGAGTTTGAGCATTAAGTGAGAATGCTCCTTAAAAGTGAGAATGGCAAGCCTTGGCCTCACCTACTTTGGTCATGTTGTCAGAAGGGATTGGTCCCTGGAGAAGGATATCATGTTTGGTAAACTAGATGGTCAGTGAAAAAGGAGATAGACTGATACAGTAGCTGCAATGATAGGCTCAAGCATAGCAAGGATTGTGAGGATGGTGCAGGACTGGGCAGTGTTTCATTGTGTTGTATATACGGTTGCTATGAGTCAGAGCCATCTTGGTTGCAGCCAACAACAATAGTCACCATCCACTAGGATGCAGAACTTAATGGAGAACACAAACTTGCAAACTAATGGCTACATGGAAAGAAAGGAGCAGAGGGAAACACAGAGGGCGGACTTAATTCCTAGGGCAGGGGGATTCAGTGAAGGCATCTCAGAGGAGGTAAAGTCAGTCTCTGTGGTAAATCTCCCATATAGGCAAGTTAGAGAAGGAGGGGATGGATCAACAATGGGTTCCAAGTGCAAACTTGAAGCATTTGGAAAGAATTCTATACCTTCTAGTTTAAGACTTACCACTCCTCAGGGATATAATTTCCCTCTGGCATTCTTTTCAATTCCTTGATCACAGCTTGGGGCTTGGGGACTACTTTTCCCTGGGGGTGGCTCTATTTTAAGGCTGGGGGCCAAGGTAGGCGGGCTATGCATAGGGTCACTGTGGTAGTTAAATTTGTGTCTAATTGTCTGGGCCTGGTTGAGTGGCTGGGAAGCTGCTGGTAGTTATTCCCCATGATGAGACTGCCAATCAACTCCATGGTGGGATCTACCACAAGCAGCTGAGTAGCTGTCTTTGGGATGTGGTCTGCTTCCTGTATATAAAGAGAAGCCTTGGGGTAGTTGCTGGCTTATGGCATGCTTGGACCCTGCGTGTAGCCAAGTCATTGTTCAGCAGCCTGTCATGTTCTGCCAACCTTGGGACTTACAATGGACTTAAATTAATGGCCTGCCATGTGGTTTGGTAACATCAGGACTGTGCCTTTTCACTTGTCAACCTTGAGCTTGTCAGTCTCAGCAGCCAGTAGCTGCCTGAGTGAAGAAAAGCCTCTAGCTCTAGTGGGCTGGGAGCAGGAGGCAGACCTGAAGCCCAAGGTTGAGGGGCTTTCACACAGCCCCTAGAGCCTGGCACTTGGAACTCAGACTTCTAGTCTCCTGAACCATAAGAATAAACTTCTGTTTGTTAAGGCCATCCCATTTGTGGTATATTCTTGTCAGAGTGGTACTAGGTAACCAGAACAGTCTCTATGACTGGGAGATGACTCGACAGCACCTAACAACAACAACAATGATCACACTATGACCCTTACCTTGTCAGTGCCTTCCCTGTCCATTCTTCCCACTCCAATCCTGTTAACTCTTATTCATTCTTTAGAGCTCAGTTCAAAAGTCACTTCCTCAGAAAAGCTTTTCTGATGCTCCTGGTTAGGTCAAGTTTTCCTAGCACCCTGTTCTCCTTCATTACACTGTTCAATAATTAACTATATACTTAATGGTTTAATATTTGTCTATCCTGCTAGAAAAGAGCTCTGGTGATACAGTGGTTAAGGCATTCAGCTGCTAACCCAAAGGCCAATGGTTTGAACCCACCAGCCACTCCATGGGAGAAAGATGAGGCAGTCTTCTTCCATAAGGATTTATAGCCTTGAAAACCATATGGGGCAGTCCTACTCTGTCCTATATAGGGTCACTATTAGTTAGAATCCACTTGATGGCATTGAGTTTGGTTTGGTTTTGGTACTCTGCCAGAATGAAGCCTGCACAAGGGGCAGGAACTCTTTCTTATCCCAAATGTTACCTCTAGTGCTATGCCTTGTATATTGTAGGCTCTTAATAAATATTTGCTGAATGAATGGATAGAGGGACTAGGACGGGGTAGAGAATGGGAGGTAGCATTCACCTTTTTCTTTAATTCCACTTTTCAGGCTATTATTTCCTCTGCCATTACATTAAAATCCATAATTCCTCTGAAATTGATGTTTTTCAGCTGCTTCACCTTTTCCCTTTATTCTATACTAACCTCAATTGAGCCTTTAGAGCTTTGAGTGCTAAATACAGGTTTGTATAATGAGAGAATAAATGAATATTGTCCTAAACTTCCCACTGCATTGACTTGCCAAACCCTTTCCTACACCTCAGGTTCTACAAATTCCCAAATTACCTCCCAGGGTATCCCACTGTAGTCAGACAGCCGAGTCCTTCAATGTGACTGATTTCAGATAAGAGTTAATAGGAAAGCAATCTGATCAGGGCAAGCTCACACTGAAGTATGAATGAATGATCATCTTTTAAGTTTTTTCTTTCTTTCCTTTCATTTTATTTTTAAAAGGAAACTTGCTTAATCCAGTGAATACTCAAACAATTCACTGTCGAGTCGATTTTGACTCATAGCGACCCCTCCTTGGGTTTCTGAGGTGGTATCTCTATGGAAGTAGATTGCCCACTCTTCCTTCAGAGGAGTGGTTGGTGGGTAAACTGCCAGCCTTCTGGTTAGCAGTCAAGTGCCTTAGGTATTACACCACCAGAGCTCCCTAATCTAGTGAACAGGGTGCTATAAACATAAAAACCAAATAAACCAAGCCCATTTCCATCAAACCAAGCCCAATTCTGACTCATAGTGATCCTTTAGGACAGATTAGAACTGCCCCTTAGGATTTCCAAGGCTGGAATCTTCATGGAAGCAGACTGCCCCATCTTTCTCCCATGGAGAAGCTAGTGAGTTTGAACCAATGCCCTTTTGGGTAGCAGCCAAATGCTTAACAACAGCACCACCACAGATCCTACTATAAACTTCCAAAAAAAAAAAAAAAAAAAAACCAAAACCAAACTTATTGCCATTAAGTCAATTCTGACTCATAGCGACCTCCATAGGGTTTCTAAGGCTATAAATCTTGACAGAAGCAGACTGTCTTATCTTTCTTCTACAGAGCAGCTGGTGGTTCAAACTACTAACCTTTTGGTTAGCAGCCAAATGTCTTAATCACAGCACCACCAGAGCGCCTAACTATAAAGTTACTGAGGTGAAAATACCTTTCTTAGCATCATCCCACAAAAAACAAAATGCTTTCTCAAAAAAGCTAGAAAACAGGTTCTTAGAGAATACTTAGACCATGTCTTCCCTCCTAGAAATGAAGAAAGAGAAACCTAAAAAGGCCAAACGACACCCAGCAAATCAATGTTAAAGATGGGGCTGGAACACAGGCCTCCTGGCACTGACCTAGGGCTCCAGCTCTTGGCATATTTGTGCTGTGCTTCTCAGCAGTTTGTGAATGGAGTCTTCGGGCCCTCCCTTTGCTCCTGCTTCCTTGGCCTTCTCTAGCAGCCTTGGCCCCACCTTTCCTTCTCTGAGTCCCAGTGACAGCCTGCCTGCTGCAGCTGCCCTTGCTGAGCACTAACTCTTCAAATAGCTTTGCTGCCTTTCACTGATTCATCCACTTTCCATCTGCTTTCAGATTTCTTCCGAAAACCCCAGCATTTCTGCTGTTCCCTGAGCTCTGTCAATCCTCCTCTCCTGCTAATGGGCCCAATAAACAGCTGCTCTAATTTAGCCTTCACCACTTTCTGAGATTCGCATCACCTCTTTTCATTCTTTTACAATTTTGATTCCACTAATTTTGGAGAATTAAGTAGGTATGAAAGAGCAAAGTGAGCCAATTATGACTTTCCTGAGGAATTCTGATAACAGCATTCACATGGCATTTAGCTCGGTGAGGGATCCCTGAGCACCTAGTATGTGCAAAGTGTTGTGTAAGCATGGAAGGATAGATGAAGAAACGGAAGGTACTGCTGAATCCTCCTGGTCACTGACATAAGAAATACACCCATACGCTACTAAAAGAAAATTAAAAAGGATGTCTATTTAGGTTAAAAAAAAAAAGTGGAATTATGACAATAACATGAATTAAGAACTTGTGTTGTGTTGCAGGATGCTAAAATGGAGGTTTCATCAGAGGCACCAGGAAACAATGGCTGCTGTATTCTGAAGAAATGTCAGTTTATACAGAATTTCCATGAACATATCTGGAAATTGATTATAAGATTCTTGAAACCCCTCACCCACTTCAGGAATATAATGAAAAGAGGGTTATAAATGAAAGAGAAGGTTTTGTAAGGGAGGTTTTTAGGCCTAGACATGCCACTAGGAGCCCTAGTGGCACAGTGGTTAAGTGCTTGGCTGCTTAATGAAAAGGTCGGCAGTTTGAACCTACCAGCTGCTCTGCAGGAGAAAGATGTGACAGTCTGTTTCCGTAAAGATCAAAAGATCACAGCCTTGGAAACCCTGTGATGCAGTGCAATTCTCCTCTGTGCTACAGGATTGCTGAGTCAGAGTTGACTGCATGCATGGCTGTGAGTTTTGAGTTTGGGAGCTGCCACACGCCCAAAGGAGGGAAAAGAGGTACTTTTCCTTTTGCCCTTGTTCAGGGATAGGACCTTCCTCAATGGGACCACTGAAGAGTTTAATGTTATTTCCCCACAGTGGAGGCACAGTTTATTCTAACTCCTTCCTGAGAAACCCAGTGAGCAAGAGACTGTGGAAAAGTGAACAGCACTGAGAATGGCCTATGTGTCTTCTATGATAAGAGATTCACAAGCAGATGTGGGATGCATGACAATAGAATCACTTTGGTGCCAAAAGGACTCTTGCACAGAGTCTGTGTACAATGGGCCACCAGAAAAATTGGAAAAAGGGGGCAGCAACAGTGGGAGGAACAGAATTCATTCCCCATGTGGTAGTTGTAGTCAAGCAGAAAAGCTTTCAAAGAACCAATGGAAGCACCCACTAGAGAAGGAATTAGTTGTAAACATCTGTCAGTCACACGGAGCCAGCAGTCAGCTTAGAAGAGTGCCAGGCAAGTGAGATTCTTCTGTTCCTTCCACATTCCTTTTCTTCTTCCACTTCACCCTTGGTGAACTCTCAGGAAGAGATGAGTGAGAAACAGAGAAAGATCACTACTCTCCTCCTTCTATGTAAGCTGTTTCTTGGAAGCAGGCCTTGACGGGGGTGGGGTGGGGTGGTGGTGGTGGTGTTGGGAGTGGTGGACAGCTAGGGGTAGTGGAGGTATAGGGGAAGAGGACTACACTAAATCAAGTTCAGAGTTTGATCATTGTATGGTGTTGGTAAAATTAGTAATTTTAATTACTAAATTGAATGTTAATTAAAGTGATTGGAGGACTTCGTATTACCTAAAAGGGGAATTTGCATCCAGGTCAGGGGAAGGTTTACCCCTCTGGATAGTCTGAAGCATGGGAAGGAGACAAAAGGAAAGCTGCTTTTATGAAGACACTCTGAGTTCTACATATTGTATCAGTGAATTGGCTGTACACATATTAACATACTTAATACAGACAACCACCCTAGAGAGAAGTAATATTATTATCCTCATTTCATTAAATGAGGAAGCAGAGTCATAAGGAGATTAAGTTACTCACCCAAGGTCACAAGCTAGTCAAATATAAGCACTTGTAAATGCTATAAACTTCCTATGGGTGGGACTATATTTGATCCCTAGCTGTATGCTGAGAGCTCTGCAGAGTGCCATGGGTTCAAAAGGGATGACATAAATATTGTTTGTGGGTTTGGTTTCAGAATTCTGTGTTAACAATAAGTGCATGAGAGAAGTTTTAGGCCTTTAAGAGCAGCCAGCTGGAGCTGAGAGAGTTCTATGAGAATTTGTCAGGACCCATCTCAGAGGTTCCTGGCTCCATTTCTGGCCTCCTGGCCAGGCCATACCAACCATGTCCACATATCTATCTGTTCCTTAGGACACGATTTTACAATCTGCCCAATTTCAGTGTTGCTTTCATATTGCTTTTGCACTCTCCTCTGTCTCCTCTCATCCTATCCCCTATTTTATGACCCTCAAATTATGTTTTGACACACAAAGCCATAACATAATAATGTTCAACAGCCTTTTCTCTGGAACCTCAAGAATCTAGAGAGAAATGTCTAAACAAAGTCATGTCATTTAAGACCTGGAGGAATTTTACAGATTATCTGGATCAACTTCTCACTTTAGAGATTTAGAAAGTCTGAGGCTCAGAGAGGGGAAGTAACTTGATGAAGTTAGCACAGATGTTCGTTTCAGAGAAAGGCCCAATCCTAACAATAAGTGCATGAGAAAGGCTTTAGGCATGAGAAGGCAGGAATACCATGTGATGTGCTACCACTGAGTGTTTGCGAAAAACGTCTTTTCTGGTGAGATTCTTAAGTTGTGTGCAAAGGTCCACACTGATCAAATTGGAGGGGAAGCCACTGTGTTTTATGACCCCAGTCACTTCCAAAAAAGATATGGTGAGCCTTTTTTTTTTTTTTTTTTTTTTGCAAATCTTGTCAGCACTGTTGACCAAAATTGAACAAGTAGGACAAACTAATACGAAGTTATTGAGGAGTAACGCATTATTATGTTCAACCCTACAATGGTCTTATAAGGAAGCCATTAACATTTCTATTTTATGAATGAGGAAATGAATGTGCTGAGAAGTTAGATAATCTGCCCAAGGTCACATAACTGATAGATGGGGTAAATAGAGATTTGAAGTCAGGTATTATCTGATTCCAAAGCCCCAGTTCTTTCAGTTGTGTGGCTTGAAAACTGATTTCATAGGTCATCGCTAAGATAAATTTGTTGATTGAAAGCTAAGAAAGTAATGATAATATCACTGGAATAAGTAAATAACTGCCCCATGAAGCTACTCTGAGGAATTAACACATGTCCATCCATTCACTTGTTCATTGAAAATTTATTGAGCATCTACTAACTGTCAGGCACTGTGCTAGGCAGTAAGGATCCAAGTTTGGGGAAAAAAGGCTTGGCCCTTATGGAGCTTACATTCTGGTGGGAGGGGCAGGGTGATCAAGCAACAACAAAATGAGCAAGATAGTATCAGATAATAGTATCAGATACAAAGAAAATAAAAGAGTGATGTGATAGAAAGTGGGAGGGGGACAGACAAGTTAATTAAATAGAGTGGTCAGTAAAATCCTCTTGGAGGACGAGTGAAGGGTATGGATATTGTCACAAATTCCACCTTATTGCAAATACTATGCCGCCAGCAGTACTGACGTTCCTGGACCAGGAATCAACATTGCCTCCAATACTCAGGCCTCCCAGTTCCCCACCTTAGAATGTGAGCCTTGATCATAGGTCTGTGATCTTGCTGCAGAAGAGACTGGGTAAGTGAGTTTACTAACTTCTACTTTGAGGTACAAGGATGCAGGAAGAAAAATGTTCCAAGGGGTTCCAAAAAAAAAAAAACCAAACTTGCTGCCGTTGAGTCGGATTCCACTCTCATAGTGACCCCTTCTTGGGTTTCCGAGGCGGTATCACTACAGAAGTAGATTGCCCAACCTTCCTTCCAAGGAGTGGCTGGGGGGCTTGAACCGCCAGCCTTCTGGTTAGCAGTCAAATGCCTTAGTCACTATGCTACCAGAGCTCCAAGGGGTTGTTGTTGTTGTTGTTATGTGCCGTCGAGTCGGCCCCGACTCACAGCGACCCCTCCTTGGGTTTCCAAGGCAGTATCACTACAGAAGTAGATTGCCCCATCTTCCTTCCAGGGAGTGGCTGGTGAGTTTGAACCGCCAGCCTTCTGGTTAGCAGTCAAGTGCCTTAGCCACCATGCTACCAGAGCTCCCTCCAAGGGGTTAGGAAGCCTGAAAATATGACACATACCCACTAAGGATGGAGTATACCCAGCACAGTGCCTGGGATCCACCGGATGCTCAGTGAAGATGAATTTGTTTTCTTGCTTCAGTTGCACAGACTTCCATCCATCTGATCCTGAGCTCTAGGGAGGTATTAATAATGCTGTATCAGTTTATGAAAAGGCCACTACGTACTATTTAAGGCTCCCAGGGAGGAATCATAAATTCAGTCCATGCTACAGACACCTTTCAGAGAGACAGGCTGCTAACTGGGATTTTGACTCAAAGCAGGAATAGCATACTTGGCATTTGCCTAAATCTAGTCCATTCCAGAGGTAGAGTAACCTAATTAAATGTGGTGAGTTGAGAATGAAGCCTCAAATAATTGTGGATCCATCAGAAAAGAATTTTGATTGAAGCAGAAACACGGAAATACAGATTAAGGATTTTTAGTGAATAGATGAAGAGTAATACAACAACTGGTCTTGCTGCCCTAATCAGTATGCTTGGGCTCTAGACAGTAGTGCTTAGTTCTATAACTGGATTTATGTCCCATTTTCCTGATTTGCATTTAAATTCCCTTTCTCTACCACCTCCCTTCCTGCCCTTTGGGACCAGAGTTGAGCCCTGAACCTCAGCAGACTCAAACTTGTCAAGATCTTAGCAAAATTGCTCCCTCCACCAAATTTCTTCATCCCAGATGAGATTCTCCCAGAAATAAACCACATCCTAGAAGGAAGCTGGGGAGCTCTGGTAGCATAGTGGCTAAGACACTTGCCTGCTAACCAGACGGCTGGCGGTTCAAACCCACCAGCCACTCCTCGGAAGGAAGG
>NW_006921756.1:6225927-6236417 GCF_000298275.1 Orycteropus afer afer
TCCTACTTCCGTAGTGATACTGTCTCGGAAACCCAAGGAGGGGTCGCTATGAGTCGGGGCCGACTCGACGGCACATAACAACAACAACAACAACAGAAGGAAGCTGTGGTAGTTCAGTTTGTGTGTCAACTTGGCTGGGCCTGGTTGAGTGGCTGGGCAGCTGAAGGTAGTATTCCCCATGATGAGACTGGTAATCAACTCCATGGTGGAATCTACTGTGAGCAGCTGAGTATCTTAGGGATGTGGTCAGCTTCCTGTATATAAGGAGAAGCCTTGGGGAATGGTCTCCAGCTTATGGCTCACTTGAACCCTGCATGTAGCCGTGTCATTGTTCAGCAGCCTGCCATGCTCTGCCAACCTTGGGACTGTTAATGGATATGAACTAATGGCCTGCCACATGGTTTGGTAACATCGGGACTGTCCTTTTTTGGGCTTGTTAGTCTCAGCAGCTAGTAGCTGCCTGAGTGAAGAGATGCCTCCAGCTTCAGTAGGCCGGGAGCAAGAGGCAGAGCTGAAGCCCAAGGTCAAGGGGCTTTCACGCAGCCCCTAGAACCTGGTACTTTGAACTCAGACTTAAAGCCTCCAAATTGTAAGAATAAACTCCTGTTTGTTAAGGCCATCCCATTGGTGGTATATTCTTGTTAGAGTGGTATTAGGCAACCAGAACAGAAGCTAACTTTACACTATATAAGAGAAAAAATATAGTTTATAGATACTATCCTGTGCATAAGCAAATTTGATTCCAATAAAACTCTGAATTTTTTGCTATATTAAAATTTATTTAATGCTATTGAATCTTTTGTGTTAACCAGAAGGCTGGTGGTTCAAACCCACTGGCTACTCCTTTGAAGGAAGATTGGGCAATCTACATCTATAGTGAATACCCAAGGTTTCCATCTCAGAAACTCAAGGAGGGGTTGCTATGAGTTGGATCCAACTCAAAAGCAGTGAGCTGTTTTTTTTTTTTTTTTGGTTATTGCATCTTTACTGGACCAGGTGCTGTGCTGAGGCTCACAGGGAGTAAGTGACCTGCCCAAGGGCACACAGCCAATGAAGGGTGTGGTTCTCTGATTCCATATTTTGTGTCTTTTCCATCTTGCTTTAAAAGTTGTCAAGATAAAATGAGGTAATATGTGGAAAGGCATGAGGTTATTATTATTAGTGTGGCTGTAATTTATTTTTCCTGTTTGGAAGCCATTGCTCTAAAAACCTGGGTAAGATAACAGAGTCATGATTTTCTGTGGGTGTGATGTGAACTTGTTCTATTCCCCAATACCTCTCTGCATCCACCAAGGCATCCATTTCTTTGAATAACTGCCCCTCACCCCCATCCCAATCACATTACTCAGACAGCATTTAGTATTTATATCTGTTATTACTACTTTCACTTTAAAAGTAAGGAAAATGAGGCTCAGAGTAAGTAAGTAGCACACATATTGTTGTTATGTGCTGTCAAGTCTGACCCGACTCAAGTAGCACACATAGGGGCACACAAATATTAAGAAGAGGAGATTAACATTCATAATCAGGCCTGTGTTTCCCTGTGTTGGGCACTCTATCTGTGGACTTCACTCATACTTCATGCCTTGTGTTAGACTGGGTTATCTAGAGAAGCAAAACCAGTAAAGCTTATCTATATATAGAGGGAGAGAGAAAGAGAAATTTATCTTAGGAAAATGGCTCACACACTTATAGAAACTGGCAAGTCCCAAGTTCTTGGATCAAACATAAAGCTGGAGGCATTTCCTGACTCACACAGCTGCAGAGGCTGACGAGCTCAAGGTTGGCAGGCAGTATACTGGCTGTTGACTCCAATGAATGATGAATCCAAGATCTCCAGGCCGAATGGTGGATTGCTCACTCACAGACAGTTGTAGGCAGCACAACCAAATCCTGATCCACAAAAGAATGTCTCTTTTCCCAGGATGTCCATAAATATACTTGTTCTGGTTACCTAGTGCTACTCTGACCAGAATATACCACAAATGGGATGGCCTTAACAAGTCCAAGTTCAAAGTACCAGGCTCTAGGGGCTGAGTGAAAGCCCCTCAACCTTGGAGTTCAGCTCTGCCTCTTGCTCCCGGCCCACTGGAGCTAGAGGCATTTCTTCACTCAGACAGCTGCTGGCTGCTGAGGCTGACAAACCCAGGGTTGACAAGTAAAAAGGCACAGTCCTGATGTTACCAAACCATATGGAAGGCCATTAATTTAAGTACATTGTAAGTCCCAAGGTTAGCAGAGAATGGTAGGCTGCTGAACAACAACAGGGCTACATGCAGGGTCCAAGCGTGCCATAAGCTAGAGGCTATCCACAAAGCTTCTCCTTATATGCAGGAAGCAGACCATATCCCAAAGGCAGCTACTCAGCTGCTTGTGGTAGATCCTACCATGGAGTTGATTGCTAGTCTCATTATGAGGAATAACTACCACCAGCTGCCCAGCCACTCAACCAGGCCCAGCCAAGTTGACACACAAACATGACTACCACAATACTGGAAGCAGGCCACCCCTAGGGAAACTCCCGTTCAATGGATTGGCTGCTCAAGACATGTATATCTGATCCCATCATGGGAGCAACCCACATCACAATTGCTTAAATCACACAGAATTGTGGTCCAGGCAAGTTGACACACAGCTCCAACTATCACACACCTAATGCACATCCTACACCTTCTTCCAAGTTTCCCAGAGCTTCTCAGGCAGAAAAACTGTCTTCCCCCATGGCTCTTCCCTGTCCCTTGCCCTGAATGGAAGAACATCTGTGTTATGGATTGATTTGTGTCCCCAAAAAATATGTGTTTGAATCCTAACCCTTATTACTGTATGTAATTCCACTTGGGAATAGAGTTTTCTTTGTTATGTTAATGAAGCCATATCTGTGTAGAGTACATCTTAAACCTAATAATCTTTTTTTTTCTTTTTCATGGTACATTCAGCAGTTCATATACATTTTGTTTTGTGCCACTGATCTCAGTACCCACAATGTCACAGCTCTCCTCCCACTTCCTCCCTGTGGTTATCCCTTCCCTCTGTCCTTCTTACCTATCTATGCATTCCTTCCTGCTTAACTTTCTCCCTGAGCAAATGCTGCCCTTCCAATCCCCCATGACTGACTGTTCTAAGGAGTGCATCTCCTTGGTTAAGGTGTTCAGCTCTGTGTATTGTTTGGCTGAGAGTTGAGCCACAGGTGTGAGTTCAATTCTAGGCTCAAGTGTGATTTGGAGCCATGGTCTCAGGGGTTTCACCAGCCTCCATTCAACCAATAATCCTGTCTTTTTTATGTTTTTGAAATTTGTTCCACAATTTTTCTCCCACTCTATCCAAGATCTCCAACTTTGATCCCTTTCCAAGCGGTTGGCATTGGTAGTCAGGGACCATTTAGTTCTTCTAGTCTCAGATTGTGTAGGCTGAGGTTTCCATGGTTCATTGGTCCCTTAGACTAATTGTTTCCATACATCTTTGATCTTCTTCACTCTTCTTTGCTCCAAACAAGGAGAGACCAATAGTTGCATTTCAGATGGCCACTCTCAAGCTTTTAAGACCCCAGCCACTACTCACCAAATTAGGATGTAGAACAATGTTTTTGCTTACTATACTGTGCCAATTGAGCTTGATGTCCCCTGCAATCATGGTCTTGAGCCAAGTGACTCACTTCCCAAGGTGCTTGGTTGTGGCTAAGAAATTATCCTAACTTTCTCCCCTGTTAGATCTATAATTTATATGGATATTTTTATAGCACATACAAATATGTATGTAGGAATATTGTCTGCTAAACCTATGTATGGTCCTGGGTATACTCCAGTTCACCTATCCATACTTGATCTTCTTGCCTGTCTCCCTATGTATCCACCTGTGTTGTTGTTGATGTTGTTATTTGCCCTCGAGTCAGACCCAACTCATATCGACCCTTCCTTGGGTTTCTGAGGTGGTATCACTATAGAAGTAGATTGCCCAACCTGCCTTCCGAGGAGCGGCTGGTGGGTTTGAACTGCCAGCCTTCTGGTTAGCAGTCAAACGCCTTAGGCTCTACGCCACCAGAGCTCCTAATAGGAAAACAAATCCAGAGTAAGGCAATCCTACATTTTGGCTTTGCCCCTGGCTATGTGACTCTGAGGAGCTCTGGTAGCATAGTGCCTAAGGGACTTGACTACTAACCAGAAGGCTGGCAGTTCAAACCTACCAGCCACTTCTCAGAAGGAAGCTTGGGCAATCTACTTCCTTCCGTAGTATCACTCGGGAACCCAAGGAGGGGTTGCTATGAGTTGGGTTCGACTCGACAGCACATAACAACAACAACAAATGTGATTCTGGGAAAATGTTTTAACCTTCCTGAGTCTGATTCTTCATCAGTAAAATGGTTAAAATACTCTGAGAATGATGAGATTACAGATGTAAAACACGCAGCAAACCATGTGGCAAGTACATGGTAGTAACACTCAGTAAAAGGTAGCTGAGAGTCATTAATCATTAACTATTACAGGCTGAGCCCTCACAGGTGCATGTGTGCCCTGACCCTGGCTCTTTAATTGGAGCTGAACTTCCCTTGTGTCCTGTAATAGAACTGAAAAGATCAGCCTTAGGCATTAGGCCCTGTTACATTTGCCTAGATTGCCTTCTATTCACATGCTGTTCCCAGCTTGTCTTCCTACCGAAAACTAGTTTCTAGGGATGCTGTAAAAAATCCACAACATGGGCAATGTTGGCCAAAATGTGCTTTGGACTTAGGGTGGAAAATTGCCTGCACGTTGAATTTCTTGGCCATCTGTGGCATCTGTCCAATATATAGCAGTGCCAACTGTTTACTTCAATTTCAAGATGATCCTACTCTCTTTCTTGGAAAGACAGAAGATAAAAATCCTAATGCATTGAAAGCTCCAGTGCTAATAGCAACAGACAAAATTGCTTTGCTGCAGATAACCACTATATTTTTTAAGTTACATTACAACCAGTTAATGACTTCCAATCGCAAGAGCCATTTTCTTTTAGAAATATTTAAAGGTGCCCTCATATTTTTCATTAATTATTTTCCCAATTAAAAAATAACTGGAGCCACTTGTAGAGAAAGAGTAGAGAGCTTGGGGGGTGTGGTTCAGAGGAAATAAGTAGAAGTTAGTGAAAGGGAGGGGAGAGAGAGGTTTTCAGTCATTCCCAGGAAAATGTGATAGATTCATTAATTCAACCATCATTTACTAACACTTAACTAATTCTGCTCTAGGTCCTGGTTAGGTGCTGCAGATATAAACATAAATAAGATATGGTCCTTGCCCTCAAATAACTCTCTTGACTACTGTAACAGGCAAACAATAATGATCAGTATGTTGTTGTTGTTGTTGTTGTTATGTGCCGTCGAGTCAGACCCGACACATAGCGACCCCTCCTTGGGTTTCCAAGGCAGTATCACTGCAGAAGTAGATTGCCCAACATAGTAAATTCAATAATAACCATATCCCCATGGGACTGGTGGGAGGACATATGCCATGTTCTGCTTTCAACTGATGCTTATTTAAATTTCCCTATTTAAACTTTAAAAAAAACTTAATTTAAAAATTAAATACTTAATATTTAGATATTGCAAATATACCAACAAAGGACAGGAACTAACATAATGAATGGCACACTACTCTATCAGTTTTTAACATTGTGCAATACTACTTCATGTTTTTAAAAGAAATAAAACTTGACAAGTATGAGTTAAACCCCCCCAGGTACACTTTACTAAAAACTCAACCATCTCAATCCCCTCCCATCCATCACAGAGGTAAACAATGTGCTGAAAATTTGTGCCCATAATACCCATGCATTTTTTGCTACTATTACATATATGTGTACTTATAAGTAAAATAGGACCTAAATTTTTTGCATGCTTCAAAATTTACATAAATGGCGTCATTTTATACTTATCACCTTGCAATGTGCTTTTTATCCTTTACAGTGTGCTTTTGGAATTTAGTTGATATTTGTAGCTATAATTTATGTATTTTAACTTCTGTGTAGTATGCCATTACATGACATGACCCAAATTTTCTATGCTTTCAGGGATAGATATTTAAGTGATTTTGAATATTTTGCTATTGCAAATAATGCTGTAATAAAAAAAGTCAACAAAAATTAACAAACAAACAAACATGTAACTGTTGTACATATGTGGGGCATTCTCTAGAAATGGAATAGGTAGTGTACTGGGTTGAAAAATGTTTCTCTAAAATTCATATCCATCCAGAATGTGATCTTATTTGGAAATAAGATCTTTGGATCTTTGCAGCTAAGTTAAAATAATGTTACATTGGATTAGGATAGGCCCTAATCCAATGTGATTGATGTCTTGTAAGAAGAGGAAGATTTGAGCACAGACATAAACACACATAGAGAAGATTACCATGTGAAGATAGAGATTAGAATTATGCTTTCACAAGCCAAGCATGCAAAGAATGGATTCTAGCTACCACCGGAAATAAGTAAGAGGCAAGGAAAGATCCTAATTTTTGGCAATCTGAATGATATACATTTGCGGTTTTAATATATATATCCCTGATGGCTAGCAAGGATTAGCAAAATTTCACAATATCATGGGCTTTTCAGCTTCACTTCTGTGAACTGCTTATTTCTTGTCATTTTAATTTGTCCATTTCTTCTATTTTTTTTTTCCCCCAAATATTCTACATTTTATTTTAGTGAGCAGAGACAGGAGCCCTAAAAGCTTGTGAGTGGTCATCCAAGGTACAACCAGTTCCTCCCATCCAGAACAAAGAGGAATGCAGAAAATCAAATATGCAAGGAAACAATTGGTCCAACGGATTAATGGATGATGTGAACCTCAGCCTCCACCACCCTGAGACCAGAACAACTGCACTGTGTCCAGCCAACACTGATGAGCACTTTGAAAGGCCAGTAAGAGGTCCTGGTTAGAGAGGGAGAAAAATGTGGAACAAAATTCAAAATCACAAAAAAGACTGGGCTTACTGGTCTGATACAGTGTTTGTCTTTTTTCTAATTGAATTATAGGTTTATAAATATGTTTTGTGTGTATATGTGGGTGTGAGATATATTATCCTTTGACAGCTGTATGTTTATGACTATCTTCTACTTGTCTTTTTACTTATTTGAGGAGTCTTTTTAGACAGAAGTTTTCAATTTTATTGTAGTGAAAATTTTAATCTTTTCCTTTACTGGGTTGCTTTTTAAGTCTTATTTAAGAAATGTACCTTTATCTTGAGTTCATCAAGATATTCCTGTGTTTTCTTTTAAAAGGTATTGAAGCGTTGCCTTTTGTACTTAGCTATTAAGGCACTTGGAATTTATTCTGCATTGAAATAAGGATCCAAGAAGCAAATATTATCTTCATTCATTCATAGCACCAAAAAGCCCATGGACTTATTGATATTCTAGCCAATCTTACTTCCATCCAGTGTTTCAACTTCCAACCATGTGCTGATAAACTCTGCAATTTCATTTTGTTTGGGGAGTTGTTTCTGTACATGTCCATTAGGTTATCCCACAGCTGATTCCCTGACTTTCTCTCTCCAGCTCCTGCAAAGGTTGTTCTTAGAATATTGAGAATATTTTATAGGTTCTGAATTAGTCCTGGATTATACTGCATCTTACACCAGGATTATGTCAATGGCTTCTTAACTGAAGGGCTCCTTGATTCCAACCATTGCTAACTGGGAGAGTATTCTAGGAAAGGACCAGCAACTGTGAAGATCTTGAAGCAAGAGTATGCTTGGTGAGTTCATGAAAGAGCAAGGAGGCTAGTGTGGCTGAAGCAGAGTGATTAAGGAATAGAATGGTGAAGAAGAAGCCAAAGAGGCAGAAGGTAAACAATGGATCAGGTAGGGACCTGTGTTGTTGCAACTCACAGAGACACCATGTGTGCAGAGTAGAACTGCTCCAGAGGGTTTTTGAGGCTGTGATTTTTTGGAAGTAGATTGCCAGGCTTTCTTCTGAGGCATGTCTGGCTGAGTTCAAAAAGCCAACTTTTTGGCTATTAGTCAAACACTTAACGATTTGTGCCATCCAGGACCTTGTAGGTCATTTTAAAGACTTTGGTTTCTTTTCCTCTGAGTGAACTGAGAAGTCACTGAATGGTATTGAGCAGAAACATAATCTGACTTTCATTTCCAAAGGATCACCCTGTTTCTGGGTGTATATAAAGATCCAACTCAACAGCAGTGAATTTGGTTTTGGTCTTTGGTTTTGTTAACAAATTATAGTGAGTGTTATTAGGTGGGAAGAAGGAAGACAATGGAAGAACTAGGGCCACCAGTTAGGAGGTGCATGAATCCAGAGGAGGCATAATGGTAATTTAGGATAAGAAAGTAGAGGTGAAAGTGATGAGAAGTGGTCAAATTCTGGATATATTTTGATTATAGTTTCAAGATGATATGTTGATGATGGCTGTTTGATGAAAAACAGAATAATCAAAGACAATTTCAAAATTTTGGGTGGAGTTATCATTTACAGAAATGAGGGAGATTGTGGAAAATGTAGTTTTGAGGACTGGAAATCATAAGTTTAGTTTTGGACATACACTTCAGGTGCTTATTAGAAATTGGAGCCTAGATGTTTAATAGGCAATTGGATGTATGATTATGGAGTTCAGGGGAGAGATCTGACTAGAGAAATAAATTTAGGAGGCATCAGTTGATATATGGTATTTTAAGCCATGAGACTGGATGAAATCATCAAGGATGTAATACAGATTGAGAAATGAAGAGATCCACAGATCAAGCATTCAAATATCTAGAGGTCAAGGAGGAATCCTCAGAAGGAGACCTAGAAGGAGAGCTAAGAGAAAGTAATTTTCTAAAGTCAAAGAAGAATGTATTGTGGTAAGAAGTGAATGTGCAATTGTGCTGGTTTTATGTCTTCATCATGGAAAGTATGATGTAGAACATTCTTGTAACTGAGTTTTTTCTGCTACAGTCAGTAGATCTGGGCTCAAAACCATCAGCTGCTTCTGCTGTCAAATGTAGATATGAATTCCTGAACACTATCTTCTAGTGTTTTTGGGGGCCATATATAAAATAATAGCTATGAAAATGTTCCACCACTCATCTATCAGTTTGTTGTACTGTGGTGGCTTCCATGTTGCTGTGAGGCTGGAGGCCATGCCACCAGTATTTCAAATACCAGCAGGGTCATCCATGGTGGGCAGGTTTCAGTGGAGCCTCCAGACTAATAAAGACTTGGAAAAAGGAAGGGGCCATCCACTTCTCAAAGCACTGGCCAGTGAAAACCTTATGAATAGTAGTGAAACACCGTCTGATATATTACTGGAAAACTTTGTGAATAGCTCTAAAACACTGTCTGATATAGTGCTGAAAGATGAGCCCCCTCACGTCAGAAGGCATTCAAAATATGACTGGGGAAGAGCTGCCTCCTCAGAGTAGAGTCAACCTTAATGATGCGGATGGAGTGAAGCTTTTGGGGCCTCCATTTGTTAATAGAGCACAACTCAAAATGAGGAGAAACAGCTGCAAACATCCTTTAATAATTGGAACATGGAATGTACAAATCTAGGAAAACTGGAAGTTGTCAGAAATGAGATGGAATACATAAAGATAGGTATCCTAGGCATTAGTGAGCTGAAATGGACTGGTTTTGGCCATTTTGAATCAGTCAACCACATGATCAACTATGCCAGAAATGAGATATTGAAAAGGAATGAAGTGGCATTCATTGTCACAAAGACTGTTTCAAAATCTATCCTGAAGTACAGTGCTGTTAGTGATAGGATAATATCCATATGCCTACAAGGAAGATCAGTTAATACTGCTATTATTCAAATTTAGGCACCAACCACCAAAGCCAAAGAAGAGGAAATTGAAGCTTTTTACCAACTTCTGCAGTCTGAAATTGACCGAACATGAAATCAAGTTGTGTTGATTATCACTGGTGATTGGCATGCAAAAGTTGGAAACAAAGAAGAATCCCTAGTAGTTGGAAAATATGGCCTTGGTCAGCCATCTAGGATGCAGCTAATGGTCTCCTAGCATTGGAAGTGAAGAAGAACACACACAAAAAAAAATGACCCCCGAGACCAGAAGAACTGGATGGTACCTGGCTACCAGCCAACCACTCAGGAAAGGATCAAATCTGGAGATCCTGGATAGATTGGGAGGAAAAATGTAGAACAAAACCCAAAAACTCAATTATGACCAGAATTACTAGTCAGAGGAAGTCTGGTGAGACTCCCAATACTATGGCCCTGAAATACATTCGGCGCCTGGAATAAAACTCACCCCCAGGGGTGGGCTCTCAGCCCAATGGTTAACAGGATGTACACACAGACCACTCAACCCGCACCCACACACTCAATGGTAATATATCCCTTAAAGCAATAGACATGGGACACCAGAGGACCAACAATCAAACTGAGGAAATGCAGGACAAACAGGAGTGCATGATTATGAGGGGCACAGGGGGAGTGTTGCAGGGTAGGGAGGAGAAGAGACTGGACATGGCGAATGGGGAATGAAACTAAATGTACA
>NW_006921756.1:6236652-6252012 GCF_000298275.1 Orycteropus afer afer
ATGCAAGTTCAAGTTGAAGTTGAAGACAATTAAAACAAGTCCACAAGAGCCAAAATAAGACCTTGATTATATTTCTCCTGAATTTAGAGACCATCTAAAGAAGAGATTTGATGCATTGAACACCAATGACTGAAAACTAGAGGAATTGTGGGATGACATCAAGAACATCATCCATGAAGAAAGCAAAAGGTCATTAAAAAGACAAGAAAGGAAGAAAAGACCAAAATGAATGTCAGTCTTTTGACCCTGAGACTTGCCCTTGAACAAAGAGTAGCTAAGGCAAATGGAAGATATGACAAGATAAAAGAGTTGAACAGAAGATTTCAAAGAGCAGCTTGAGAAGACAAAGCCAATTATTATAATGAAATGTGCAAAGACCTGGAGTTAGAAAGGCAACAGGAAAGAACATGTTTGGCATTTCTCAGGCTGAAAGAACTGAAGAAAAAATTCAAGCCTCGAGTTACAATATTGAAAGATTCTATGGGCAAAATACTGAGTGATGCAGGAAACATCGAAAGAAGCTAGAAAGAATACACGGGGTCACTGTACCAAAAAGAACTAGTCAATGTTCATCCATTTCAGGAGGTGGCATATGATCAAGAACCAATGGTATTGAAGGAGGAAG
Organism: Orycteropus afer afer; assembly: GCF_000298275.1. NCBI lineage: Eukaryota > Metazoa > Chordata > Mammalia > Tubulidentata > Orycteropodidae > Orycteropus > Orycteropus afer. The sequence goes on from NW_006921756.1 coordinate 6,237,278, forward strand.
TTGAAGCTGCAGTGAAGGAATTGATGAAGAACAAGGTTCCAGGAACTGACGGAATACCCATTGAGATGTTTCAACAAATGGATGCCACGCTGGAGGCACTCACTCATCTATGCTAAGAAATTTGGAAGAGAGCTACCTAGCCAACTGACTGGAAGAGATCCATGTTTGTACTCATTCCAAAGAAAGGTGATCACACAGAACATGGAAATTATTGAACAATATCATTAACATTACATGCAAGTAAAATCTTACTGAAGATAATTAAAAAATGGTTGCAGCAGCATCCTACATTGGTGAGTAGCGAGTGGGGTCTTAAAAGCTTTCAAGTGGCCATCTAAGATGCACCTAATGGTGTCCTAGCATCGGAAGTGAAGAAGAGTGTGGGTGAAAAAACAGTGCATTTGGAAGCAATCAGCCCTAGGACATGATGGCCCTCAAGACCAGAAGAACTAGATGGTGCCTGGCTACCAATGCCAACTACTCAGAGAGGATCAAATCTGGAGATCCTGGATAGAGTGGGAGGAAAAATGTGGAACAGTTAACAAGATGTACATGCAGACCATTCAACCCAAAGTGACACACCCACATACTCTACGGAAATACATACCTTAGAGCAATAAACTCTGGGGCACCAGAAGGGCAACATTCACACGGAGGAAATGCAGGACAAACAGGAGTGCATAACTATGAGGGGCACAAGGCAAGGGTTACTGTGCAGGGAGGGGAGGAGACTGGGTTAGGGTTGGGCATGGTAAATGGGGAGTGAAACTAAATGTACACGTAATGTTGAATGTAAAACAAACTAAAAAAAACAAAGAAAAAAACAAACAAAAAACACAACGGTTGCAGCAGTATCTTGACAGAGAACTTCCAGAAATGCAAGCTGGATTCAGAAGACAATGTGCAATGAAGGATATCATTGCTGATTTCAGATGGATCTTGGCTGGAAGCAAAGAATACAAGAAAAATGTTTACTTGCGTTTTATTGCCTATGCAAAGGCATTTGATTGTGTGGATCCTAACAAATTATGGATAACATTGAGAAGAATGGGAATTCCAGAACATTTAATAGAGCTTATGAGGAACTTGTACATAGACAAGGAGGCTGTTGTTCAAACAGAACAAAGGGATACAGCATGGTTTAAAATCAGGAAGGGAGTGAGTCAGAGTTGTATCCTTTCAGCATACCTATTCAATCTGGATGTTGAGCAAATAATCTGATGAGAAGCTGTACTATATGAAGAACAGTGTGGCATCAGGATTGGAGGAAGACTTATTAACAATCTTCAATAAGCAGATGGCACAACTTTGTTTGCTGAAAGTGAGGATGACTTAAAGCATTTATTGATGAAAATTAATGACTACAATCTGCAATATGATTATATCTTAACATAAAGAAAATGAAAATCATCACAATTGGACCAAAAGTAGCATCACGATAAATGGAGAAAAGATTGAAGTTGTCAGATATTTCATATTACTTGGTTCCATAATAAACACCAATGGAAGCACCAGTCAAGACATCAGATTATATATTATTCTGGTAAAATCTTCTGCAAAACACCTCTTTAAAGTGCTGAAGAGCAAAGATGTCTCTTTGAATACTAAGGTGCACCTAACCCAAGCTATGGTATTTTCAATCACCTCATATGCATGTGAGAGCTAGACAATGAATAACAATGACCAAAGAAGAATTGATGCTTTTGAGTGATGTTGGCTAAGAATACTGTAAGTACCATGGGCTGCCAGATGAGTGTTACTAGGTGGGGAGGAGGCAAATCTGTCCTGGAAGAAGTGCAGCTAGAAAGCTCCTTGGAAGTGAGAACAGCCAGACTTTGTATGACCTACTTTATCATCTTGTCAGAAGGGACCATTCCCTGGAGAAGTATATCATTATTGGTAAAGTGGAGGGTCAATAAAAAAGGGGAAGGCCCTCAACAAGATGGATTGACACAGTGGCTGCAACGATATAGCAGTGTATATACTGCTATACACAGTGTATACACAATGGCTCAGGTATAGCAAGGATCGTGAGGCTGGCACAGGACCGAGCAGTATTTTGTTCTGTTGTACACAGGGTCTCTGTGAGTTGGAGCTGACTCAATGGCACCTAACAACAACATGAAAATGTTTGGTGAAATGCTTAACTAACTGTTCAATTATATATAGCCTATACTCACTGACACCAGTTCTATGTCAAGACCTGATCTGGGAAATGTGACAGAGACAGCAAAACACACTCTTGGTCTCTGCTCTCAGGGAACTCCCAGGCTGGTGTGTGTGTGTGTGTGTGTGTGTGTGCGTGTGTGTGTACACATACACAGACAGTATAATGTGTAGTCATTGACACATGCCCAGAGCACTGTAACAGAGGAGGGGCATGTATAAGGGTATGAATGATTGGTAGTAAAATGGCAGCCCCAAGAGGTCACAAAAATTGGGGAGATGGAAGATTCTCATGACATCATTTCTCAAGCATAAATCATAGAAGTGAAAGAGCCAGCCCCTGAAATGCCAGGTTTGTTTTTTTTTTTTTTTTTTAATCTCTCTCACCTTCTGAGTCACTTGGAGCATCAGAACTGTTACCTGAATCAATAGTCTCTCCTTGACCCAGAAATTGATTTTCACAATGTTCCTATTTCACAGACAGAAGACCAAAAAGTAGAAACACTCTGAGAGGGAGCAAGGGAGAACTATTTGTCGCTTTTAAATAGTAGTCTACAAATGGCAGACTACAGGATGCAGCAAGCTTAGGGCAGGGGATCCTGGGGTGGGGGGTGGCGCTGAAGAAGGAGAAACTAAGGTAGCCATTCTAGTTGGCTCTTGGCATCATTGGATGGTGATGCCATCTGCAAGAGGGAAGGAATCCACACTGGCTGGTCCAGAGCTAGGCAGTCAGCATGAATCAGAGGGCAAAGTAAGTAAACAAGCCATCAAGCTGACAAGAGAGGCCAGAGAAACAGCAGTCACAAAGTACAAACTTTATCCAGAGACTAAGAATGCCCATGTCCATTCCTCATAGCCCACTTCAATTAAGAAGGAACCACCTGACAGTCATAAGCTCTGCAGGTCCCCAGGGAGAAATCCCAGCCCTTCCCAGACCAGTGATCCTCAACACTGGCTACACATGAGAATAATCTGGAATATTTAAAAAGATACCAATGCCTGGGCATAGATTCTGATTCAATGGAGGGAGAGGCAGGCAACTGGTATTTTTCAGAAGCTCTCTAAATATTCCAATGTGCAGCCAGCATCAAGAACCATGGCAATGCACCATCCTAAAAGGCAACCTGACACACTTGAGATATACTTGGCTTTGTTATCTCATTCATTCATTCATTCAACAAATATTTACTGAGTGCTACTAAGGACAACAGACCTGGGTTAATAATAAATTGTAGTGAGTGTTACTAGGTGGGGAGGATGCAAACCATGGCAGACTGCTTAGCAGCTGTGTGATTTTTGATACATTGTTGTTGTTGTTGTTATGTGCCATGGAGTCGGACCCGACTCATAGCGACCCCTCCTTGGGTTTCTGAGGCAGTATCACTACGGAAGTAGATTGTCCCATCTTCCTTCCATTACTTCCCTTCAATTTCTTTAAAATGGAAGCAGTAATATTAATCTATTTCATAGGACTGTTTAGATGATTACAAGAAGTTAAAACCAGAAATGCTTTGCAAATTATAGGCACTCAAGAACTACACATTTATTTATCCTTTTTCTTCATACATTGGAAAGGGGAAGGGCCAGAAATTGGGAGAGGATGTAGAATTGGGAGAGGATTGCTCCTTCAGTGATGCAGGGAAAGAAATGTCAAGTGAGAGGATTTCTGGTCATTGTATTTCTATCTTATAACTGGAACAACTAGGACTCTGCCTTGTTCATATGACTAAGATCCCACCTAGTGCTCTAATTCTTTTGGGATTGAGATGTCTTGCTCCCAGAAGTCCTGTAGGAACTGGAGTCCATTCCTCAGGCCCTTCTACCTATCCACGCACAAAGCTGCTTGACTCTGCATACAGGCCTGCACTTGGTAGGACTGGCAGGGCACGGACTGGAGTGGGGCAGAGTTACATTCAGGCTGGTTCAATCATTTAGTAACTGCAAGACTGTGGGAAAATCCTTTATCATTTCTGAGCCTCTCTTTATTTTGGAGTTGGGGATGAGAATATTGATTGTATTCACAGACTGTGGCATTATGCATCCCAGTTTGAGTCCTGATTCTACTACTGTTTCTTCTTATAAAATGGATATAATAAATTAACAGTATTCACCCTATGAGGTTACTGTGAGGATGAAACAATCCATTTAAAGCGCTTAGAATACTATATGGCATATAGAAGGTTCTTAACTAATATTGTTGTTGTTGTTGTTATGTGCTGTCCAGTCAGACCTGACTCATAGCGACCCCTCCTTGAGTTTCTGAGGCAGTATCACTGCAGAAGTAGATTGCCCAACCTTCTGTCTGAGAAGTGGCTGGTGGATTTATTATTATTATCATTTATCTCTTTGAACACCCTGGAAGCCTATGATCAGCTGAGCAGCCCAGCCACCAATATAAGCACCCAAACACAGCAGCTAATTAATCCATTAAGGCAGCAGCTTCGATGATGGGAATGTGTACAAATCATGTCATTTTTTTCAAGACCTGTTATCTTATACAAGATAATGGCTCCTAGGTGGGCCCAGAATTCTATATGATGTTCCTGGGGCATTCCCTTATGAATAGCAAAGAAACACTGTTTGGTGGACTATGTTATGCTAGTTGATTTTGATGTCCCCCAAGACTATGGTCCTGAGCCCCTAGGCCCAGTGACTCCTTCCCTCAAGGTGTTTGGATAACCAAGAAGTTTAAGATAACTAAGAAGTTTTCATAACTTTTGCCACCTGTATGCTCTACTGTATTCCTGATGTATTTGCAACCTATACATTTTGTACATAGGCAGGAATTTGTATTATACATATGTAGAAATACCCTCTGTCAAACCTATATATATATATATATATACACACACACACACACATACATATATATATATTTCTGGATATAGACTCAATTGTTAGGGCCAACTTTTAAGTTCCATTTCATCCAGTTACCATACCTGAGCTGGTCCTGCCATCTGGTTCTTCCAGATGATAGAGGCCTACTCATGCACCCAGTCTCTGAGTAGGGCTCACCATTTGGATTTTCTGAATCTATTTGCCATGTGCTGATTGACCTTGTAAGGCTCAGAATATTAAAAATGTATTTGCCAGCCCATAATCTTAGTTCCACCTTTTGACAAATAGGCATAATAATTTCTACTCTTTGAATATCACAGAATTATTGTATCAAATGAGATCAGAGATACAGAAACAATGCCAGTGATATAATCCACTGCCATGGAGTAGATTCTGACTCACAGAGACTCTATTAGACAGAGTAGAACTGCCCCATAGGGTTTTCATGGTTGTAAATATTTATGGAAGCATTCTGCCTCATCTTTCTCCTGTGGAGTGGCTGGTGGGTTCAAACTGCTGATCCTTTGATTAGCAACCAAATGCCTTAAATACTGTGTTACCAGTTGCTCCTCCAATGATACAAGGAACTCTAGTGAATACCTAATATGTACCAGACATCTGATACTTTATGTAAATTTTTGCTCATCTTTTTTTTTTTTTTTTTTACAAATAGACATGAAGGTCTATATTTTATAGAAGAAGTTCAGTGATTAGTTGACAGTCATGTAACTAGTAAGCAGTAGTATGTATGTCTACTGCCAAAGTCCAGGCTCTTTCTTCTATATCACAACACCTTTCCAAAGTAAAAATGCATACATACATACATACACACACACACAGACTTACAAAGCATCTGCCACATGCCAGGCATCAAGACATTTAGTTTCATATGATACTCACAATAACCATTAGAGATGTTGTATCTTTTTTTCTTTTTTAATTTAAAAATTAAGGTAACTGATGCTCAGAGAAGATGAAAAAATCAAACAGCTTTTTGATGATAAAGCCAGGTTTGAACCTGGACTGATTTAACTCAAAAGTCTGTACCATTCAACTATATACCACTCTATCTCCCAACACTCTGGTCTGGTTCTAGTTTGCTGCTAGCTAGCTGTTGCATTCCTTTTTTGGCACTCAACTTCCCCATCTGCAAAATAATGATCTCTACTAGGTCTTTCAACTTTAGTGTTCTCAGATTCTAAGATGTCAACAGGTTGAGATGAAAGGTGGACAGAAAGGCATTCCATACTGAGAAAAGCAGAGATACAGGACTGTACTTGGTTTTAAGTTGGGGATAAGATTATTGACGTGAAAATCAATAATCCCTGTAAAAATCAGGGAACATTTAGGAAAAGTCAGGCATGTTGTGAGGCTGGAATTAGAGCAACTCTGTTCTTTGGGTAGAAGGTAACACCCATGGGGATAAGGGAAAGGATGAAATGTTAAAAAAAGATGAGGAAGAAAGCAGGTACAAAAGACTCAGAGGCCTGCAAACTATGTTTGGGGAATGGTCATTTGTCTGATGTGGCTTTATCTCAGGAAGAAGCAGAGGACTCAAGGTGAGAGAGGTTGTGATAATGAGTTTCACCATAATGGTAGTTGTGGTTTCATTCAGATTTGTTGCACCATCTGTTCGTACATGATATCTTCCTATCCTGGTCTGCTTTAAGGTACCACACAGTGTCTGATAATTTGGGGCAAAAGAACTAAGGTGGAATAGTACTTTTAGAGAAATAAATAATTACACATACACACACACCTACACACACACACACACTCCTGCCTTTTGTTTTATGCTAACAATTCAAAAGAAAGACATTTGGAAGTACTCTCTCTGCAGATAATTTTGTCAATTCTTCTCTTGATCATAACAGAGGAAAGTATGTGTAGTATAAAACGGTAACAGCTAGCATTGGCTCTTGTTTTGCTGGTATTAAGAGAATTCTTTTCCTTGCTGAAGTCCAGGAACAGATGTCAGAATTACACTCCCTTAGGCTTTGCAGTGAAAATGCCCAGAAGCCTATGTGTCTTCTGAAAGCCATAAGAAATACCAGGCTCTGGCTAATGGTTCAGACCACAGCTTAGGATGAGAAGTGGGCAGGATTCTCACCATCAGCAGCTTGAAGTCTGTACATATACAGTACATCAGGGCACCAATGAGAGACTTCCTAGATGGGTCAAAGTTCATGTTTTCCATAACTTCCCTTGCCCTTTATTTTTTCTAAGTTCACAACTCCTCACACCTTCCCCTTTCACATCTTCTCCAAGTGAAGAGAACATTTGTCCCCCACACTTCACACATGCTCCTGCACAGCATTATCTATAAATATTCCCCGTTTCCCCAATTCCTCAATCAAAACAGGGTTTCCACTTCTACATGCCATGAAATTGTTCTTACCAAGTCAAGAAATGATCCCATAAAAGCTAAATCTTCTCACTTCTCTCTCTCTCTTTTTTTTTTTCCCAACATTAATTTGGTGTTTGGCACTTTTGACATCCCCTCCTTAAAACTCCCACCACCACTGGCTTCACTGACATTTCATTCTCTTAAGTTTCCTTCCTCCCTAACTGTTCTGTCTCAATCTCCTTCATTGGTTCTTAGTATGCCCATCCCTTAAATTCTGTTATTCTCAAAGTCTCTGTCTCTCAACTTCAAATTTCTCCATTCATCTACCCACCCATCCATCAAGTACTCACATAGTAAAGACCTAGAGAGATGAATCAGACCAGATTCCTGCACTCAAGGAATTCACAGTAGTGGGGAGACATACATGTAAATGGTCCCACACCACGTTAGGCACTGTTATTTTCACCCTGCTGGGCAAAGTGATAAAGGCAGTCTGGGAGAAGGGCAATACTGCAGTATTACCAGGGAACTTCTGCTTCTTCCATTGGTGGTTGTCCTGGTTCTCTAGTGCTGCTGTAACAGAAATACCTCAGCAGATGGCTTAATAAACAGAAATTTATTCTCTTACAGTAGGAGGCTAAAAGTCTAAATTCAAAGTGCCAGCTCTAGGGGCTGGGGGAAGGCCCCTTGACCTTGGGCTTCAGCTCTGCCTCTTATTCCAGCTCTGCCTCTTGTTTCAGGCCCCCTGGAGGTACAGGCATCTTCTAACTCAGACAGCTGCTAGCTTCTAAGGCTGACAAACCTGAGGCTGGCAGGTAAAATGGCATTATCCCCAAATCAGTAGGCAACATGGCAGGCTACTGGTTCAAGCCCAGGAACTGGAGATGAAGACTCAGCCAAGTGCAGGACCCAGATGTCCCAAAAAGCTAGAGACCTTTCTCAAAGCTTCTCCATACATACTGAAAGCAGGCCACACCCCACACACAGCTCCCTTTCTCCTGATTAATATCTCATAGCCGATTCCACCATGGAGGAGATTACAGTCTCATGATGGGGAATAACTACATCTAGCTGCAAAGCTACTCAAAACTACTGCCCAGCCAGGCTGAAACACAACCTTAACTACCACAGTGGCCCAATGTCTATTTACATCCCTTCTGGGAGCCTAAAAATACCCAGTCTATTTGTGCATACTGAAGTGTATAAAGAATAAACACTCAAATGACATTAAAATTATACTATTAGTTGCCATCTCTCAGCTGATTCCACTGTAATTTATTTCAGAGGCAGCACAGTGTAGAAAAGGAACCCTAGTGGCACAGTGTTTAAGTTCTTGACTATTAACTGAAAGGTAGGCAGTTCAAACCCACAACATGATCTGTGGGAGAAAGATGTGACAAATCTGCTTCTGTAAAGATAAGAAAAAAATTCCATTGCGATCGAGTCGATTTCAAGTCATAGTGACCTTGAGGACAGAGTGGAACTGCCCTACAGGGTTTCCAAGGCTACAATCTTTACAGACATGTGCTGCCACATCTTCCTCTCATGGAGCCATTTGGTTAGTAGCCAAGTACTTAAGAACTGCACTACCAGCGTTCCTTTCTGCAAAGATTTACAGCCTTGAAAACCCTATAGGGTAGTTCTACTCTGTTTCTAAGGTCACTAAGATCAGAATCGAATCATCCACTTTTTTTTTTTTTTTTTTTTTTAACACTGTGGAGGAAAGAATGCAGCTTATAGGGCAAAACAGACCTGAGTGAGAAGTTGGCTTCATTCCTATCTAGCTGTATTATCTCAGACAAGTTACTCAAATGCTCTGATTCTTGTTTCCTTATCTATAAGAAGCACATAATATTTTTCATATAGAATTGCTTTCTGGGTTTGATATAACAAGCACACTATGCCCAGTTCCTGACACGTAATTATTTGGCAGGGACATAAGCCCAAGCATTCTCCCCTCCAAATGTGAGACTAATCCAAAAAAGAAGAAAGCGCATGAGCAATCAAGTGCTTGTCTCTGGTCAGGTAACGAGGCGTGATGCATTGGAAAACAGGCTTGAGATAGCATTGTTTTAAATAAAAGTCTTAAATTCCTTTTCAATTTCCTTGTTCAAATCACTTAGGAGAGCTTTCTGTAGTTCTGCTAATGAAGTCATCCTCAAAATCACTTTCAGACAGACTATTGCTCACTAATAAACTAACTGCATGATAATATGCACACCCAAGCCCCCAAGTCGGGTGATTTTTTAAGATCAGAATCCATACAAACAGTCATTGAGAGTCTTAAGGGGGTCATTTGTGGAGATTGGATTTCTCCAAAAGAAAAGAATATACTCATTTTATTCTCTTTATTTTGCCAGCTCATCAAGAAGAAAACGATGAAAAAACTCTAATGCCTATGGTACAATTCATCACAGGGAATTTTATGGCAGAAAAATGTTTTCAATTTATAATGGCAGTAATAAGTGACATTGGGCAAAGGCTGCAAGAGACTTTTTTTTTTTCCTTCCCCACTAGGAGTCTGCTAGGAATAGAGGAGGGGTGGACTCATTACTCATTCCTGGATGCTGAATGTTTAAAGGCATCTTATACAACAGCATGTATTTTATTACCCCACTACACACGAGGCAGCAAAATTTCACCAAAACTCGAACCTATGTGCCCTGTTTATTGCAACTGAGTGCAATTAAGGTCATGTGCTGGGTAAAGGGGAGGGCCTCTCCTTGCCAGAACCCCAAGGCTTTACACTGACAAGTCCAACAAAGGGCCAGTCTTGAGAAAGAAGCCATGTTATAGTGTCTAATTTTAAACAAAAGGTGTTTAAATGGATCTTTTACTGGGGAGAACACACACACACACACACAGAGTCTCTGAGTTGTTTAATGTATGGAGATTACTTCATTGGCAGAGTTTTCTGATAAATGAAATGCAATGGGGAAAAACTCACTGGGCACTGTTTCTAAAATTCACTTTATTTCCTTGCATATCATAGTCCTTAATTACCTCTATTGATTTCACATAGCCAAGGCATTCTTCCCTTCTCTCCTATTTCACTCTCCTTCCTGGAGCTGGGAAGTCACCAAGGTCTATGAGTACTTCCTATCTCCATCACCACAATTCTGCTTACCACCCCCCATAGTGCCTTCATCATCATCTTTATTCATCATTCACTTATTCGTTTATTCATCCATTTAACATCTACTAAAAAACTCAAATGAACAACTATTTATTATGTAACCATGTGTTGAGCACTAAAAGCATAACAGTGATTATAACATAACTTCCTACTTTCAAAGCAAAAAAAAAAAAAAAAAAGTGTTAACAGCAAGTTGATTCCAATTCATGGCAACTCCATGAGAGTTCGAGTAGAACTGTGCTCCATACGGTTTTCAGTGGTTGATTTTTCAGAAGTAGATTGCCAGGCCTTTTTTTCAAGGCACCTCTGCGTGGACTCAAACCTCCAACCTGTAAGTTAGCAGCCAAGCACATTGACCATATGCACCAAGGACTTCACTTTCGAGGCAAGGAACTTACTTTAGTAAATAACTGAGCAAACGATCACATTAGTCCATGATAAGTGCTCTGCTAGAGGGTGTACTAGGTATTGAGATGCAGGAAAAAAAAGGGAGGAAGTAAAAAACTCAGCATAGAGGATCTGAGAGTATGCTTGCTGGAGGAGGTTTCTTTTGACCTCGTTTGTGATGGATGAGTGGGCATCCTCCAGTAGGAAATGGGTGGAAAGAAAGGGCAGGCATAAGGAACAGGATGTGCAATGGCCCCCAAAATTCCAAGGCCATTGTGTCAATTGTGACTCATAGTGCCACTTTAGAACAGAGTAGAACTGTCTCATAGGGTTTCCAAGACTGTAAATCCTAACAGAATAAGACTGCCCCATCTTTCTCCCATGGAGCAGCTAGTGTGTTTCAATCGCCAACCTTTTGATTAGCAGATGAACGCATTCACCACTACAACACCAGAGCTCGCTGTCCAATGACTGTTGTTGTTGCTGTTAGGTGCAATGGCAGAATATGTGAAATAGTATTGTATGTGCAGGGAGCAGAAAATAGTTGAGTTCAGCTGAAGAGCAAAGCCCAAGGGCATTAATTAAATTTCTTGCAATATATGTAAGGTGCTGTTTTTTGTGTTGTAGGGTCCCAGATATGAAAAAAACACAGCAACTGATCTCAGAGACCTTGTAATTCACACTCAGGGAAACTTTCTTCACTGGCATGTATTCTTTGCCAGTCAAGTTAATAGACTCGATTTTCTTTTTGTGTCAGTTTGTTTTGTTTTTTGACACATCTAAATGAAGAGAGGGAGAAAAAAAAAATCTGGAGTCAGAAATCTCTTAGTCAAAGGCAACAGGAAAGACCTTGAGGAAAAAGTGTTTTTGGAGTCCAAGAAATAGCAAGATGGCCAAGATGCCACAGCTGAATGAGGAGGTGAAGGATGGTAGGTAACGCTGGGAGAGCAACTTGGGCCAGATCATGGGAAGCTTTGTGAGCCATGGTAAAGCCTTTGGACTTCATTTTAGATGTGTGGGAAGCCACTAAAATGTTGAGAACAGGGAAAGGAGATTATCTGACTCTCAATTTAAAAGGAGCAATCTGGCTATTGTGTGGAGCCTGTGTGGAGACTGTAAGGGGCCCTAACTGAAAGTGATATTAATAGAATGTAATCTTAGCAGACTGAAGATGATGGGTGCTTGAGCTAAAAGGGTAATGGCAGAGGAGATGAGAAATTGTTTGGATCAGGAAATATCTTCAATATCATTACTTAACTGTGCCTTCTTCCTTTTACTTAACTCTATAAATGCCTAAACTTCTCATTGCACAGAAGAGGAACTAAGGCCTAGAGGACTTCCAAAGTTCAAGACCACACAGTGGATCCATGACAGGATGGGCCTACCTTACCCCTTCTCCTTGGCTTCCCTGATTGTTTGACCACCCTTTCTAAGTTAATTCCATTGCTTTTCATAAGCCTGCCATACCATCCTCCTGTGGCATTTTAAGAAAACCAGACGGCATTTAGCAGAAAGCATGCCCAGCATCAAGAGAAACCAGGACTTTGATGTGCTCCAATTGGAGCAGAGAAGATGTGTGGAAAATACCAAGCAAATGTTTGGACTCTGAATCCAAAATAACATGTACTTAACGCTGCAATTTAAAAAGCTAAATTCAAACATGTGTCTTGTTGGTTTTCCAGAAAATATAGAATCTTGCAGCATAAAATTAAATAAACACCAACCCCAACTTCGGTCTCTCTCCCTTCCTTCCTTTCTCCTTCCTTCCCTCTAGAGTTTTCTCCAATACTTTTCAATTAGGAACTTTCCATATGTTTGATCTACATGTGGCCACTGGTTCACATTGACTAATACCATCAAACACAACGTTGTTGTTAGGTGCCGATGAGTCATCTCCGACTCAGAGTGACCCTATTCACAGCAGAACAAAACAATGCCCAGTCCTGTACCAGCTCCGCGAATCCTGCTATACTTGAGCCCATCACTGCAGCCACTGTGTCAATCCACCTTGTTGAGGGTCTTCCCCTCTTTCGTCGACTCTCCACCTTACCAAGCATGACATCCTTCTCCAGGGAATGGTCCTTTCTGATAACATGACCAAAGGAGGTGAGACAAAGTCTGGCCAGTCTCACTTCCAAGGAGCATTCTGGCTACACTTCCTTCAAGACAGATTTGTTAGTTCTTTTAGCAGTGTATGGTACTTTCAGCATTCTTTGCCAGCACCCCAATTCAAAAGCATCAATTCTCCTTCAATCTTTCTTACTCATTATCCAGCTCTCACATACATATGAGATGACTGAAAATATCATGGCTTGTGTCAGGTGCACCTTAGTCCTCAAAGTGACATCTTTGCTCCTCAGCATTTGAAAGAGGTCCTTTGCAGATGACTTGCCCAGTGTTATGTCATCTGATGTCCTGACTGTTGCTTCCATTGGTGTCAAATGTAAAGCCAAGCAATGTGAAGTCTTTGACAACTTCAATCTTTTCTCCATTTATCGTGATGCTGCTTATGGGTCCAGTTGTGAGGATTTTTGTTTTCTTTATATTGAGATGTAATCTGTACTGCTGACTGTACTCTTCAATCTTCATCAATAAGTGCTTCAAGTCATCCTCACTTTCAGCAAGCAAAGTTGTGTCGTCAGTGTATCACAGGTTGTTAATGATTCCTACTCCAATCTTGATGCCATGATCTTCTTCATATGGTCCAGCTTCTTGGATTATTTGCTCAGCATATAAACTGAATAAGTATGGTGAAAGGATACAACCCTGATGCACTCCATTCTTGATTTTAAACCATGCAGTGTTCCCTTGTGCTGCTCGAATGACAGCCTCCTGGTCTATGTACAGGTTGCTCATGAGTACAGTTAAGTGTTCTGAAATTCCCATTCTTCTCAATGTTATCCATAATTTGTCATGATCCACACAATCAAATGCTTTTGCATAGTCAATAAAACACAAGTAAACATCTTTCTGGTATTCTTTGCCTTGAGCCAAGATCCAGCTGACAACAGAAATGATATCCCTTGTTCCACATCCTCTTCTGAATCCAGCTTGCACCTCTGGAAGTTCTCTGTCAATATACTGCTGCAACTGTTTCTGAATCATCTTCAGTAAGATTTTACTTGCGTACAATATTAATGATATTGTTCGATAATTTCCATATTCTGCGGGATTACCTTTCTTTGGAATGGATACAAATATGAATCTCTTCCAGTCAGTTGTCTAGGTAGCTGTCTTCCAAATCTCTTGGCATAACCGAGTGAGTGCCTCCAGTGGGGCATCCATTTGTTGAAACATCTCAATGAGTATTCCGTCAATTCCTGGAGCCTTGTTCTTCACCAATTCCTTCAGTGTAGCTTTGACTTCTTCCTTCAGTACCACTGGTTCTTGATCATATGCCATCTCCTGAAATGGATGAATATATACCATTTCTTTTTGGTACAGTGACTCTGTGTATTCCTTCCATCTTCATTTGATGCTTCCTGCATCATTTAATATTTTGCCCATAGAATCTTTCAATATTGCAATTCGAGGCTTAATGTTTTTCCTCAGTTCTTTCAGCTTGGGAAATGCTGAGTGTGTTCTTCCCTTTTGGTTTTCTAACTCCAGTTCTTTGCATATTTCATTATAGTAATTGGCTTGGTCTGCTTGAGCTGCTCTTTGAAATCTTCTGTTCAGTTCTTTTATCTTGTCATTTCTTCCATTTGCTTTAGCCACCCTCCACTCAAGGGCAAGTTTCAGAATCTCTTCTGATATCCATTTTGGTCTTTTCTTCTTTTCTCATCTTTTTTAATGACTTCTTGCTTTCTTCAAGGATGATGTTCTTGATGTCATTCCACAATTCTTGAGGTTTTCGGTCAC